>NC_080417.1:56881420-57218843 GCF_029873635.1 Malania oleifera | reverse complement strand
TAGGGGTGATTAGTAAAGTAACCTAAACCTGTCTCTGTATCATTGCAAAACCATCCATGATACTACACAATATGAGGGTTTTAACCCCGTAGGGTTCACGTATACCCTATACATCTCACAAACAGATTATATTATGCGCAGCGGAAAAGAAACAAAAAAATTCAAACTAATACATTCATAAAAACCATACTAAAGTCTATACACTACTAATGTCTAACTTCCCAAAACACAAATAATAAACATTCCCGGTGTCTGAAGTAGTGTATACTAACCCCAAAATGACAAAAACGACCCAAAGACAATACTTTAAAAAGTTACTTCTACAAAGCTAACCAACAACCACGCTCATGAAACGTAGGGACACTATGTCAGCTATCAAAGAACTGAAAAAAATTTGATATTTTTATGTGAAGGATGGAGACGCAGCTAGTAAGGAGAAAGAAAGACATAGAAAATAGGTTATATCAACGTGGGGCACATCCATAATTTTATTTGGGGCACATATATCTGGCACATAATTTACATAATTTTTATTTCAATGGCAAAAACATTTAATACTTAACAATTCCAGTTGAAGTATTTTCAAAACATTAGTTCCGTATTAGTTCCTAGTTCCACAGTATAATTCACATACCTTTGAAATTCACAAAAAAAAAATAGTATATTTCACAACACATATCCACATCGAAATTAAACCGGATGTCCCACAATCACGGTGTTTTGTGGTAAACAACCAGATGAAGGCGAACCTCGTCAGAATTTTAAAACAAAATTTTAGGGACCCATCGGAATGAATTTAACCGGATTGTCTCGACCCCATCAGTAGTAGCCGAAACGGATTTGCCCTTTTTTAGCTCATCAGTTAATTAAACTGGATGCCTCAGCTCGTTGGGTAATTAAACTATATGCATCAACGAACATAATTAATAATTCATAACATAGAACCCTTGGTATTGAACCAGGTATTAGTTTTCCATAGATTCCTGAGAACAGTTTTTTTTAGGAAACATTGTTCCTATATCTTAGTTTACGAGTTCATAACTCCAAATCATTTCAGTATACCATGCTCATGCCAAACATATTGGCCCAACAAATTAATCCACATCAAATTAAGATCAAAGAATACAGTTTAACATTAAAAATAATGGTTGGTCACCTATATATACCATTTTATTCAAATATGGATTTTCCAAATTAGATAGAAAACTAAGATGTGAAACCCAAAACCCTAATTTTCTCTAAAAAATCATTTAACACTGAATCACCGTAATTTCAACTGATAGATGTTTCCAAATAAGTAACCAAAACATTGTATATAATCGTAAAATCATAGTTTACCGATTCAGATTCAAAAAATAACTATATTAAATAGAAAACTCTTACCTTATCCCAAAAACTGAAAGACGAAACTAATTGATCTAATTAAAACAATGATGACAAGAGATCCCCAACCCCCAACACCAAAACCTTAAAAATTTCAAAAGAAAAAAACCTTTAATATAAAGCCTAGCCAGACAGAATACACATAATCGAAAACGAATTCAGACCCTTACCTTAATTTTGGAATAAAACCCGAAAATCCTCGAAACGCAAATCTAATCCGCTATAAACATAGAGATTAGCAATGTCGAATTGTTGATTCGAGTAACAGACGTCTCGTAACCTCAGAGAGAGAGAGAGAGAGAGAGAGAGAGAGAGAGAGAGTGTGTGTGTGGTTCAAGTTCTAGAGGGAGAAGATTTTTATGTTTCTTAACCATTAAGCAAATGAAAATTCAACTTATATGTTGACCCTATGGGTCATACCTTGTTTTGATTATGACAAATACTCAGGTATTTAATGTCTGCCGAGTTGATGTGCAGGTTTATCTTGGTAATATTATATGATGACACTCGAAGACCGAGAGGAAAATGAAGATGGTACTCAGAGACTTAGAGGAAAATGAAGACCCTAGTTGAATATTCATTGTTGTAATATTAATTTTAATTCAGGTCTGTAATAGTAAATAAGAAAAAGGGCTATAATATTTAATGCATATCATACATGTAGGAACAACAAGCTCAAAGACCTTAGAATGACTCTAGGTCCCTACACAAAATCATGACCTTAGTAAGACCTTAGGGATCACTCTTCGATTGACTGACGCTGGATTTTTTCGGTGTCCTCAAAATGAAAAAGGGCTTAGAAAGACCCTAAGACACTCACACACACACACACACACACACACACACACACAGATATATATATATATATATATATATATATATATGTATGGTCATTTGAATAGGGTGATTGCATGCTTAAACAGGACTAAAATGCACAAAATATGCACATTCGGTCGACCGTACTCTCTATAACAATTCCTCTCGGTCAACCAAATTGGGACTGGGTCAACAATTTGACCACTGCCCGGTCGACCAAACTTGCCCAGTTCATTTTCACTCAGTCGACCGAACTCCCAAGGAGTCAACACTTTGACTTTTTGGTCAACTGAGCCCAAATTGCATGACAATGCCTTGGTCAACCAAGTTCCCACGTGTGAGAACTCAACTGTCCGACCGATTGAACTACTCAGTTCAAAAGCTCCCGGTCGACCGAACCATGCTAAAAAGGGAAAATCACCTTTGGACACCATGTCCGGTCAACTGAACTTATAGTTCAATTTTTTTCCGGTCGATCGAACTTGCACAGATGGGTCAACCGAATCTCCTTTCAGTCGACCAGTGCTCTCAGGTTGCCCCATTATTTTTACCATGGTTAAAATATTAAAACGGGGTTAATTAGGGTTAAAATGGTTTAAAATAATATTAATAATACCCTACATGTCCTAATAGCTATAAGTTCTCCAACTTCTATAAATAGCCCATCATTTGTCAAGATTAACAAGGGATTACGATTTATGATCAAGAAAAATCCTTAGAAAATATTTTTGGCCAAATACTCCTCCACTTCATTTTCTTTGATCATCCAAGCCTAGAGAGAGTGTTTAGATTATTAGTGCTCCATTCTAAATAGCCCTATACTCATTGATATTTGTATTATTTGATTTTTGTTGAGAGTTTGACTAGGGTTCTTCCCACAGATTTAACTTGATAAATCTTGTGCCGAGAAAACTCTTTAGCTTGAGGATCTTTGCATTGTCATTGCAAGATTCCTTAAGTAATTATTTTTGTGTGCAAAATATTTTTCAAAGCTTGTTTTCAAGCAACTTTTGTGCTTGATACAATTTGAGAAAATATTTTTGAGTTCGTTTGAATAATATTGCTAGCATCTTTGAAACACTAATCTGATATTAAGATTTCATATACTTTGCTTTCAAAGATTAGCTTACTTGAACACTTGTGCTTGACTAAGTATATATTGAGCGTAGGTTGCACAAATACACCACCACGCTTATAGTTTTTACATGTTTGGTGTGGATTGATTATCACTTGCGCATATTGTAGTACAATCTGTTTAGTGTGAGAAGCATATTTTCGTGTACGCAAAACTTGTACTACACATCTATTGTATTTCCTGGCGTCACCTAAGGAGGCGGTAATCCAACCCGGTAAGGATTGTGTAAAGGTTAGGATCAGCCCTGTGAATTTGACCTAGGGCCTTCTCCGCCCCACAAGGAGAATTTGTAAAGGTTGAGGTCAGCCCTGTGCTAATTAACCTGGCTGTAATCGGTGTTGTTCCACCCCTTAAGTGAGCATTAGTGGAATCCTAGGGCTTGCGAGCTAGAGGCGGGGACGTAGGCACAGTTGGCCGAACCCCGATAACATATCGTGCATGCACTTTATATTCTCAGCACTTTATATTTCTGCACGTGTATTTTATAGCGCATGATTTAATTTCTTCATATTATCTACGCATTTGGGTTTGTGTATATAGAAAGACCCTAGGTTGTGAAATACTGCTGTTGAATTAGCTAAACCTAGAAAAAAAATTTTAATACCCAATTCACTCCCCCTCTTGGGAATACACCAAAACTAACATTATAGACCCTTGACCCGACTAACCTCGTCGACGAAGTGAAGCACTCATCAATGGGCAAAAGAAGGGAGTTCATCGACGACGAAGTTGGCCTCATCGATGAGCCTAAGATTTTAGAATTCCTAAAATCTCTCGGCATCCTCTCATCAACGAACCTTTGAATTTCGTCGCCGAACTGTAGAAGGGACTTCTTTGATAAGAGAAGGAGCCTCGTCGATGAGCCCTACTATTTTTCTCCTTTTAATTTCCCTTCTCTTTTCTTATTTATTTAATCCACATTTATCGGGTTGGGTTCTTACATCCTGAGCCCCACGTGGCGGGTCAGGGCGTTATAGGTGGTATTAAAGCCTAGGTTTGCTAGGTTCTGCAGACTTCGAAGGTTAATATTACCATAGTATAGGTGTAACGACCCGAATTTAAAAATGAAATTTAAATAATAAGGAAAGGGAAATGGAAACTGAAAACAGAAGGAAGCCGTAGATTTCATCGACGAAACCTATGTATTCGTCGACGAAGGCTTAAGAGAATTCGTCAACGAACATAGGGGGCTCGTCGATGAGAAAATACCGAGAGAGGTTCTGAGGCAGCCTGAATTTCGTCGACGAACACAGGGTTTCGTCGACGAAATTTGTGAAGGATTTGTCAATGAAGGTCAGGCTCGTCGACGAAATCCTGTTTTATAAGAATGAAAAATCCATGAGAAATATCATTTTTTTACAAAACCTCTCTCTCTCTCTCTCTCTCTCTCTCTCTCTCTCTCTCTCTCTCTCTCTCTGCGGTTCTCTCTCCCTTCTTTCTATGTTTTTGGCCCCACTAGTCGTCAGATCGATGATCTGAAGTCACCATGACGCTCCTAGCGGAGTTCTCTCCAAATCTACTGGAGCAGATCGTGGGAGAAAGCTAGTTGGAAATCATCCCAAAGTTGAGGTAAGGCTTTTTAAGCCATATTTGGTCTTGCGCTAGTCAGAAGAAATGTTGTGCGCATGAAAATACTGAAGTTTAATACTACGGGTTTTCAGTTTCAGAGTGTTGGTCAGGGAACCCCTCAGGTGTTAAACTTGAATGCTTTTGGGTGAAAACTTTCTACCCAATATTTGGGTTTTTGGCAGTTGAGGAAAATATTGTATACTTCAAAATACTGAACTTTAATTCTGGGATTTTTCATGTTCAGGGTGTTGAGTTAGGAACCCTACGGGTGCGGGGTAGTTTTATTAGAGGCTTTCTAGGAATCAGGTAAGGGGATAAACTAAGTTAGTTTTGTTTTGAGAAAATGCATGTATATGTATGTAGCATCTGGTTTCAGGAAAAATAAATATATTTATATATATGATTTATATTTGGAAAATACTGTTTAAATGATGATATGTTGAATATGTGGAAAATTTGTTCAATGTGGTATGAGTATAAAATGTATGAAAAACTGTTTTCTGGGAATGTGATTATGGCACGGGTTTTTATGATGGGAAAATCGGCGTATGGGCTGAGATATTTCTATATGTATATGCGATCTGCCGGCGTATGGGTCGTGCTATGTGGATGAGGTTTGCCAGCGTACGAGCTGTACTATGTGATTTGCCGGCATACTGGCCGAGCTATGTTATTTGCCAACGTACGGGCTGTGCTATGTGATTTTCCGGCATACGGGCCGAGCTATGTGATTTGCCAGCGTACGGGCTATGCTATGTGATTTGCCAGCATACGAGCCGAGCTATGATAAAATGTATAATTCCGGCATATGGGCCGATGATTTTCATGAAATATGTATATGTGAAAAATGATATGATTGATTTGATAATTATTGATTTGAGATATCCATGTATCACGATTTTTTAGTATATGTATATGATATCAAGACCTGGTTGGCTTGGTCTAGGCTAGCACTTGCACGGTACCGTTGCTATGTGTTCATGGTCTTCGTGATCATGATATCTGTGTTAACGGCGCTGTACAGGGTGGTGTGAGATTGGATGGTCGATGTGGTTATGTTCAAGAAGTGTGCTATTATCGTCCCTAGTGTACGGACCAGTCTGGGTAGACCCATTGGACCTACAGACTAGACTATTGACTTGGCAGTGGTCGGCCAACCATTGTCAGGTCCCGTCTTCGGACCACACAACCCAGTCATGTGGGGGTAATACATGACAACAGCCAGCTAACCTACTAGGGATGTTTTATGTTATTATTATGGTATGAGATGAGATATTATGTGATGAAAATGCACTATGTTCTGTCATGTTTTGACATACTTATGTTTTCCCAGATTTGATAAACAGTATTAAACTTGTTATGAATGTTATATATATTGAACACGGATTACTCATGTTGCCACACACTGGTATTAGTTTATTTTCCTTACTGAGAGGTGTCTCACCCCTAAATCTTATACATTTTTCAAAGCCCCTGATAGGAGAGCGGGAAAAGCCCCGCTGATCTAGATCAGTTGTTTGCCCTCTTTGGAAGGGTAAGTTTTTGGTAGGGACAGTTAGGTTTTGTGGGGATTGTCCCTAGATTTCATTTTTGGGATATATATATATATACTGTGAGATAGTGATTGTAGTGACTCTGGTATGTGTTATGCACATTATAATGAGATGTATATGATTTTATACTTTCTGCTGCGTAGGCTTCTGCTGTATGTTTTGTTATATCCCTGGTACCCACGGGTCCAGGTGGATGGTGACCTGCTGAGCTGGATTGTGGGATATGTAGTATTGATTTCATTATGTTGATAAAAAAATATGTGAAAAATGAGTAGGTCGTGACAATAGGTTGAGATAAGTTAAGGATAGGAATGTGTAGGTTAGGTTGGGTTTTGGTCTGGAAACTTGGGGGTCGAGATCCTTTGATGGACTTTTGTGTTTTTCTTAGAATGACGATTTTAGGAAAACCACAATAAATCCATCGATGGTCTTGTTTCTGGGTTGAGAGGGAACTTGGGAACTTAAGTAGGACTGTTAGGTCAGGTGAGTATGTGTTCATCCCAGTGTTGTGATTAGAGGCTGATACGTTAGGTTGACTAAGTTTATATGAGAAATAAAGGGTAGTGTGGTTTGCAGGAAGCAAACCATCGACGGTTTCCTAGAGAAATATAAAATCGTCGCCGATTTTCCTCAAAAATGGTCTCTATAGTTCAAGTTTTCCATCGACGGTCTTGAGACCCTCTAGAAAAACCATCGACGGTTTTGTGGCAAAATTGTGTAAATGATTCTTTTAACTACAAACTTATATGTTATATTACTTCTTCATTCTATACTTGCATCAACCATGATAAATGTGGAATTTCTAAGTTGGTTTCTATCCTATCTTCAGGATCGATTACAAGGGAAAGAACATCGTAGCTAGAGGGGATAATCACGTGGATACTTCCAATGAGGATGATATGGATTCCTCGGCACTGCTACAAAGTATAGCATGACAGGCTAGGAAGGAGAACCAGAGGGACTTTAGATAGCAGGATCAACCATCGACTAATCGAACCTGCACATTTTAGCAGTTTACCAAAATGAATCCACCAGTTTTTGCAGGAGGAGCAAACCTGATCGCAGCTAAAAATTGGGTTCTAGAGATTAAGGAACTACTGGGTGTGTTGGAGTGCACGGAGGAACAGAAGGTGTCATATGCCACTTTTAAACTAGTGGGGGAAGCAAAGAGGTGATGGATATCGGTAAAACTTGTGGAGGAACAGCAACCAAGACCTGCGGCTATAACCTTAAGCCATTTTAGGGAGGTTTTATTCGACAGGTACTTCCCTACTGCCACCCGAGAGGCTAAGGTAGAGGAGTTCCTGAATCTCACTCAGGGACACTTGACCATACAACAGTACGTGGCCAAGTTTATGGAGTTATCTTGCCTCGCTCCATACATGATCCCGGACGAGTTGAATAAGGCCTAGAGGTTTGATAAGGGTTTGAGGCAGGGAATACGCGCACAGGTGATGGCATTGTTGACTCAAAGTTTTTCTGAGTTGGTGGATAAGGTCATGGCAATTGAGGCCAGTATTTAGGAGGGTGAGAGAGTAGTAAACCAGAATAAGAGGCCCTTGCCTCAAGGGCTTCAGACTAGCACCATCTAGGGTTCATGGAGGAGGCCTGGTAATTTCACGGGCCAGCAGTAGGAGATAGGATATCGAGCCCATTACGGGAATCTACCATGTCCTACCTGTCCCAGATGCCATCAAAGGCATTGGAGCGAGTGCAAGGGTGGATCAGTTGGTTGCTACCGGTGTGGTGGGGCTGGACATATGGTGCAAGACTGCCGCGCAATGTTGACTGACACTCCACAGCATTTGTGACACCTCAAACTCGCCAAGTAGGACCCGAGTGCCACATTGTTCAATCCTCCATCTCTGATACCATAATTAACATACACACAGCGGAATATAAATAATTAACCTTAAATAAATACCAGAGTTCTATATAACATCCCAAAAATGAACCCTACAACATCTAGATATTTGTATCTACAACCAGCATTCAAGACATAAACTTGTACAAATATATCTGTATATTTACCAGTATCTCATAATACCTTAAAAAGAAAACTACCAAAAACAGTCCCAGCCCAGGTCTTCAAGCCCGATCTCTAGAAGTTGATAATCCACTAGGGTGAGACACTTCTCAGTAAGGATGGAATAAATTATAACAGTGTGTGGCAGATAACTTTTAATATATATATATATATATATATATAAACTATTTCTCATATAATTTCAATAATAGCTGAGAAAACGCAACATTAATAATATCACTCACATCTGATATCATACACACATCCAATCTGCACAAGTACATAATTTTTATGCAGGCGAAAGTCCTTGAGGATAGGGAAGATTACCTACCCATACAAGTAGCTTCCCTCTGATACGACACCTAAAAGATACCTACTAGAGCACTCACCTTACTCAGTAAGCCCTCAGGCGAAGAATTACCTCGCCGCCAGTATACACATTATTATTTTTATTAAAGGCGAAGGTTTCCGAAGATCGGGATGATTACCCACCCATACAAGTAGCATACCTTTGCACTGATACCAAGAAACTACCTATTAGAGCACTCGCCTTTCTTAGCAAGCCCTCGGCAATATGTTTACCTTACCGCATGCACACATATGCATTCACAATATGTTATACCATTATTATTATGTTATAATTAAATTCACATGCGCACAACACATCCACATAGGAATCATGCATCTCATACTTCATCTTCCAATGTCCTCAGTACGTGGCCCATACAGAGCAACTACGTACATGTCAGTACATGGCTCACACAGACACCTACATACTTCTTATCTACACGTGGCCCACACAGGCACCACTATCCACACAGGGTACATAACATGGCCCACACAAGCGCCACCATCCACACAAGACACAAAACATGACCCACACAGGCACCATCATCCACACAGAATATAACGTGGCCCACATATGCACCACTCCGGCTTTCGCGACACGTGACCCACACAGGCACCACTATTCACCAGTATCCAATCCCCATGACCTACCCATAGTACATTAGTAGAACAAGCTCCTCAAACTTGCCAATGTCCTACCCCATATAAATGACAATATGACGAACTCCTCGGCCTGCCAATGTCATATCATGATTTATATCTAGGCAGTATAACTACCTCCTAATGCCAACATTATACTGTGATGCATACGAACAACCAGACCAAGTAATTCACACAGGCGCATCAATGCATTTCCACACAGGAATCCAACATCACAATGCATTTCCACACAGAAATTCAAACATAACAATTCATTCATCATGCCATAATTATTACAAACATCCCTATATGCAAGCTCAAATACCACAGTAATTCATATTCAATTTATTAGGAAAAATTGTTCTCATGCCACACGGTTTTAATATCATATGCAATTATCCCATATATAAACCTTAAACAAAATCATCATTTTCTAGTACTCAGGCTGTTCTGAAAATTATATAGATAAATACTAGATTTCATATGCTCATAAATAACCAGTTTATATTAATAAAATATTGATATAATTTTATTCCCCCTTACCTTACCCTCGAAAATAAACCCGTAGAGACCTACACCGCTCATGTGACATCCGTGCAAAAGCCCTTGTATCCATAAATTCCAAACCAATCATCTCAATCCCATAACACATCCTAGTAATATTCCTTAACCTATTTCCCTCAAATAATCATTAAAACCCAAAAATACAACTTTACCTTGATTTTGGAGCTATGCCCTAGAACCTCAAACCAAAATTTCGCTCCACTACTAGATTTGTAGAGAATTGTTCCAGGAATATTGTGGTGGTTTCCAATCGTTAATTTGACTTAATATTTAAGAAAAATTGAGGTAAAAGTGAATATTTTCCTTATCTTAGGAGATATGCCTACGTCGCTCCTACAACAAATCCACTCCAGTGAAAATGTCGGTGGCGGAGAATGGAGCCCAGTGGTATTCTCCGATTTTCGATCGGCTAAATATTTACCGAGAAATTGAGGAGAGAAGGAAGGAGAAACGAAGGAGAGAGAGAGTGAGCGTGAAAGAGCCTGAGAGAAATTGAGAGGCGCAAGGGGAGAGCTCTAAAAGCTTAAGAAATTGAAATCCATTTCAATTTCACACCATTTCAATTGCACATTGGATTGCATTTAATGCAATCCATTCTATTATTTTAATATTATATAATATCTTTACATATATATATATATATGTTCATATATAACTTAATATATATCTTTATTTCAATTTTTTCCACACTATTCTTTTTATTTATTTATTTATTTACTTTAATAATGTTTAATTAATTAATAATTAATTTTAATTTTAATTTTTTTTCGGGTTACTTCAGCATCAGTATCGGGAAGGTAACCAGGCACCCCAAGGTGGTCACCAGAGGGGCACCGCCCAGGCGTGGGTGTATTCACTTACGCCGGGAGATGCAGAGAATGCCGGCGACGTGGTGATAAGTACCATTTTTATTTTGTCGAATAGTGTTGTTGTGTTGTTTGACTTAGGTGCGACGCACTCTTTCGTGTCTTGAGGATTGGTTAAATTGTGCGGGGTAGAGACTCAGTTGTTAGATGCCGAGTTAGGTGTGGTCATGCCGGCAGGGTCAATTGTAGTGTGTGGTAAGGTGATCAGAGACTACCCAATGGAGATTCAGGGGAGAATGTTACCTGCTAGCTTAATTGTTTTTTACATGCATGGGTTCGATGTCATTTTGGGAATGGACTGGCTAGCATCTAGCTAAGCGAGTGTTGATTGCCACAAGAAGGTGGTAGTGTTCAAACCTCCAGGGGAGCAGACGTTTAAGTTTGTCAGGTCGTGTGTGCGCTCTACACCACAGATCCTTTCAGCAATTCAGGCAAAGTGATTACTTCTAGAGGGTTCCCTTGGGTACCTTGCATTTGTAAAAGAAGCACCGAAGGAGGGACTTAAGCTGGAGGATATCCCAATGATAAGGGAGTTTTTGGATATTTTTCCGAAGGACTTATCGGGATTGCCTCCTGATCACGAGGTGGAGTTTTCTATTGAATTAAATCTAGGGTCAACACCCATTTCTAAGGCTCCATATAGAATGGCTCCAGTTGAATTAAAGAAGCAGTTGCAGGAACTACTTGACAAAGGGTTCATCAAACCGAGCGTATCACCTTGGGGAGCATTGGTGTTGTTTGTAAAGAAGAAATATTGGTCGATGAGGATATGCATGGACTATAGGGAAATTAATAAGATGACAGTGAAGAACAAGTGCCCATTAGCCCGTATTGACGATCTATTTGACCAGCTAAAAGGAACACAGGTTTTCTCCAAAATCAATCTGCGATTTAGGTATCATCAAGTGAAGGTGAAATCAGAAGATGTACTAAAGACGACTTTCCACACTAGGTATGGTCATTACAAGTTTTTCCTTATGCTATTCGGTTTGACCAATATCCCTACAGTATTCATGGACTTGATGAACAGGGTGTTCTATAAGTACTTAGATCACTTTGTGGTGGTGTTCATCGACAACATCTTGGTTTATTCAAGGAACCCTACAGAGCATGAAGCTCATTTAAGACTAGTACTTCAGGTACTTAAGGAAAAGAAGTTATTTGCTAAATTTAAGAAATGTGAGTTCTGGCTAGAATAGGTTGCATTTCTAGGACATGTAGTTTCCAGGGAGGGAATTTTAGTGGACCCGAGCAAAGTAGAGGTGATAGTCGATTGGGCAAGACTGAAGAATGTGCATGAGGTTAGAAGTTTCTTGGATTTGGCAAGATACTATCACCGGTTCATTGAGGGGTTTTCGAGGCTATCAGGTCTTCTGATGTAGCTTACAAGAAAGAATGGGAAGTTTGAGTAAACTAGTGAATGCGAGCAGAGTTTCCAAGAATTGAAGCAACGACTAGTCACTACCCCAATGTTAACCATTCCATCAGGAGATGGTGGATTTGTGATCTACAGTGACACATTTCAGAAAGGACTCGGGCGTGTCTTAATGCAGCAAGGAAAGGTTATTGCATATGCTTCTCGCCAACTCAAGGAGTACGAGAGGAACTATCCTACGCACAACTTCGAGCTGGCAGCTGTAGTTTTTGCATTAAAGATCTAGAGGCACTACCTGTACGGTGAAAAGTGTGAGATCTTTATTGATTATAAGAGCCTTAAATACTTTTTCACCCAAAAAGAGTTGAACATGAGGTAGCAAAGATGGCTTGACTTGATAAAGGACTACGATTGTGCCATTAGTTACCACCCAGGAAAGGCTAATGTGGTAGCTGATGCTTTGAGTCGGAAGTCGGTGGGTGCATTAATTTCAATGGTTGTTGTACAACATCATATCAGGATGGACCTAGAAAGGTTGGACATAGAGTTAGTGGAGGAGAATTCACAGGCATTCATTGCCAGTTTGATCATTCAGCCAACCTTGTAGGAGAAAATTAAAGCCGCTCAGATGAAAGATACAGAGTTGATGGAAATTATAGAGAAAGTATGAAGTGAGCAGCAACCAAACTTCAATGTTCCTAAGGATAGAGTTCTCATATTTCACACTAGGTTTTGTGTGCCTAACAACACAGATATTAAAAAGATGATTTTGGAGGAGGCTCATCGCTCTCTCTATACTGTTCATCCGAAAAGTACGAAAATGTATAGAGATCTGCGAGAATCCTTCTAGTGAAGTAACATGAAGAGGGAGATTGCCAGATTTTTAGAACAGTGCTTGACATGTTAGTAGGTAAAAGTAGAGCACCAGAGATCAGTGGGACCACTTCAATCACCTGATATCCCTAAGTGGAAGTGAGAGCATATCTCGATGGACTTCGTATCGAGGTTGCCTTCAGCGATGCATGGATAGAATGCCATCTAGGTAATAGTAGATCGGCTGACAAAGACTGTGCCCTTCGTTCCAATCAAAGTCAATTATTCTATGAATAAGCTGACAGAGCTTTATGTGCAGGAGATTGTACGACTTCATAGTGTCCCAATTTCCATTGTTTTAGATCGAGATCCACGGTTCACCTCTCGGTTCTGGAAGAGCTTGCAAGATGCCTTGGGATCTTAACTCACTTTCAGTAGCACATTTCACCCGCAGATGGATGGGCAGTCTAAAAGGACCATTCAGATTCTAAAGGATATGTTGCGGGCATGTGTGCTAGATTTTGGGCATAGTTGGATTCGCTATCTACCGCTCGTTGAGTTTGCGTATAATAACAATTATCAGGCCAGTATCAAAATGGCACCATATGAGGATTTGTATGGTCACTGGTGCCGATCTCCATTGTACTGGGATGAGGTAGGCGACAGGCAGATTTTGGGGCTGGAACTAGTTCAGCAAACCTTCGCAAAGGCCGAACTTATCAAGGAGAGGATTAAAACAGCACAGAGTCGGCATAAGAGTTATGCGGATACTCGCTGATGGGAGTTAGAGTTTGAGATTGGTGATATGATATTTTTTAGGATTGCTTCGATGAAAGGAGTAATGAGGTTTGGGAAGAAAGGCAAGTTGAGTCCTAGGTACATTGGGCCATTCAAGATCCTGGAAAGGATTGGTCCAGTTGCCTACCGAGTAGCATTACCCCCAACTTTGTCTAGGTTCATGATGTTTTCCATGTATCGGTGTTGAGGAAGTACGAGTCAATTCCTTCGCATGTGATAAGTTATGAGCCTTTGGAATTTGAGGATGCTTTAGCATATGAGGAGGTACTAGTTCAGATTCTGTATCGAAAAATACAGGAATCACATACGAAGGAAATACCGTTAGTGAAGGTGTTATGGCGTAACCATGTAGCTGAGGCAGCTTCTTGGGAGTTAGAGATAGGAATATGTCAGAAGTACCCACAACTTTTCAGAGAGGTTCGGCACTAGATAGGTAGGTGTCTAGTTTTGTATCCAGGTTGTGTAATGTGGGTTTGTTTAGTATTATTAGTTGTTTGCGATTTTAGTATATGAATGGTCTTTGGCAGAGTTTTGTATGATATTGTAATCTCCAAAGACATTGTGTGTAACCATGGTATTCCTTTGCCATAAGTGACGGTAGTTAATAAACTTGGGACGGGGCCGCTATGTGGGTGGCTACCGACTTTTCTATAGAGGAGGATCGTGATTGGTAACAGTTAGCAAATTTTGAGGATGAAATTTTTATAAGGGGGGAGATTGTAGGAACCCAAACCCGAAAAATAAAATAAAATAAATATAAAATATGGAAATAAAGGAAAATAAAGGAAAATGAAGGAAATCAGTTTGGGAGGACCCAAACCATTGACGGTTTTATAGAGCTTGGGAAAACCGTCGCCGATTTCAGTCAACAGGGGTGGGTAAACTGCCAAACCGTCAACGATTTTGTGAGTGCGGGGAAAATCATCAATGGTTTTCATGCGAGTTTGCTTACTTAAGCGCTAAGCAAGACATTTTTTTTATAACTTCAAAATTTCCTCTCTCTCTCTCTCTCTCTCTCTCTCTCTCTACTCTCACTCTCTCAGGGCTCTCTCTCTCCTGTAGGCTCACCTAGAGCCCATACTCGGTCTCTGATCACTTCCTTTCTTTTCTCCGCTTTCTGGTTCGTTTTTTACGGCAGGATCGAAAAGCTAGGGTTTTTTTTTTTTTGAACAAAATTGGTTTCTTTTTCAGGAACAAGTAAGGGGATTAAGTTAAGTCGGGTTTTTATTAAATTTAAATTGATTAAACTGCTTTATATATATGTGTGTGTGTGTGTGTGTGTGTGTGTGTGTGTGTGTGTGTGTGTACTTATGATTTCAATGGTTATTTAGAAAACCAACCGTTCAAAATGAACTTTACAAACATAGGATATATGATATAGTATTTTGAATAATTGGACGGTGAAAAGCTTGGTTTTACTTTACAAACTAGTATACTACGAGGTACTTTTCGATTGTTAATGGATTATATTCAAATACTGAAATTATGTGGAAGGTGAATAATCGGTATGGTTTTTTGTATAACCAAATTTGCGTATGGTTGTGAAAATACTGAACTGTTTGTGAAACATACTAGAACTGTCTTTGCAAAATACTAGGATTTGATATGATGGCCGGGGGTCAGGATTTATTAAATGGCAAGTTTTATATGAAATGAGTTTATACTACAGTTTTTATTATCAAAATTGCATGATATGGTTTAAGAATCCTGAGAACCAATTGCATTGTGAGCACGGTACCGTTGCTAGGGAATTATTATTAGACCATGTGCGCCCACATTGTACAGAGAGGTGTAGGGTAGTCTCAGCCTATTGACCTGTGTAAAGATGAAGTACCTTTCCTGGGGACTAGACCACGAAGTGGTAAGGCAATCGGACTTGCAACTAGGTTGTGGATGCCTACAGATGCACTTGCAGATGGTTACTTTGACTGTGTCTGGGTTGATCCCCTAGGGCATAAGTCTAGCCTTCGGGCCGTACAACCCGTAACATGGGGAAAGTAAATGGTGTGTTAGTCCTAGGGAGTGTCTTTTACGCATATCTGTTGATTTATGTAAATGGTGTTATTATGTATTAAACTGGTTTAAATTGAAGAAGCAAATGCATATTTTCCAACTGTAAAGGGGTGAGTATTTGTATGTGAATTAAAATGCATGAATGTTTATGGCAAAGTAAACTCTCCGCCAGAGAGCTTGCTGAGAAAAGTGAGTACCCTGATAAGTATCAGTTGTAGTTATACCAAGTTGCATAACATATTAGAGCAAAGGGGAGTTACATGCATAAGCGTGTAATCTCCCCTATCCTCGGGAACTTCGCTTATGCATAATTGTGTGTGTGTGGGTATGGTTTGATAATTGTGGTTAATTAATAACTGATGATATTTTGTATACACTAAAACTCATGTTGGCCACATACTGATGTTAACTTAATTTGCCTTACTGAGAAGTGTCTCACCCCAATATACAAATCATTTTTCAAGACCATCTCGAGATAGAGCTTAGCAATCTCTAAGGTAGGGTGATGGCTAGTTTAGTTTTTGTGAGTGTCTGCAAGAACTCTCATATGTTTCAATTAGGTCTGATGTCCCCGAATATGCATGATGGTGGTATGGACTTAGTTGGTTTTTGTATGATATTATGGGTTGTAATATGAATATTTGGAGACTTTTGTGTATAAAGGTAGTTTAGAACTCTCATGTGTTTCAATTAGGTCTGATGTCCCCGAATATGCATGATGGTGGTATGGACTTAGTTGGTTTTTGTATGATATTATGGGTTTAAAATATGAATATTTGGAGACTTTTGTGTATAAAGGTAGTTTTGAACTCTAGTAATGTATTTTGGAGAATGTATCATTCATTTTCGCTGTATTTATATAATAATTATGGTATTAGGTACACAGATGTTACTAAAGTAGCACCCCGGGCCCTATGTGGCTAGTTGGGGCATTACCTTAGTACTTAAAAATATATATATATATATATATATATATATATATATATATATATTATCCCTACCAAAGAAAGGCTCAATTTAAAAAAAAATCATGAACACATTATATCCTAAAATTTGGCTGGAAGTACACATTATCTTCTATTCACTGCCCATTAATAAAAATTTTCTTCCTCCTAAAACGAATTCTGACTTTGTTTAAATAGATTTTGAATGTTATTAATTCTTATTTTTTATATATAAATTTTTTTTACCAATTGTTATCTGATCCAGTGTGTGTACGAGTTTGCGTAAGTTTATTCACGAGCTAATATATGAGTAAATTTAATTACAGAGAAAGACATGTCAAAAACAAATCCTACGCTTAAAGTTTGAAGACCTCAACTCTAAAATAGTTAGACCCAAACAAGTGAAAAATATAATTTGATGTGAGTCATAATAATGTGGGTTGCACATCACTTTAATGGGTCCAAATATAAATATAACGAGTTTCGAAACCTTGCAAAGGAACGCTTCGACTCGGCGTCAGTTTGGTGGGAATGCTAGACACAGACCAATTCACTATTTCTTTTTACTAAACTTTCCTTCATTATTGAGATATTAGGACAAATACGCCCTTGTTGGAAGTTAAAATTACAAATTAACCCAACACTACCAATTGTTCAAGTTAAAATATTTGAAAATTGGCGCCAATGAAATGTCATGATATTTTTTATTTTCTTTGTGCAGGGTGGGACGCAACCCACGCCGGTTGATTTCGAATCCTAACCATATTTAGGCTATGTTTGGTAGAAGGGAAAATATACTCTCTTTTTTAAAAAACAAAAAAAATAGAAAATTTATTTCTAATTTTTTTCCCAAGTTATTTCATACATTTTAGATGTATGTTAAATGGATGATATGTTATTTTAATCTTTTTCTTTGTGGAAGTTGTTTCATATTCTCTGGTGGATGATATTTTTGCTAAAATAAATTTCCCTTTTCCAACTGAAAAGTAATTAAAAAAAATTAGTACTTAAAAAAAAATATTTTCCCTACCAAACAAAGCCTTAATTTAAAAATAAAAAAATCATGAACACATTGTATCCTATAATTTGGCTTGAAGTACACATTATCTTCTATTCACTGCCAATTAATGAAAATTTTCTTTCTCCTAAAACGAATTCTAACTTTGTTTAAATAGATTTTGAATGTTATTAGTTCTTATTTTTTATCTATTAGAGATTCTTAATTTTATATTATAGATTTTACCAATTGTCATCTGATCCAGTGTGTGTACGAATTTGCGTAAGTTTATTCACAAGCTAATATATGAGTCTATTTAATTATAGAGAAAGACATGCCAAAGATGAATCCTACACTTAAAGTTTGAAGACCTCAACTGTAAAATAGTTAGTCCCAAACAAGGGAAAAATATAATTTGGCGCGAGTCATAATAATGTGTGTTGCACATCACTTTAATGGGTCCAACTATAAATATAACATACAAGATAATGGGTTTTAATTCTTATTATGTGAAACAACGGTCCTTATGAGTATTTTCTTCTATTTACATATACACTAGCACTCATGACCTCCTAAATGAATTAAGCTAATTAATGTTGGCTCAATTATAATAAATGATATTCAAATTATGTTTAAACTTGACATATTAATACTAATAAGTAAACTTATTCAAGGATCCCAAGTAGAGTTGAGCTTGCTTACTAGGGCTTGCTTATTAATTTAAAGCCTACTTAATTTGGATTTAGTTTGATTTCATCTTAAAAATTGAATGTTATTACTACTATACTGGAGTTTGGATTTGGTGGTTAATTGGCTCTGTCCTTCAAATTTAATATATCATATCAAATGATTAGTTTACTCGCAACCATTTCTCACAAATGGATTATTAATCTTACATGAAAAGCCTATGTAATATCTATCTAATTTATTAGAGATGGGGCACTTAATCTTTCTCTATATCTTTATTTTTTCAGAATAATTTATATAGGTTATTAGAAGGCCCATTGATGTATAAAAGTTCAACAAAAAAAAAATCATTCCTTATTCCAAGCTCCTTCTTACCCTTTCCAAAAATTAGAGTTTGAACTGTTATTATAGAAGTTTAATATTCTAACCATTGAGTGGCATAGCTTCTAGCTAGGGAGCTTGTCATTTAAAATTGTGGAACAAAAAATGATTATGGGCACACCTTTTAGGTCAATATGTAAGATGTGACCTTAGACGATCCATTCTAATTAATACCCTTTGGATGACATGACACTTGCTAAAAGATAAAACATGAGGTCATTGGACCAAGGCACTGAAAAAACCCTTCAATGCCCAAGTCTTTAAGGTAATCAACTAGATTGGTAGAGATCATGTTGTTTGAATTTAGGTGAGTCAACATACCTTTGTCTTCTCTTCCTTCCAGTATATATGGAGGGATCCCATTTCTTATGGGTTCCTCTTCCCATTCAATGGGATTTCCTACATAGTGTTGTCATGAGTTTTTAGCATGCCCTTATTTTGAATACGACCCAACTCCACAGCTTGTTACTTTAGACTATTACCAATACAAGAGCATTGACTCCCCTCCTAAGTGGGGACACATGACATCAATCTTCTAAGTCTTGCAACTCACATTAGAACCCCATGCCTCCGCACCTACTATTGGTGTTATTACTCTCATCAATCTCCTCCCCCCCCCCCCCCCAAGCTTACTAGTCGAAGAGGCTACAAAATGAAGAATAATTCACTTACCATTTTACTTTTTGGTTGATGCAAGTTGTCAAAGTCTAAGTGTTGTGAAATTGTGGCTCACATACTAAGTGGATGACATACACAAAGGGAAAGCACGAAATAAATCAGGGTGCAGCCGTGTAGTAAGGCAAACCGTTGACGAAGTAACAAGAGAGTTACCCTTCTATATCAAAGAACAAGACGGAGTTAAGGACATTTTTGGAGATTGAAACAATTTGTATAGGTGCTCTAATTATTCCTTGGTAAAAGGGACTGCATCCGAGTTGGTAAAAGGCTCCCGAGTCTCTTCAGCAGTGGCTTGGTGAGTGTGACTGTCATGGATTTTGGCTTCCAATTTACTAGTTTACCATGAAGCTTCCAACACGTCAACTTTGTATGCCACGGTTTTTTGCAATGCCCGCACCATGGTTTCTTACGCCCATTAAGTTTTTTAATCATGAGATAAAGGGCCAAATTCTAGGAATAGTGATCAGCAAATTCATACTTGAGAGGAGTAGTGGGATTGGGTGGAATGGTTTCGGAAGTACGGGAAGAGCCGGTAGGATTTCTTTAAGCGCTGGTCATCGCCGACTTATACGACATCATTAGAAGAAAGAACAAAATAGAAAAAGAGCACGAGGATCTAATACCATGAAGAATTTTTTAGAAGAAGAATAATCATTCTCATAGAATTTCAAGAGGCACCAAATTAGGAATGTAGCGAAGAATAATGGTATTTAAATAATAAAAGAGAGGGAATTGGAAATCAAAAACAGAAGGAGGCAGTCGACAAAGTTGCATTTTGGAAAGGAAGAATCCCAGGAAACTTTTTAGCTCCTCGTTGACGAATACAAGGGACTCGTCAATGAGGGTAAAATAGGAGCTCGTCGACGAGGTGACGTGGCTCGTCGATGAGGAAATACCGAGGGGATAATTTTGGGGTTTCTAAATTTCTTTGACTAAGGGGAGAGTTTGTCAACAAATTTTGTATTGACTTTGTCGATGAGATGATGTGGCTCGTCGATGAAGGCCACAGTTTAAATAGGCCGAAAATTCTTTTTTTTTTTTGGCTGAAATTTTCTGCGCAACATTTCTCTCTCTTACCTTTCGGTTCCTCCATCTTCTCTCTTCGATTTCAGGCCAGATTTCTACTGGTTCGAGGATCTGAAGTCACCACGACACTCCTGGGAAAGTTCTCTACAAGTCTGCCGGAGCGAATCGTCGGTGGGGCTGAAGTAGAAACCATCCCAAATCCAGGGTAAGACTTTCTACTCAATATTTGGATTTTTGGCAGTTGTAGAAAGTGTTATACACTTGGAAATACTGAACTTTAATTCTGAGAAATTCCATTTTCAAGGTGTTGAACGGGGAACCCTACGGGTGCGGGACAGATTTTCTTAAGGGCTTTTCAGGAATCAGGTAAAGGGATAAACTAAGCTAGTATTTTATGAAAAATATGTATATTATATAGCATTTGATTTTAGGAATATATATATATATATATATATATATATATATATATATATATGATTTATATTTGAGAAAACATTGTTGAAAATGATAGTATGTTAAATATGTGAAAAACCTGTTAGTGTGGTATGAGTAGAAATTGTTATGAAATATTGTTTTCTGGGAATGTGTTAATGATATGGATTTTTATAATGGAAAACCGGCGTACAGGTCGAGATTTTTATATATTTTGCCGGCATACGGGTCATGCTATGTGTATGATTTGCCAGTGTACGGGCTGAGTTATGGTTATACTTTGCCAGCGTACGGGCCGTGCTATAGATGTGATTTGCCAGCGTATGGGCTGAGCTATGTATATGATTTGCTGGTGTATGGGCCGAGCTATGGATGTGATTTGCCAGCGTACGGGCTGTGCTATGATATGATTTGCCGGCGTACAGGGCGAGCTATGGTAAAATGTGTAATACTGGCGTACGGGCCGATGATTTTCATGATATACGTATATATGCAAAATGATATGATTGATTTGATAATTAATGATATGAAATATCTATGTATCACAGTTTCAATATATGTTATATGATATCAGAACCTAGTTGGCTTGGTCTAGGCTAGCACTTGCACGGTACCATTGCTATGTGTCCATGGTCTTTGTGATCATGACATATATGTTAACGTCCCTATATGGAGTGGTGTGAGATTTGATGGTCGATGTGGTTTTTAAGAAGTGTGTGAGTGCCCTTGGTGTACGGACCAGGTCAGGCAGACCCATCAAACTTACAGACTGTACTTTTGACTTGGCAATGGTTGGTCAACCATTGTTAGGGCCCGCCTTCGGGCCACACAACCCAGTCATGTGGGGGTAATACATGACAATAGCTAGCTAACCTACCAGGAATGTTTTTGTATTATTACTATATGAGATGAAATATATTTATGAAAATGTAGTATATTATGTCATGTTATGACGATATATATGTTTTCCCAGATATGACATAACAGTTGATTAGATATGTTTTTATACGATATATGTATAACATGGAATACTCATGTTGCCACACACTAGTATTAGTTTATTTCCCTTACTAAGAGGTGTCTCACCCCAAAATTTTATAAACTTTTCAAGAGCCCCAGATAGGAGAGCGGGTAAAGCCTCGCTGATCTAATACGGTAGATCTGCCCTTCCAAAAGGGTAAGTATTATGATAGGGTCGGATGTATTTTGTGGAAATGGCCCTAAGACATCTTTTTGGGTTGAGTGTTGTGTATATATATACAGGGATTGTAGTAACTCTGGTATTGTGATGTATGGTATAATGAGATTGATTGTATGTTTCCTATTGCTTAGGCTTCTGCTATATGTTCTTATATATCTCTGGTACCCATGAGTCCAGGTGGGCTATGATCTGCTAAGATTTATGATATTGATTTTATTATAAAAAAATGTGGAAATTAAGCAAGTCGTCACAAGGAAGGCCACAAAATTAGCAAATCAAATCAGCAAATCTTTTGGCTAGAAAACAGTAAACTTAAACTACTAGAATCTAAAATAATAATTTCAAATTTTATTCAAAAAATAGAATTTCCTAATTTATTCCCCCAGAAATCCAACAAGTTGACTAATATCAAACTTGCATGGGCCCAATCTTAATTAATTATTAATTATATCATATTTGCATTCTTCTAGGACATCCACCTCTTAAAGAGCATCATTTTGCTCCAAATCACTTTCTCGAAGAAGATTTAGCCTAAGGAGGACATAAATATCTTCAAGATTATCTAATTTCACCTCTTGTTGTCATCAATGTAATAGTTTAAATGCTCCGGCGAGTTGAGATGTTTCCTCAAATTCTAATGTTTCAATCCAAGTGAATGCCTAATCAAGCACTTGAGAGAGTGGCACCTAACATCCTTGCTTATCTCAACCTCTCCTTATAACTGGGATTCAGAGTAGTGTGGTGCACCTAATATTTCAAACTAGTACCCGTTGTTTCTGGCACGTGGAACTTATTGGTATAAAGCAAAAGCTCCTCTTTCTCAGTTTTTAAAGGCAACATAGAAATCATTGGGATGTAGAACTAGAGGTCAAGGATTGTTTCAAAGTTCAAACATCATTATTCATAGTGTCAGACCTTTTTGGGTCGGTCTATATCCTTTATCCTTCTTCACCTCTGCCTAAAATGAATCACTCAAGATTGTATGATCTTAACAAGCTTCTTTCTTTGGAACAATTAGAAAACCGCCAAACAGACACATAAATATTCTCTAATTGTCTCATATACAGACACAATGATGGCTTGCTACGAATGTAAGAATCCGAGCTTTAGCGGATACGATGATCCGAGCCATAGGACACAAAGATGGCTTGCTGCGAATGTAAGAATCCGAGTCGTAGTGAATACGATGATCCGAGCCATGGGACACAATGATGGCTTGCTGCGAATGTAAGAATCCAAGCCGTAGTGGAGACGATGATCCGAACCATAGGACACAATGATGACTTGCTGCAAATGTAAGAATCTGAGCCGTAGTAGATACGATGATCCTAGCCATAGGACACAATGATGGCTTGCTGCGAATGTAAGAATCCGAGCCATAGCGGATACGATGATCCGAGCCATAAGACACAAAGACAGCTTGCTACGGATGTAAGAATCCGAGTCGTAGTGAATACGATGATCCGAGCCATGGGACACAATGATGGCTTGCTTTGAATATAAGAATCCGAGTCGTAGCAGATACGATGATCCGAGCCATGAGACACAATGATGGCTTGCTGCGAATGTAAGAATCCGAGTCGTAGCGAATATGATGATCCGAGCTATGTGACACAATAATGGCTTGCTGCAAATGTAAGATTCTGAGCCATAGTGGATACGATGATCCGAGCCATGGGACACAATGATGGCTTGCTGCGAGTGTAAGAATCCGAGCTAAAGCGGATACGATGATCTGAGCCATCTCAACCAGTAATAAGGTGTGAAAGCAAAGTTTGGAAAATGGTTACCCTATTTGGAAAATGCACTTGGTGTAAGGTCCTAATGTCAATGAATGAATCCCTTTGTCTTTGGGATCTGTTGCCCTAATTTCAAAATAAATCAATATGTTTCTAGGGTTAACTGCCCCAGTTTCCAGGTAACTCAATGGGCGCTTGGGGTCAGCCACCCTAGTTCAGATATTAGCACAACAAGAATCTCTCAATCAAGAATGTCAAATGATCATTCGAAAGCTTATTCAACAAAACAAGTGTGAAGGGTGCTATATTGCTGCTTGTGATGCTAGAATGCAATGGTATGCTGCAATATGTATGCATGTTGTTAACTTATGATGCTAGAATGCAGTGATATGTTGATATTTGTATGCATGTTGCTAACTTGTGATGCTAGAGTGCAAGGATATGTTGCTATGTGTATGCATTTTTTATTTTTTATTATTTTTATTTTTTTTATTTTTTTTTTAAATTTTTTGTGCAATGCATGAAATGTATGATGATGCATGAAATATATGGTAATGCATGAAACGTATGGTAATGCGTGAAATGTATGGTAATGCATAAAATGTAGGGTAATGCTTGAAATGTAGGGTAACGCATAAAATGCAGGGTAATGCATGAAATGCATGGCAATTTATGAAATGTATGATAATGCATGAAATGTATGGTAATGCGTGAAATGTATGGCAATGCATGAAATGTATGGCAATGCATGAAATGTAAGGTAATGCATGAACTACATGGCAATGCATGAATCTTTTCTCCCAACGCGCCTGTGATCAATAACCTCATCTTTTATCTTGGCCATGTTTTCGAATTTCTGCATGAAATTCGCTGCATTTGAATGGATCTGTAACTGATCTTGGCTCAATTTTTTTGATTCATCCAATCATGGAGGTGATTGACTTGGCTCCAATGAAAATCACAAAATTTACCCCAGTTGAATGGATTTATAGCTGATCTTGACCCTGTTTTCATATTCCAATCTAATAAGAAGGTGCTTGAATGGGTCCTATTGAAACTCGACTTAAAATTTGCCCGAGTTGAATGTATCTACCACTGATCTTGACCCTGTTGTTAGATTCTTCTTGAATAAGTAGATCTTTGAAACCTGACATGACATTTGCCTCAGTTAGACTGTTCTTTCTCCACGGGGATCTTCTTTGGATTGCATCCCTAATGTTTTAAAATCTCTTTAAAATTTATATAAATAAGCATGCCATCAGAAAACTCAATCTCAATAGGAATATGGATGGAATGCACAAACTTGCTTATCTTTGCTTGATTTTTTGGGCTTGTTAAATAGGAAACAAATTTTACTAGTACTTTGACACTAATGTAACTTTGTTAGCTTAGAGAATCATATCAATGGGCAAACCTTTTTTTTTTTTTTTTTCCTTTAGCCTCATAACCACAACTCGTTCACTGTATCACTACTTATTTCAAGCTTATTTCAAACTTCCTGTCTTGAATTATAACTAGTGTCTCGTTAAGTAGTCTGATCAATATTCCAATCTCAGGATGGACTTTAAGACACGAGACGAAATGTAGTCTTAGGATTTAGGTTTCACCAAGAACAAGGAAGCTAAGGCTCAAAAATCCCATCCATAATAAAAAATTTTGCCCTAGTTTGTGGTGCAGTATTTGCAAAGTATTGACCGAACTTGTCATTTGAACAAGTTGCCTACGTACTTTTTCAGGATTAGGTCATTGCGTAGTTCAAATTCAACATTGAGTTTGACAAATCATTTGAGACAACATCATATGCCAATCTGGTCAGGATTTTCATTTGGACCGTAATGTAGGTTAGGGGTATGGGTTAAAAAAAGAAAGATTTAAATAAGGCTCAAAATTTATCAGTCTCATCGTAGGTATTCGCTAGTCAAAGATCACATATGAATCATGTCCCTTATTTTTCTTTCTTCTTCCTTTCCTTCTTCTTTCTCTTTCTTTTTTCTTTCGTTTTTTAATCATCTTCTTCTTCTTTTACTGCAACTTTTGCTTTTCCTTTCATGAAGGAATTTTAACTTCATTTTCATTTGAATTCCGTTTAGGACTGATCTTTTTTAAAACTTCCCCAGAGTTGGGTGTGATCCTTTGACGAGTTAATTAAGAATTGAATTGTTCGGGCTCAAAAAGGGTTTGCAAGGGATTTCTTCTTTGACTTTCTTTTGGGTAGCCGAAAAATGGCCTACCATCATTTTGATAGTGACCATTGTCTCAAAGGACTTGTCAAATACTAGGAGACCCAAACCCATGTTGAATTTTTTATGAACTGACTTTTAAGAAAAGATTGGTTTAACATTCAGACTCAACTTGGTTAAAAAATGGTAAATCAATATTTGGTTCTTTACGGGAAAACTGGTCAACCAAAGATAGTCACCCCTCATTTGATCAGAATATAATCATTATACTTTTAAGACACCAATCATAATTTAGAAGACAAAGACAGGAGACTTTGTTCGTCGATTTCATCCAGCAAATGCATGATAAGGCTTGATAAGTTGTTTCCATCTATTTCTCCTACAACTCTTCATCATTTTGAAATCCTTACCTAATAAGACTCCTTGACAACATCTTGAAGTGGGGACCTTACTAAACTCCGACTTGAAGGCTTTTCCTTCATTTTATTTATTTTTTTTTATTTTTTATTCTTTTTTTATTTTTTTTATTTTTTTATTTTTTGCCTCATTAAGTATACTCCCAAAACCAACTAATGGCTTCAAGTCCTTTGTACTGAAAAAACT
The DNA here is from genome assembly GCF_029873635.1 of Malania oleifera. NCBI lineage: Eukaryota > Viridiplantae > Streptophyta > Magnoliopsida > Santalales > Ximeniaceae > Malania > Malania oleifera. The sequence continues at coordinate 57,192,077 of NC_080417.1, read as the reverse complement.
ATTTCCTATGTCACTTCACACAAAATGCAAGCAAAAATAGGCAAAATTTGGCATAGGGTGATGATCCAAGGAGGGTAGGATGAGATGAGACTGAAAAACATTCTTATTTCATTTAGTTTCAAAATGATTTAAATGAAAAGCATGGATGCATTCCTCTTGTTATCATCCTTAGGTGATCGAACACATCATTTCTATATCATGTGAGCTCACTTCTAAAGTTAAATACCAATCAATCTTCCAACTCGATGGCATTTATTACGTTCCTACTGTGATCACACAACGGATCCCCATGATCCTAACCTTTCTCTGTAGAGAGATCATCTTGCTCTACTCACTACTGGAATCCCGGATCTTAATTCTACCACCTTGGACCATGATTTTGCAGACAGTTGGAACGTGATTATTGACCCATTAGAGATGACTATGCATGCATAGCTATGGAATTAAGCATGGAATGATTATGTTATGCAATGGGTGTTTATGCATGGGTGTATCTAGTGCAAAAATACATACAAATAGGGATATGAACATGTATGCAACCTATCGTGCATGGCTATGCGTGAAACTATGCATGAATGCAATGCTACCTAGATAACCACTTTGCCAGAATATTAGAAAAAATTCCACCAATGAAAGATTTCAAGATTAAGATGACCATTGATTGGCCACAATTTCAATTCAATTCCTCCCTCAACCATTCCTTTCCTTGATGATGGTCCATGTACCTTAGATCCTTTGAAGGGTCAAATTATGATCTGAGTTTGGGGTTGACCCAGGCTAGTAAATCCATTGGATTTGTTCAATGCAGGCTTGTGGACTTTAATGTGCGCTTGGACCTCGAGCATTTTAAAATATGGGCTTCAAGTTATTTCATGATGGGATCAGGCCCTAGTTTAAAAAGGAGTTGGGCTTGGATTGCTTAGAAAATGTTGGCCTGGATTTTTAGGGAATAGGGCCAAGACCCACTTTTGAAATATGTGTTTGACCCTTTTTTTTTAAAAAAAAAAATCAAGCTTGGGTCGAGTTTTTTTTTTTTCTTAGAAAAAGGTCGGGCATAGGTTTGTTTTTTTAAAAAAAAAAATAAAAATTGGGCCCAAGTTATTTGAAAAGGGTTGCGCTGACCCATATTTTAAAATGCTTGGGCCAAGTGCTTCATTTTTTTAAAGGATAGGTCATGGTCTCATTATTGAGCTTTTTTAGAATACTGGCTAAATAGTATGCATGTCTAAAAGGGATGCAAAATGCATGACATAATACAAAGTATTTCAAAACATATATACAAAAGATTGTACATGGAGAAGGATGTGGCTCATGTCCCGACCTAGGGCAGGTTTGTATATACGGGGTTCTACAGAGTTCTATTCTATGGAGGGAAGACTATAGACAAGTACGTACGTGTGGGTAGGCTCTAACCCCTATTGAAAAAAGGTCCTCGATTTGGAATTCCATCCTCCCCCATAGGGGTCCAGATAAAACCCGCATTGAGCGGAGTGGTTCGCAGGTCCCATCAAGCTCTACCACGAAGAGACTGACACTATTACACTCTTATCTAATCCTAGTAGGGAAAGCCCGAGTATAGAGCATGAAAGTGTGTGAATCCAAGTTTATCCTAATCCCACTACCCCACATGCATGTCACACCCTTATTCACAATTATTCACATGCTTATTCAAACACCCATGGAAACAAATATTTTCATTAAATCAAGGATATTTTCAAATATGGAAACTAAACGTTTACATTAAATTCAGAATATTTACAAATATAGTAACAAGCATTCACATTAAGTCAAGTACATTCACATATATGGGGGCTAAATACATTAATCAAGGATATCTACATACATGGGAGCTAAATATTCACAATAATCAATGATATCTACCCATATGGGAACTGAATATGCACATTAATCAAGGATACCTACCTATATGAAAACTAAATATTCGGATTAATCAAGGATATCTACCTATCTGGGAACTAAATATTCACATTAATTAAGGATATCTACCTATAAAGAAACTAAGTATTTATCTTAATCAAGGATACCTATATGAGAACTAAATATTCGGATTAATCAAGGATATCTACCTATCTGGGAACTAAATATTCACATTAATTAAGGATATCTACCTATATAGAAACTAAGTATTTATATTAATCAAGGATACCTACCTATATGGGAACTAAATACTCTAATCAGGAATATCTACATATATGGAAATATTACTCAAGGATATATACGAATATTAACTCAAAGATATCTACAACTATGGAATATAAGAGTATTTTCTTTACAAAATAAAGTGGAGTAATTAAGACTTAATAAATTTAAATTGGGATAATTCCTAATTAATTATTTGCTCGACTCTCAAAAGTCGCCAAGCTGTCGTGACGTCCCGGAGTGCGGGTGCCCTGGGGTGGCGAAATAAAAATAATTTTAGACTTTTCAGGAAAAAAAAAAAAAGGAATATTGGAATCGCCACTGACCTATTAGTGTGGTTAAAACACTTAATTACTACTCCGTTCAGGGTAGAATAGGTCTACGTTACCAAAGCTGGGGTTAGGAGTTCGGTTACGCGAGATGAAGGTACGAGCACCCCCTACGCGCCCGTTCTTACGAACGGTACCTAATTAATTTAGAATTATCCCTAAGTTAATTTAAAAATTTTTTAAAATTACTCTTCTAGTGAATTTACCAATACACATGCAAAAATGAATAAATAAATAAATAATACAAAAATATACGTAATATATAAATATATATACATATTCCCTCAGAACTAAAAGTAAGTGAAGCCCGAAAGAGCTTGTACCCTTTTTTAATTACAATCATAAGGAAGAAAATCAAGAAAATATTTTATAAAAATAAATACCATAGTACATATAAGGCCAAATAACGAAAATACTAAAAATAGTGATAATAATATTAATAAATAATAATAATAATAGTAATAATAATACTAATATTAACAGTAATAATAATAAATACCATAATGATAACAATAATAATAATGATGATGATAATAATAATAATAATAATAATAATAATAATAATAATGATAATAATAATAATAATAATAATAATAATAATAATAATAATAATAAAAATAACAATAATAGTAAAAATAATAATATTAACAGTAATAATAATAAATATCGTTAACTAATAATATACATATTTTAATAATATGATTTTTAGCTTAATATTAACACGCTGTTAAAGATATGCACAAGACACATATGCCAACAATTAATTAAAGAAACAAATCGAACTTAAAATTAACGTATGGAAACCAATGAAAAAGGTAAGAAAATAATTGAACTTATGGAAACAAGTTATTTCTAAAATTAATGTGTACCTATTCAATATGACAACCAAAATTAATACACAACCCTGAATTTACAATTATTAAACATAAAATGAATACAATAACAAACAGACACCCTAAATACACGCAACAATGAATATGGCCTAAAACCCTAAATATTAATCATACTGCTTAAATATGGTCCTAAAAAAAACTTTAAATATTAAACATGTAACATAGATATGGCACACTTAAAACAAATATTCAACAATCAAAACTTATTACAGTTTAATATTAAACAATAAAACTCTTACCTCCACAGTAAAAAAAACAAATCCTACAACAATGAGAACACACCGATTAGTATTTAAAATGACTACTGCAAAAAAAAATCTAAACAAATAACAATAAAATAAAACCATGGAAACAATATTAAAATTTTAACATGTATACAATGAAACCTAGATACGAATACTAACCAAATACCACAATAAATAAATAATATATTAATATACTCACATACATAGTCTAAATATAGATATCAACTAAATACTACAACCAATAATATATTAATATACATACATATGCAAATAAAAAGAACTTGAACTTTAAATATTAAACAGAACCAGTAGACACACACACACACACACACACACACACACACACACACACACACACACACACACATATATATATATATATATATATATATGTATATATATGTATGTATGTATATTGTGTGTGTGTGTGCGAACAGATGCAGAGGGACTTACAGAGAGGGATACCACGGGCTAACGGGAATCGGAGCAGGGAAGGACGCCGGAAGCAACGATGATGATGGCTGGGAGACTGAGGGCACTGGTGTTATTGGGTGAGCTTAACAGTGGCTGGCCGGAATAGAGGGTGAGGTTGCAGCAACTGGTGGTCCTGTGGGGCGAAGAGTGCAGCAGGGAGGCTTGCCGGAGAGGGGCTGATGAAGGCTAGTGGCGCTGCGGAAGAGCTTGGGGTGGAAGTTGTTGTGCTCTGCTCGGGAATCTCCGGGGGCTGACTGGTGTGGTTGCAGCAGAGGTGAGGCAGAGGACTCCGGCAGCTTGCTGGACTGAAGAGTGGCCATAACGGAGACATGGAGGTTCGTTGGAGCTGTGACTCGCTTCTCTGCAGCGAAGATGGTGGTTGAGGGTTGTCTGTCTCAGCGACGGTGGGGATGGTGTTGCTGTGGTGGTCAAGGAGGTTGCTGGGGCTGGACTGCTACAGAGGCTCGTCTGGAGCAAAGGATGGCTGTGGCAGAGGGGTTTGCTCAGTGGTCTGGTGTCGGAGAGGATGGTTGGGACAGTGGGGCTGGTTTGGTGGTTCTGCTTGAGTAGAGAGAGGTGAGAAGGGGCTACTGCATGGAGAAGATGAGGGAGCGAGTGAGAGGGAGAGTAGAGAGATAGGGAGGCTATGCATCTAGGTTTTTTTTTCTTGCTTTTGCTCCCTCCTTTGCTGTGTCTGTGTGCTCCCCTTTTATAAAGAGATTTTGAAGCAAAAACCCTAGCCTCCCCTGTTTTTTTTTTACTTTTTGCCTTTTTTACTTTTTTATTTTTTATTTTTTTTAATAATAATAATAATAATAAATACTACTAATAATAATAATGATAAAAATAATAATAATATTAGAAAAATAATAATAATAATAATAATAACAATAATTTAATTGTATTTGGCCCTGAGCAAAAATTGGGTGTCTACAGCGCTATGTTATGATAAATCATGTTTTATTCAGATATGATGCAACTGTTTATACTAGTTATGGATTATGTCCTGTTTACAAGTATATAACGAAAAATATTCATGTTGCCACACACTGATATTAGTTTATTTCTCTTACTGAGAGATGTCTCACCCCAACCACATAAACATTTCAAGAAATCCATGTAGGAGGGCGGATAAAGCCCCGCAGCAATGAAAGTGGACTGAGCTACTCTGTCTGTAGGGTAAATGGGTGAGCTAGGGTCAAATGGATTTTTTGGATATAACCCTAGGATACTTTTGGTCTTTTGTGGATGACTGTATATATATATATATATATGACAAATTTAGTAGAACTCTGGTATGATTTCTGATGTTTAATGGCATGTTTATAATTTTATGTTTCCCACCACTTAGGTATCAGAGTTGTATGACAGATATATCCCCAGTACCCATGGGTCCAGTTGGATACGACTATGATAGTTTAGTAGGATTATTACGTATGTTATTATGTGGAAAAGAAATATATATATATATATATATGGAAAAATAGGCAGGTCGTTATAGTTTTGTATCAGAGCCTAGGTTACTAGGTTCTATAGACTATTGAGTGCAGCGGAAACAATACCAAAGTATAGGAAAAGGATTTTAGGTTTTGTTCTGCAGTTTAGAGGCAGGACTTCCGTGGTGGTTTCTTTGTTTTTCCTTGGGTGACGATTTTCGGAAGGCCATAGTAAACTATTACCGAGTTGTGTTTTTGAAGTGTAGAACTGAATCTTGAATTAAGATAAGGATGTCAAGACAGAAGGATAATATAAGTTTTGGTTAGATATGTAAGTTATAAGGATAGGGTCCCTAAGCTATGTTTATTATCTTTATAAGATGGACTCGGGTAATGGTAGTGCTCATGCGAGCGGTAGTGAGGGTGCAGGCACTACTGATTCAGATGCAATATTACGCAATGTGGCTTAGCAGGTCATGGCTGAGATCGCACGGAGTTCCAGGGAGCATGGAGGCCCATCTGTAGGCCACAGGTGTATGATAAATAAATTTTCCAAGATAAATCCTCAGACATTTTCAGTAGGAGCAGATCCTATAGTTGCTAAAAACTGGATACACGAGATAGAGAAAGTATTGTGAGTGTTGCAGTGCACGGAGGAGCAGAGGGTTTCATTTGCCACTTATAAACTAACAGGAGAGGCTGAAAGATGGTGGATTGTGGTAAAATTATTGGAGGAACAGAGGACGATGCCTATAACTATGACTTGGTGCTGGTTTAAAGATTGTTCTTCGACAAATACTTTTCGGTCACTATCAAGGAGGTCAAAGTGGAGGAGTTCCTGAATTTGAAGCAGGGACAGCAAACAGTCTAGCAGTATGCGGAAAGGTTTATAGAGATGTCCCACTTCGCCATGTATATTATTCTTGATGAAATAAAGAAAGCGAGACAATTTGAAAGAGGTTTAAGGCGAGAAATTTATAAGCAGGTGGCAGTGTTGAAAGTACAGGACTTTGCCGAATTGGTAGACAAAGTAGCTGTGGCTGAGGCTAGTGAGCGGATGGGTGTAGAGGAGCAAAGATAGAAGAACAGGTCCATGCCTTCAGGCTCTCACCAGGGATCTAGTCAGAGCTAGTGGAGGAGAGGTAACTATGGTAGGGGACAAAGACAGGAGACAAGAGGTCGTGAGACTCATGGTATGCAAGTATACCCAGCTTGTTAGACTTGTGAAAAGAGGCACATGGGAAAGTGTTGTGCGGGGAGAGGCATCTTCTATCACTGTGGTGTATCGGGACATTTAGTACGAAATTGCCCTACACCACCTGGTACTGTACCTGCTCCTAAGACGCATTGAGGAGGTTATCAAGTGTGTCGTAGAGGCCAACAGAAGAATGTAGACCGAACGAGGGTTTATGCTTTGACGCCGGGAGACGAGGAGGCCACAGATGACATCGTAACAGGTACCTTTACTGCTTTATCATATCAAGCTATTGTTTTATTTGATACAGGTGCCACCCCCTCTTTTGTGTCTACAGGATATGTTAAATTGTTGGGTGTAGAGACACAGTTATTTGATATTGAATTGTCACTAGCAACACCAATAGGGTTAGTGCTGAGGTGTTGTAGGGTGCTCAAAGGTTACCTAGTAGAAATTCAGGAGAGTATTACCTGCTAACCTAATTGTGCTAGATTTGCATGGATTTGATGTAATACTGGGTATGGATTGGCTGGCTACTAATCATGCTAGTATTGACTGTCAACTGAAATAGGTGATTTTTAGACCACCAGGAAAGCTAGAATTCAAATTTGTGGGATCGCGAGTGCAATCCCCACTTTAGTTAGTGTCAGCCATGCAGGTGAGAAGACTATTTTTGGATGGATGTTAGGGATTTATGGCTTATGTAAAGGAGGTAGCAAAAAATGAATTGAAGCTTGTCGGTACAACAATGGTTAAGGAGTTTCCAGACATTTTTCCAGCAGAATTACCTGGGTTGCCTCCCGACCGTGAGATAGATTTTATTATCGACTTACTTCCAGGGACGGCACCAATCTCTAAAGCTCTTTGCCGAATGGCTCCAATAGAATTATGAGAGTTAAAGGATTAGTTACAGGATTTATTGAATAAAGGGTTTATCAAACCTAGTGTATCGCCCTGGGGAGTTCTGTTGTTATCTATGAAGAAAAAGGATGGGTCTATGAGGATGTGTATAGATTACAGGGAAATTAACAAAGTAACAATTAAGAAAAAGTACCCTCTACCCCGTATTGACGACTTATTTGATCAGCTTCAAGGTACACGGGTCTACTCCAAGATCGACATCAGGTCAGGTTATCATCAGGTGAAAGTTAAAAGTGAAGATATTTCAAAGACAACTTTCAAGACCAGGTATGGGCATTATGAATTTCTAGTTATGTCATTTGGTCTGACAAATGCTCCTGCTGTATTCATGGATTTGATGAATAGAATATTTCATCAGTATTTAGACCAGTTCGTTGTGGTTTTCATTGATGACATACTGGTCTACTCGAGGAGTTTTGAGGAGCAGGAGATGCACTTAAGACTAATACTTCAGATGCTCAGGGAAAAGAAATTGTATGCTAAGTTTAGCAAATGTGAATTCTGGTTAGAGAAAGTTGCATCTCTGGGAAATGTTATATCAGGGAATGGAATTTTTGTAGATCCTAGCAAGATAGAGGCAGTAATGAATTGGGTCAGGCCAAGGAACGTTCAGGAAGTCAGAAGTTTCTTAGGACTAGTGGGACATTACCGTCGGTTTGTAGAAGGATTTTCAGCATTGTCAGGGCCTTTGACACAACTAACCAAAAAGAATGCCAAGTTTGAATGGGATGACAGTTGTGAACAGAGCTTCTATGAATTGAAGCAGAGGCTCATTACAGCACCAATATTGACTATTCCACCAAGAGGTGATGGCTACGTGCTCTACTGTGACGCGTCTTTGAGGGGACTTGGATGTGTATTAATGCAGTAGGGTAGAGTGGTAGCATATGCCTCTAGACAATTGAAAGAATATGAAAAGAATTATCCTACTCATGATCTAGAATTGGCTACAGTGGTTCATGCACTGAAGATTTTGAGGCATTATTAGTATGGCGAAAGATGTGAAATATTTTCATATCATAAAAGTTTAAAATACTTCTTTACGCAGAAGAAGTTGAATATGTGGCAAAGAAGATGGTTAGAGCTCATCAAGGATTATGACTGTACTATCTGCTACCATCCAGGTAAAGGTAATGTGGTGGCTGATGCTTTGAGCTGAAAATCAAGAGAAATAACACAGTTAGCAGTAGTAATTCAGCGCTCGATCCAGATGGACTTGGAGAGGCTTGGTGTGGAGTTGGTAAAAAGTGATCCCCAGGCATTGATTTCCAATCTGGTGGTGCAACCTATGCTATATGGAAAGATTAAAGCAACCTAAAAGAATGATGTAGAGTTGATGGAGTTGATAGAGAAGGTACAAGACGGACAGAGGGAGGAATTCAATATTTTTTATGACGGAGCTTTGAGGTTCTCTACCAGGCTATGCATGCCTGTAGATGTGGATATCAAAAGAACAATCCTAAAGGAGGCTCACAGATCCTTATACATAGTTCATCCAAGCAGCACTAAAATGTATAGGGATCTGCGAGAGTATTTATGGTGGAGCGGTATGAAGAGAGATTGTTGAATTTGTGCAACAGTGTTTGACGTGTCAGCAGGTAAAAGCTGATCACCAGAGGCCAGTGGGCCAGCTACAGCCACTTTACATCTCGGATTGGAAATGGGATCACATTTCTATGAACTTTGTGACGAGTTTATCGCAGGTACGACAGGGGCAAAATGCTATTTGGGTGGTCCTAGATCGATTGACGAAGACCACTCATTTTATTCCTATTAAGTCAACTACTCCATGGACAGACTGGCAGAAATATAGATATTCAAGAGATAGTATGATTACATAGTGTGCCGGTCTCTATAGTATCATACCGAGACCCATGTTTCCTATCACGATTTTGGAGGAGCTTGCAAGAGGCTCTGGGGTCTCAGTTGTCATTCAGCACGACATTTCATTCTCAGATAGATGGGTAGTCAGAGAGGATGATTCAAATGTTAGAAGATATGCTACGGGCATGTGTGCTGGATTTTAGGGGTAGTTGGACCTAGTATCTGCCGTTGGTAGAGTTTGCATACAATAACAGCCATCAGACCAGCATCGACATGGCACCTTACGAGGTTCTATATAGTAGGAGATGTCATTCTCCTTTATACTGGGATAAGGTCGGTGAAAGGCAAGTTTTGGGACCAGAAATAGTACAGTAGACATACGACAAAGTCCAGCTTATTAGGGAAAGAATCAGCGCAGTTCAAAGTCAACAGAAAAGGTATGAAGATAATCGTTGCCAGAAATTGGAATTCGAAGTGGGAGATCATGTATTTTTTAAAATAGCGCCACTGAAAAGTACCATGAGGATTGGGAGGAAGGGTAAGTTAAGCCCTAGGTTTATTGGCCCTTTCAAGATACTTGAGAGAGTGGGGTCAGTTGTCTGCCGGCTAGCCTTACCACTAGTTTTATCCAGAATACATGACGTGTTTTAAGTTTCTATGTTGAAGAAATATGTCCCAAATACCTCCCACGTGGTTAGTTATGCAAGGATAGAACTCAGAGAATCACTGGCTCATGAGGAGATACCAGCGCAGATCTTAGACTGGAAAGAACAGAAATTATGTAATAAAAAAATTCCATTAGTAAAAGTTCGATGAAGGAATCATGTGGTGGCAGAAGTTTCATAGGAGCATGAGTAAAAAATACATCAGAAGTACCCACATTTGTTTAATGGGGACCAGCAGTAGACAGAAGGAGAATTTTATGCTAAACATATAAAGTTTGATTTATTTTATGCTAGGCAGGATAATGTATGTATAAGTGATAATGTAGGCAATAGGATAGGTAGTGTTTTGGTTTTGGGAGAATTTTTCTTTTATGTATATGTAATCTCCCAAAACCCTAATGTAACCACGATATTCCTCCTCCACAAGTGAGGGTAAGTAATAAAATAAGTAGCCTATTTTCCTCAAAGAATGGTGTTCAATACAGATAGTAAATTTCGAGGATGAAATTTTATAAGGAGGGAAGAATGTAAAGACCCAAAAATTTTAATAATTAAATAATTGGGATGAAGGATAAATTTAAGGGAGATTAAGCACGGTTCTTTGACGAATTTGTTCTCTTCGTCGACGAACCACCTTCTTTACTTCATCGACGAAGCCACGTGTCTCGTCAATGGGAAGATGTCGAGAGAGGTTATAGTAGAGCCTGAAATTCATCGAAGAAGTATTAGGAGTTCTTCGACGAAATTCCTTCCTGGACTTGTCGACGAGGTGATGTGTCTTGTCAACAAAGCCGCCTATATAATCATGCCAAATTCGGGATTTCAGTGTGAGAATTTTCAAGAAACCCTTTCTCTCTCTCTCTCTCTCTCTCTCTCTCTCTCTCTCTCTCTCTCTCTCTCTCTCTCTCTCTCTCTCTCTCTAAAATGTCTCCCCCTCATTCTCTCTAAGTTTCTAGCTTCATCCTTTGTTGGTTCGACGATCGGAAGCCACCACGCTACTCCTGGAAAGATTCTCTTCAAATCTCCTTGAGTAGTTTGTTGGTTAGGCTAACTTGGGCACCATCCCAAAATCGGGGTAAGTTCGGTATTTTAAGTTTTATAGGGTATTTAGTATTTTTGGACGGAGGAAAATGCTTTAGGTAGAATAATATTGAAGTTTTGTGGGGAAAAATGCAATTTCAGGGTATTGAGCTAGGGAACACACAGGTGTAAGCTTGGAATATTTTGTGGACTTCTCAGTAAGTCAGGTAAGGGGATTAATTAAGTCAGTATTTTTCATGAAATTATTACGAATTAAACAACATTTATTTTCAGGGAAATATGTATGATATGGAACTATATTTGGGAATATTGTTGTTGAACAGGGAAATGATTTTAACACATTTTATATGGAAATATGATTTCAGAATTAATTATGAGTTTATATGACTATGTACATTTATGTGGCATGAGTATAATATTTCCATGAAAATTATGCTATATTGAACTATTATGAGTTTTCCCAGATAAGTATGTTATATCAGTTTTCAGGAAACCCTAAAAACAGTAAATGAAATATGTTTTAAAGATTATGTTAAATAATGCAAGAATGTATGTTTATTATGTTATGAATTATGCCGGCGTAGATATCGTAATCCTTATGTTATGAATTATGCTGGCATAAATTCCATGATTCTTATGTTATGAAATATACCGGTGTAAATTTCGTGATTTCTACACTATGAATTATGCCAGCGTTGATGCTGAGATTATGTATGATATGTAAGAAATCATGAAATATGTTTACGCCAGATATTACTCTGAAATACGATACAACTATGTTTAATATGGAATGTATTATATGTTATCAGAACCTTGATAGCTTAGTTTAGTTTTATGAAGCACGGTACTGTAGTTATATGTTTACAATTATGAATATGTTAGTGCTACCACACATCTTATGTAGAGTGTGGGAGATGGCAGTTGATGTGGCTTTATGGGAGTGTCGTAGTTCCCCTAGTAGTCTGACATAGGGGGAACAGACCCATCGTACTTACACACCTATGTTTGACTTAGCATGGTCAGCCAACCACTACTAAGTCCTGCCTTCTGGCCGCACTACGCTGTCATGTGGGGGGGGGGGGGGGTAAGACATGACAATAGCTAACTAACTATCCTAGATGATAATTCAAGTATGCTATATAAGATGATTTCTTAGTATAGAAATTTAGTACGTTACGCTATGTTATGATAAATCATGTTTTATTCAGATATGATGCAACTCTTTATACCAGTTATGGATTATGTACTGTTTACATGCATATCATGAAAAATACTCATGTTGCCACATGAAATTGGAATAACTTTCCCAAGAGGAGGGTGAATTTGGATTTTTAAAAATTTATTTCCCTTTTTAATACTTTTGTATTATAACAATAATCAAGGCTCAACCACAATCACAAAATTGAATCAGAGTAATCACAACCAAGATAAAATAATCAACCACTTAATAATAGTCTTGTAGTAATGTGTAAAGCTTGCTGAATTTGTATAAGCCCTATTGTTAAATTCCACAAACAACATTCTTCCCAATGTTCAACTTTTAAATAAACTTTTAGTTTAATAAATTAAGGATGATCAACCAACGTAGTCCCTTTCGGTTTTCGCTATCAATGCTGATCAAACCAAAACAAATTAACTTCCGATCTATTTAATAACCAAACACTCAGAATTTAGGAATTTATAAAGCATCCACGCAGTTTGTAAATTTTTCTGAAAAGTAAAGAGTAGGGAAGAAAGGAGAACAAAATATTTTATGAGGTTCAGCTTCAACAGTGTCTACGTCCTCGCCCTTGACAAAACCACCATAAGATTCACTATCACCGTTCCTTTACCAGGCGGAACAATATCGATTACAACACTCCTTGGTTAAGGCTAGAGCCAGCCTTCTCCAAATAATATCCCCTTGTTTGGTCCAACGATTCAACACTCAAACCGTCAATCAATCTGCTACAAAGATTTAAAAACAAGGCGTACAAGAATTGCTCCTTAAGAGCTGATTAGTATAGAGAAAAACTATATATTTCAGTAAATTCACAATACGAAATTCAAATTGAAGCTCTAAAGTTTTATTACCGTAGGAATCTTTCAATAGATGAAAGAATTAGTATTTGAAGCACAATCTTAGTGAGACAATCAGCAGAGCTTTTGAGAATTTTGTGGATGTTGAGAGCAATGAAGAGCTTTCAGAATTTCAAAGTGCTTGAGAGAGAGTTTGATTGCTAATTTGAAATCTCGGTGTCTAAATCAATGTATTTTGAGGGTATTTATAGATGTAAAATGGTTTCTTACTTGTTCCCCAAGTTTACTTGGAGTAGGGCCCAAGTTTTAAAATAATTTGGGCTTCAAGTAATTAAAAATTAAAAATATGCCCGTTGAGAAATTTGACTTTTGCCGCGAGCCATATGACTGTGGAATCTTTGGCAATCGTCTGTTCAAGTATTTCATACATATTTTTCACAAACAAAAAGGTGGTAGTTGGCTGTCCTCAGGGTGGCAGTCGTTTGTCACTGAACAACTCAATTTTAAAAAATCATTCAGAATGATGGCAGTCAGCTGCCAGAACACATATAGACGTCTCATTTGTCACTGGCAGTCGTCTGCCAATAATTTGACAATCATCTGTCATGCTACCGTCACTCGTTTAAGATCCTTAAAAAAATGTCAATTGTCTGTCCATTAAACAGATAGTCGTCTGTCTAGCAGGTTTTCCTTCTTTTAAGAACAACTTTATCTCTCTCATCTTTGCTTAATTAATCTTGCAATATTAACTTGTTTAACTTTGAAAAACTTGTTCTAAGACTTTAAAACTTCAGGTTTCTAAGTGTGTCTTTACCTAATGAGCTTCAAAATGAATATTCGTACATGAATTAACTTGAAGTACTTACAAAGCTTTGTTTTAAAAACAAATTTGACACTTTATTTGCTTTGAGACACTTCTTCACTTTGAGTTCTTTTTGTCACTTATCTTGGATCTTTCAGACTTCTCTGAGCTTTCATTATTGATCATTCCTTGTTCCTTGATCCTTGTGAGCTTTTATGCTAGGGTATTTGAAGTTTGAAAAAAATCATTTTTGCCTGAAATAGTATCACTTGGAAACAATATTAGATAACCTTACTTTGTTATCATCAAAATTAAGAGTTGTAAGCCTAGCTAGGCCAACAATCTCCCCCTTTTTGATGATGACAAAGAAATAGCAAAGATGCAAAAATAATACTACCCCTGTCAATAAGCATAGTCTGAAAATAATTTCATTAAGACATAAGTTTAGAAGGTTCAAAGTTTCAGATAATATTGAAACAAATACATAGAACTTATAGTACATCAAAATGGAAATAAATACATACATAGGTTCAAAGTTTCAGAACTAGAAACAAATATATACATAGACTCATAGACTTTGCTCACACACATACTGCCCCTTTTGACATCAATAAAAAGGCCTAATACATCCAGAAACTAAGCATGTGTAGCATACAAAATAGCAAAAAGTTCAAACATCATCAAGAGTTTATAGTCAAGTATCAGAAGCTGTGTCACTATCTTCAACAATGCCTTTTCCTTTAGATTGTTGTGATTCTTCAGCTTCTTCTTTTTCTCCAGCTTCAGCAATGTCTTCATCTGATTTTTCCTAAGAGTCTTCATCATCATTGTCATTACTCTTTTTATCTAAATCAGTGTCATTTTGTATAACACGTTGCTCGATTTTGTCAAGACATTTATCTAGTAAAGTATATTTATCATCAATATTTGCGATCTTGTCTTGAAGAGAAGCAAAACCATCCCCCATATCAGAACTGAAGCTAGAATAATGCTGATAAAAAGGAAGAAACCAAGGAGGCATATCAGCTTCTTCAGGAGCTGGATTACGTTCTTCTGGTGCTAGTCGTGCAGGTCTATTATCCCTAAACATCCATCACTCGGTATACTTCTTGTAACTCATCCTCTTTAAAGTAGTGGAGGAGAATATGTTGTAATGGGTTCGCTTCACTAGTTTGGAAGATGGAGTGAGGACTTGAAAGTGGACAAAAACTAAGGAAAGAATGCCACCATATGGAAGCCCAATTCAAGGAGATTCGAGCTTCATGATCATCCATTTGAGTATAAGGCTAGTTAAATCCAATTTCTTTCCACATAATAAACAATCAAAGAAGGAGATATGATCAAAGGATCCTGATCTTGGAATTATATTATAAGCAATGATCTTGTGATGATTGAGCTATTTGTATTGTGGAGGGTTTCCAAAATAGACGGGTTGATCGTTCATCACAAGAGGCAGAAATTCTTGTGGGGAAAAACCCTGCTCCATTGTCAATTGTTTTTCTATTGGATTGCACTCAAAATCACCATGCTTAATACAAAGTATTTTCCTTAGTGAGTGTGGAGTAAGTGTGATCTTTTGGCCATATACTTCATTTTCAAATCCAACATCTTTCTTTACCAAGTTTGAGTAGAAAAGCTTAATCTAATCAGGGTAATATCCCTTAAGTTGGTGAAGAACAAACTTATCCCATCCTATATTTTTGAACTACTCAAGAATCTCAGGAAAATTTTCTTCAAAGAAAGAGATATCTAGCACCTTACAAAACATTAGATCGATTGTAAAGATGTGATTTTGGTACAGAGTTTTCGCGTGAAATGAAACTAACCATTTTTCAATTTCCCTATTGCTGACAAGCCTTAAAGAAGAAGCTTTGTCCTTTTTCCCAACTGATTTGGTTCTTGGCATAATGATGAAGCAATAATTTGAGAAACCCTAGATGTGAAGGATTTAGGGTTTTGATGGAGTGACGTTGGGAGGAGGTTTGGAGAGGAGAAACTTAGGGAAGAGATGAAGAGAGGTTGTTTTTGTGAAGGGTAGACAAGTGGACAGGCGTTTGGGGCTTTTAAAAAGAGTGTTTTTATGTTAAATGAACATGAACCGCCGCGAGACAGTCATCTATCATCAAGTTGACGATTGGCTGTCAATTGTCTTTCCAGATAGACAGTAGCCTGTCAGGCACTTACCTGGTGTCTGGCAGTCGTCTGCCCTGAAAAAAAAATTATTTTCTCTCTTAGTTAACCTCCTGTATATGCAACATTCCCAATTCCCGTCGAATAAATACAAATTGATCTTCAACTAGTGGTTTTGTAAAAATATCAGCTAATTGATCATGAGTGTTAACAAATTCAAGAACTATTTCTTTCTTATCTACATTATCTCTTAAGAAATGATGACGTATATCAATATGTTTGGTTCTTGAATGTGATACTGGATTCTTTGAAATATTTATAGCGCTGGTATTATCACACTTTATAGGGATTGTTTGATATTGAATTTTGAAGTTCCTTAATTGTTGTTTCATATATAAAGTTTGAGCACAACAACTCTCAGCTGCTATGTATTCTGCTTCAGCTGTACATAATGCTACGGAATTTTGTTTCTTTGAAAACCAAGAAACTAGTGAGTGTCCTAGAAAGTGACAAGTCCCACTAGTGCTCTTTCTGTCTATTTTTCCTTCTGCATAATCCGCATCTGAATAACTTATCATTTTGAAATCAGTTCCCTTTGGATACCATAAACCTAGATCAAGTGTGCCTAGTAAATATCTAAGGATTCGTTTAACTACTATTTGATGTGATTCCTTAGGAGCCGATTGAAACCTAGCACACATACATACACTAAACATGATATCTGGTCTACTTGCTGTTAAATAAAGTAAGCTTCCTATGATTCCTCAGTAATGTTTGGTATCTACTTATTTTCCTTTTTCATCCTTGTCAAGACTCGTTGAGGTGCTCATAGGAGTTCCTAAGGGTTTGCTTTCTTCCATATCAAACTTTTTTAACATGTATTTGATATATTTAGTTTGATTTATGAATGTTCCATTTTTAGCTTGTTTAATTTATAACCCTAGGAAGTAATTTAATTCTCTCATCATGCTCATTTCAAACTCTCTTTGCATAGTTGTAGCAAATTCGTTACATAAATCTTCATGAGTTGCTCCAAATATGATATTGTCAACATAAATTTGTACTATAAGCATATCATTATTTTTGGTTTTTATAAATAAAATGCTATCTATCTTTCCTCTCGAAAAATTGTTTTGGAGTAGGAACTTGCTTAGTCTTTCATACCAAGCTCTAGGAGCTTGTTTCAATCCATATAAGACTTTAGTTAACTTGAATACATGATTCAGGTTTTTAAAGTCTTTAAATCCTGGAGGTTTTTTAATGTAAACTTCTTCATTTATATAACCATTTAGGAATGCACTTTTTATATCCATTTGGTATAATTTAAAGTCTTTATTGGTTGCATAGGCAAGAAGCATCCTTATGGCTTCCATTCTTGCTACGGGAGCAAAGGTTTCTTCGTAATCGATACCTTCTTCTTGATTATAGCCTTTTGCTACTAGCCTAGTTTTATTTCTTACAACTATCCCATTTTCATCCTTTTTATTTCTAAACACCCATTTAGTTCTTATGATTGATTTATCTTTGGATTTAGGTATAAGTTCCCACACTTGACTCCTTTCAAACTAATTTAGTTCCTCCTACATAGCTGTAATCCAAAAATCATATTTTAATGCTTCTTCTATATTCTTGGGTTCATCTTGAGAGGATAAAAAAGCATAATGATTACAAATATTTTTTAATGAGGCTCTAGTGGTTATTCCTTTTGATGGTTCACCAAGAATTTGATCTTTTGGGTGACTTTTAACATATCTCCATTCTCTAGGTAGTTCTAGATTTTCTATGGTGTTTTCATTTGAAGTTTCATTATTATTTTCTTCTTTTATTTCAAGATCTTCTACTTTTTGTGAGATATCTTCTTTTTCATCTTTCTTAACTTTATTATCATAATTATTTGATTCATCAAACGTTATGTGTATTGATTCAATAATAGTAAGAGTCCTTTTATTATAAACCCTATAAGCTTTACTATTTGTAAAATAACATAAGAAGATACCTTCATCAGATTTTGCATCGAACTTTCCTAAATCATCTTTAGTATTGAGAATAAAGCACTTGCACCCAAATACATGAAAGTAGGAGATGTTGGGTTTTCTACCTTTCCATAGATTATACAGTGTTTTGTCTATACTTGATCTTATGGATACCCTATTTACAATATAACAAGTTGTACTTACAGTTTCTGCCCAAAAGTATTTAGGTAGATTATTTTCATTTATCATGGTTTTAGTCATTTCTTGGAGGGTTCTATTTTTTTTTTCTACAACTCCATTTTGTTGTGGAGTCCTAGATGCTGAAAAATTATGGTTTATTCCATTTTCATTACAGAATTTATCAACATCTTTATTTTTAAATTCCCTGCCTTGATCACTTCTAAAATTAGTTATATTATAGTCTTTTTCATTTTGTAATTTCTTGCATAAGGTGATTAGCATGTCACAAGCTTCGTCTTTATTTGCTAAGAATAATACCCAAGTAAATCTTGAATAGTCATCTACAATTACAAAAACATATTGTTTGCCTCCTAAGCTTAAGGTTCTAGTTGGACCAAATAAGTCTAGGTGCAAGAGTTCTAGAGATCTTTTAGCAGATATGTATTTTTTTCTTTTTGAAGCTTGTTTTGACTTGCTTTCCCTTTTGGCATGCATCACACACCTTGTCTTTTATGAATTTAGTATTTGCTAATCCTTTTACAAGATTTTTCTTAGATAATTTGGATAAAAGATCCATACTAGCATGTCCTAGTTTCCTATGGTCAACTCATTTCATTCATTGCAGTAAACAAGTAACATTTTGATTTACCAAGTACTCAAGATTTATGCAATATACATTATTTATCCTATGAGTTATAAACAAGGTTTTATTATTCTTGGGATTTTGAATAACACATTTTTATTTTTTAAAGATTATTTCGAACCCTTTGTCACTTAATTGGCTTATGCTTAAAAGATTGTGTTTTAAACCTTCTACCAATAGCATATTATCAATAGTAAGAGAAGGTTTTTTACCTATTTTTCCAATGCCAATAATTTTACCTTTGGCATTGTCACCGAAGGTGATGTACCCCCCATCCTTTTGTTTTAATGTGGTGAATTTGATCTTATCACCGGTCATGTGCCTTAAACACCCACTGTCAAAGTAACATTTATCCGTTGATGGTGTTGTCCTAAAGCACACCTACAATGAGGGATTCATTGTATTAGTCTTTGGAACCCAAATTCTCTTAACTTCTTAGTTCCATTATTTACTTTTCATTCTTCTTGAACTTTAACATATTTTCTTTTTAGTAGGCAATTGAACATTACATGACCTTTAGTCTTGCACATAAGGCAAGTGGTGTGTTCATGTTTATTGTTTGAAGAAGTACTAGCATAGTGTTTGGCTTCTTTGACAAAATATCCCATGTATAATTTTTTACTCCTTTTGTTTGTTTTTCCATTATAACCTATCCCTTCTTTGTTTCCATTTAGTCTTTGTTGTCCAATCATGTTTTCAAAATTTTATTTTCCTTTGGTAAAGTTATAGATAATTTTCTCTTTATCCCCTATTGATTGTTTAAGTTCGATTATCTCTAGCTTTTTTTTATTTAAATCATCTTCTTTAATTTTTCTTATCTCTTGAGTAATTTCTTTTATTTCATCTTCTAATTTTTCAATACAAGAATCTTTCTTCTTTTCACTAGTTTTAGATGTTTCAAGTTGCTTCATTAATTCTTTATTTTGATCTTTTAAAGTTATGTTTCTCTTGGAAATTTTTATGAATCTTTTATGTAAAGAAATCAACTCAGCTTGTAATTCCTTATAGGAGGGCATGCTATCGCTAGACTCATCACAAGACTCATTGTAAGATTCTGTTGAGGAGTAGTAGGTAGTATAAGTCTTCCCTAAAGCACTCAAGGAGTTGATTATGTGGGTAAACCTGGTATACATATTTGAGATTGTTTCATCTGAATTCATTTTAAATGCTTCATATTCACTCGTTAACATATCTATCCTGTTGTCCCTAACATCTATTGTTCCTTTATAAGTCACTTCTAGTTTGTCCCATATTTCTTTAGCCATCTTGTAGGCTATGAACCTATTGAACTCATTAACATCTAAAGCACAGTATCGGGCATTTATAGCACTTGAGTTTATTTGGAGCATCTTATAGTCTATATCGGTCATATCTTTTTTCACTTTTAGGAATTTGTTTTCCATCTACTATATTAGTAGGAATTAGGTCTCCATTCATAACTACTTCCCAAGCTTTCCAATCCATGTGTTGGAGATATATTTGCATTCTCTTTTTCCAAAAGGTATAGTTACGTCAACAAAAGATTGGTGAACGGGTTGAGGATTAGCCCTCATCGAAGGATGCTACTCTTATATTTGCCATTTGATCTTTTTATAGTTTTTTGCTAGGAATTACTATAACTAGTCTCTGATACCAATTGAAATTGGAATAACTTTCCCAAGAGGGGGGTGAATTGGGATTTTTAAAAATTTATTTCCCTTTTTAATACTTTTGTATTATAACAATAATCAAGGCTCAACCACAATCGTAAAATTGAATCAGAGTAATCACAACCAAAACAAAATAATCAACCACTTAATAATAGCCCTGTAGTAATGTGTAAAGCTTGCTGAATTTGTATAAGCCTTGTTGTTAAATTCTACAAACAACCTTTTTCCTAATGTTCAGCTTTTAAATAAACTTTCAGTTTAATAAATTAAGGATGATCAAACAACGTAGTCCCTTTCGGTTTCTGTAATCAATACTGATCAAACCAAAACAAATTAACTTCTGGTCTATTTAATAACCAAACACTTAGAATTTAGGAATTTATAAAGCATCCACGCAGTTTGTAAATTTTGTTGAAAAGTAAAGAGTAGGGAAGAAAGAAGAACATAAGATTTTATGAGGTTTGGCTTCAACACAGCCTACATCCTCACCCTTGGCAAAACCACCAAAGGATTCACTATCACCGTTCCTTACCAGGTGGAACAATACCGATTACAACACTCCTTGGTTAAGGCTAGAGCCCGCCTTCTCAAAAAAATATCCCCTTGTTTGGTCCAACGATTCAACACTTGAACCGTCAATCAATCTACTACAAAGATTTAAAAACAAGGCGTACAAGAATTGCTCCTCAAGAGCTGATTAGTACGGATAAAAACTATATACTTCAGTAAATTCATAATACGAAATTCAAATTGAAGCTTTAGAGTTTTATCACCATAGGAATCTTTCAATAGATGAAATAATTAGTATTTGAAGCACAATCTTAGTGAGACAATCAGCAGAGCTTTTGAGAATTTCATGGATGTTGAGAGCAATGAAAGCTTTTAGAATTTCAGAGTGCTTGAGAGAGAGTTTGATTGCTGATTTGAAATCTTGGTGTCTAAATCAATGTATTTTGAGGGTATTTATAGATGTAGAATGGTTTCTTACTTGTTCCCCAAGTTTACTTGGAGTAGGGTCCAAGTTTTAAAATAATTTGGACTTCAAGTAATTGAAAATTTAAAAATATGCCTGTTGAGAAATTTGAATTCTACCGTGAGCTAGACAACTGTGGAATCTCTGGCAGTCGTCTGTCCAAGTATTTCATATATATTTTTCAAAAACAGAAAGGTGGCAGTCGGCTGTCCTCAGCGTGGCAGTTGCCTGTCATTGAACAACTCAGTTTCAAAAAAATCATTCAGAATGATGGCAGTCGACTACCAGAACACCCACAGACTTCTCATTTGTCATTGGCAGTCGTCTATCAATAACTTGATAGTTGTCTATCATGCTACTATGACTTGTTTAAGATCCTTAAAAAAATGCTAGTCGTTTGTCCATTAAATAGACAGTCGTTTATCTAGCAGGTTTTCCTTCTTTTAAGAACAACTTTATCTCTCTTATCTTTGCTTAATTAATCTTGGAATATTGACTTGTTTAACTTTAAAAAAACTTGTTCCAAGACTTTAAAACTCTAGGTTTCTAAGTATGTCTTTGCCTAATGAGCTTCAAAATGAATATTCATACATGAATAAGTTTGAAGTACTTACAAAGTTTTGTTCTAAAAACAAATTTGACACTTTCTTTGCTTTGAGACACTTCTTCACTTTTAGTTCTTTTTGTCACTGATCTTGGATCTTTCAGACTTCTCTGAGCTTTCATTATTGATCATTCCTTGTTCCTTGATCCTTGTGAGCTTTTATGCTAGGGTATTTGAAGTTTGAGCAAATCATCTTTGCTTGAAATAGTATCACTTGGAAACAATATTAGATAACCTTACTTTGTTATCATCAAAATCAAGAGTTGTAAGTCTAGCTAGGCCAACACCACATACTGATATTAGTTTATTTCCCTTACTGAGAGGTGTCTCACCCCAGCCATACAAACATTTCAGGAAATCTAGGTAGAATGGCAGACAGAGCCCCGTAGCAGTAAAAGTGGACTGAGCTATCCTGTCTGTAGGGAAAGTGGTTGAGTTAGGGTCAAATGGATTTTTCAGGTATGACCCTAGGATACTTTTAGTCTTTTTGTGGATGACTGTATATATATGTAGGGTGAGTTAGGGTTAAATGGATTTTTCAAATATGACCCTAGGATACTTTTGGTCTTTTCTGATGTTTAATGGCATGTATATAATTTTATGTTTTCCGCTGCTTAGGTATTAGAGTTGTATGACAGATATATCCCTGATACCCATGGGTTCAGGTGGATTACGACTATGACAGTTTAGCAGGATTATTACGTATGTTATTATGTGGAAAAGAAAAAAAAAATACATACATATATATATATATATATATATATGAAAAAATAGGCAGGTCGTTACATATTTTTAATTCCATTATAACCTATACCTTCCTTATCTAAGGTCATCTTTTGAGAACCCAAGAGCTTATCAAGATTTTCTTTGCCCCTAGTAAATGTGTGGATGATCTTAGTTTGATCCTCTATCTTTCTTTCTAGTTCTTGAATTTTTAAATTCTTTAAGCTTTTGCAAACAGTTTGTAATTTTACAAATTCATCGGTCATTTTGTTTGCTTTACATTCAAGTTTAGAAATTTGAAGATTATCACTTGAAATCTTGGATCTTAACTCTTTCAGCTCTTTTGCTATCATATTATTCTTATTTTCTAATTTCATGATTTTCAAATCTTTTTCTTTTTCAGCACTAATTTTTTACTCTAATTCTTTCAGTGATGCCTCATTTTTGTTTATTAATCTCTTAATTTCTAATTCCTTTTCAACCTTTTTTTTTCTCAAGAAGTATGAGACTCTCTAAAATCTTCTAACTATTTTACTAAGTTTTTATTTTCATTTTTCAACCTTGTTTTCTTTTTAGACATCTTTGTTAGAATCTTATGGGTCTTAACAAATCCTTTTTGTAATTCCTCATAAGTTGGCATGTTATCATTATCTGATTCATCATAAGATTCACTACCAGAATTATCACAATATATATCACAAGATGTATCACAATCATTGCATGAATCATTTTGAGAATCATTATGAGAAGTAGAAGGAGTAGAGTGTACCTCTTCATTGATTAATGCAACTAGGCCACAATTTTCCACTAGCTGATCATTTGAGCATGAATTTTCCCAAGTGGTGGAATTCTTTCCTTTGATCTCTCCAAATCTCCTATCGAGTTCTTCCCATATCTCCTTAGCACTTTGACATGACTTAATTTCATGAAAGACATTAATATTTAAAGCAAGCAATCGAATATTCATGGAATCAAAATTTATTTGCATTAATTTCATGTCATTCTCATTCAGCTCATATTCAGATTTAGGAATTTCAACATTATCAATAATTTTCATAGGTACTAAGTTCCCTTGAGTAATTACTCTCCAAGTCCTCCAATCCATTAATTTGATAAAAATAGTCATTTTTATTTTCCACTTGGTGAAATTTTCACCACAAAACATTGGAAGTCTTGCAGAGATTTGTCCCACACTGAATGAGGATACACCAAAATAAGCCATTGTGATCTTTTTACAAAAACGTTTAAGTCTATGTAACGAGGCTTTGATACCAAATGTGAATTACGATGTTATCCCAAGAGGGGGGTGAATTGGGTATTTCAAAAATAATTTAAGTTTATTTTACCACTTATTCCCTATTTCAATATTTAACAAAATAATTGCAACGACTTGAAATTAAATCAAATTATTATCTCAATAAATTCAATTATACCCAATTAGTTATCAAGTGCATGTAATATTAATCAACATACAAACATGCAAAAACTGATAATGAAATACAAGCCGAAATTAAAAAGTTAAGGGAAGAGAAAAGACAAACTCGATTTTACGAGGTTTAACCAACCCGGCCTACGTCCTCACCTTGAGCAACCCACTCAAGAATTCTACTAAATCCCTACTCCTTTAATCGGGATGGAGCCTCCCTTACAATCTACTGCTTATAAGAGGTATAACTTCTTCCTACTCCACTGCTTATAAGAGATACAACTTTCTCCTCAAACCTGGTTCACAGCCCGAATCGTAATTACAATATAGAAATACAATTTTTGCAAAAACTCAAATGCTTTTACATAAAGTTAGTGAGTACAATCGAAATTCCTAACACATATTCATATGATAAAACTTGAAGTTCAGTATGTATGTAACGATGAGATCGTTATGATAAAAACAAAACAAATAGAAAAAAAATAAATCTAAGTGATGTTTTGATTTATGAGTGTATTTGAGTTGAATTGATCCACTAAGAAATTTTGAATTCAAATCTAAATTTTAAACTCAACTCAAAATCGATTTTGTAAGTGTTGAATTTGAATTTAAGTTGCCTACAAATTCTTAAAACTCCTTGATTAAGGTCAAAGGGTTATAAAATAATATTAAATAATAATATACAAAAAAATACAACATATATGTGTGTATGTGTATATGGATAATGTATGTGTGCATAGAACATATATATAATATGTCACTTACAATATAAAAGATAATAAAATAATAAAACGTGATTAAATTTCATTAAATTGGTAAGTGGTATTGTGAAAACTGATTTTGACTGATCATTGAAAATACTTTAATGGCACAGGCTTGACTCCAATGCAAATGAAGTCAAGCTATGGAGTGAATCGGGCCCAAATAGCTTGTGCTTAGCTTCACTCACTAGTAAGGGAACTACTTTGAATGCAATTTTAAAAATATTGAATACTATTGAAACAACTAATTATTCAAATAAGTAACCTAAAAAGCAACATATTATGAATTGAAACATTAATAAGGACCATTTCTTGCACATAATATTTGAAATCTGATTAATCATAGTGTTATATTAATATTTGGGCCTCTTAAAATAGTGCAAGATTTAAATTATTAAAAGTTACTATAAACACACTTTTCATTTGTGTAAATCCAAATGTTAATGCGTCATTTTATAATCACCAATTAATTCCAAATCTTATGCGTAAGAATGATTTTTAAAATTTTTTTTGAACATGCATACCCTCTTTAAAACCAATATAATAATTTTTTACTGAAGTTAAAAAAATAAAAAAATTATCTTTGAAATAATAGAAGATTGTTTATATCCTGAAAATTGAATCCCATCCTGCAAGACAATATATAAATTTTGGAATGTCAACTATTTTTCAAAACATAATTGGTGAAAATATGTATGAATGTAATCCGAAAGAGAAGATATTATTAAAAAGAAAATCATTAATATTGGTAGTTATAAATTAAATAGTTGTTATAGAAATGATATGACATCTTTATCCAACCTTCTACTCATTGCTGGTTCAACATCTTATAAAATTTTTCTATCCCATCTTTCTATTCTTAGTTGATTTTCATTTTTGCAATTTCCTATGGTAATATTTTCATTCAACTATTTTGATCATTACCCCTCTTACATTGCATGTATACAAAATAAATTGTGAGGCACATTTTAAGTGCTCAACAACATTAAAGCTAAGAAGGTATAATATAATTTTTTTTACTTTTTATATTACTTATATTATTATTTTTTATGACAAATAAAATGTAATTCGTTGCACCTGACTCGCATGTAGTAGAGATTAATGTCACTTCAACGATGTCTAGTAACGATGTCTAGTCCGTTTAAGGCGAGAGGCGGCTCCGAGCCTACGACGCGCGCGCTCATGCTTGAATCTCCCAGAACACGATCATCATCAACAGCCTCGCCTTTCCGCTCATGACTCCCTCGGTTCTATGGCGATATCCACCAAAGGCAATGCCTTATTATCTCGCCTCAAAGCCCTAACACGATTACAGGTTTCCCTCTAAGACAACATTAATCATACATTTTACGTTTTAGTTCCTCGGAGGCATTTCTTCAAACACCTTATAACACTTCCCAGACGAGTATTGATTTTGTGTCGCAGAGATTTAGCCACTCTTTGGTGGAAGGAGAACTGCAACCTCGAACATACCAGGAGATGAATGGTATCTTTGATAAGTTGAATATTTTTTTTTTTGGTTGTTTCCTTTCTTGCTTGTCGAGTTGAGGTTATGTTTGATGGTTTGTAGCTCACGTCGACACCACAAAATGGAAAAAGGTGGATTCAAGAACCTTTGGGTTAACTCGTTCGATGATTTCAAATCCCTCGTGGATTGTCTTGAAAATTCTGAAGAATGAAGGTGATTTAATTGCTCATATTGTAATTGATCACTGTTACCAAACATTGCCACTGTAATTGTCATCACGGCGTATGTAGGACATGTACTGGCATTATTTTTAGATGCTTAACTTGTGTTTGTTATATTTTTTTTTAGAATATATTTTCCTTAAAATTTTATTGTTTAACATGTCCATGCGTCATGAGCTGAGCTTGTTAAGGGCATTATGCTTGCCTGTGACCGCTTGTCTCATGCTTTTGGGATGAGTTTCCATCATTTAAATACTAGTATAGGTTTATTTTCTAGTAGTAGTTTCTCCATATGCTAAAAAGGGCAATATGACTCCTCCGTCACTCTAATGAATTGCGTTGCTTCAATGTTTACTGCTTATTTGCCACTGCTTTCATAAGTTGCTTACTGCTTCGGTTGATATTTGCTTGAATGATAATGAAAGTGTTTTGTGGATGAATTGTGGTAAACGATAGGTTGGCTAGTTAAACTAGAAGGGTTTAGCTAGCGCCGCATGGTCCTTTCACAAAGGTGTGAAATAGTCGGCCCGTGACACCTGGTATCAGAGGTCTGTTAGTTGCTATGTGAATTTAGTTGCCTTCGTTGTGGGATTGGTAAAGTTCTGGTAAATGACCATGCCAACCAATGCAGAGATAATTAGTGTGCTGGAAGCACAGGCTAAGACAACAACTAGTAATGTGGCTACGGAGATGGCCCAATTGAGGGAACTTGTTGATCAAGTGGTGGGATCACAAAAGCATCAAGCAAGTTTGATAGGTGAAATGTCAAAGGATTTTCACCATACTATGGAAACCTTGCAAGCTCAAATAGCTGTTTGGCTGCAAAGATGAATTTGGTGGTTTTTGCTAGGGGAAACTCTTAACACTCCGGGGTTTAGCAAGACCAGGGTACCAGAACTCAGGACGTTTGGGGGTGCCCATGATGTCAAGGAGTTAGAGAACTTCTTGTTTGATATGGAGCAATACTTTCGTGCTATGAGGACGGATTCAGAATAGGTGAAAGTAGATACTGCGACCATCTATTTGGTTGGTGACGCCAAACTGTGGTGACGTACTAAGTACAATGAAATTGAAAATGGACATTGTGTTGTGAATTGTTGGGCAAACTTGAAGAGAGAGCTCATGGCTAAATTCTTTCCTGGGAATGTTGAGTATAATGCTAGGAAAAGGCCAAGAGACCTGAAGCATATTGGGTCAATTAGGGAATACATGAAACAATTTTTTGCTTTGATGTTGGATATTAGGGACATGTCGAAAAAGGACAAGCTGTTCTATTTTCTTGAGGGGTTGAAACCGTGGGCAAGAATAGAGCTTCATAGGCAAAGAGTTCAAGACTTGTCTACTGCACAAGCTATCGCGGAGTGCTTGACTGACTACGTTGGTGATACTATCGCTTTGTCCAAAGAGTTTGACATAGGGGGAAATAACGGAAAGTTTTTCAAGAAGTCTTTCAAATAGGGTAAACCCAAAAGTGGGGGAGCTGACTATAAAGCATCAATTTCAAAATAAGCTTCATCATCTCAAGGGTTCAATACACCCAATGGAAAGAGTAAAATTTCGTGTTACTTGTGTCGAGATCCTCATAGAGTTTTTGAGTGCCCTCACAGGGCAGCACTTTATGCTTTACAAGCTTCCACAGCGGCGCAGATAGTGTAAAGTGATGGGGAAGAGGAGGAACCCCAAGGATGGGTGCAATGTGGCTGGTGAACACATTGGAAAAGCAAGCGAAAGCACAAAAAATTACACAAACAAAAGGACTGATGTTTGTGGACTTGAGGATGAATAGGAAGAGTACGTGCGCTATGGTGGATACCGGGGTTACTTATAATTTTGTTTCACGGGCAGAAGCAAGGAGACTCAACGTATCCTTGGAGAAGGATACAGAACACATGAAAGCAGTAAATCTTGTAGCCCAACCCACTTTGGGAGTAGCCAAGCAAGTAACTGTGAAGCTTCAACAGTGGGTAAGTCATGCGAATTTCACAGCGGTGCCATTGGATGACTTTCAAGTCATTTTGGAAATGGAATTTTTGAGGGGGACGAAGGCAGTGCTGATGCCTTCTGCTGGTTCCCTGTGTTTGATGGGAGATCACCCATGCATGGTGCAAGCTGTTGCAAAGATAGGAGACGATGAGAAGTTCCTTTCAGCCATGCAACTCAAGAAGGGGTTGAGAAAGGGTAAGTAGACATATCTAGCCACGGTGGTGGTAGATGAAGAAGTAGGCCAAGAGCTGGTGGCTATGACCTACGACCATCCAAGCTGTGTTGGATGAGTACAAGTAGGTAATGTCGGATAAGTTGCCTCATTACTTGCCTCCACGATGGGGTGTGGAGAATGATATCGAGTTGTTTTCAGGAGTAGAACCACCTGCTAAGGGGCCATATCGGATGGCGCCTTCAGAGCTAGCTAAGTTAAGAAAACAACTTGATGAGTTGTTGGAAGCGGGGTATATTCGCCCTTCCAAAGCACCGTTCGGAGCACCGGTGTTGTTTCAGAGGAAACATGATGGGGGCATGTGAATGTGTGTAGACTACTGTGCACTCAACAAGGTGATAGTGCGTGACAAGTATCCTATTCCGTTAATTGCCAATCTGTTGGATCAGCCGAGTCATTCCAAGAACTTAACTAAATTGATTGGAGGTCATGCTACTATTAGGTAAGGGTTGCTGATGGGGATGAGTCGAAGACAACTTGTGTGACGCGGTATAGGGCATATGAATTCTTGGTGATGCCATTCGGGTTGACGAATGCGCCTGCAACATTCTTTACCTTGATGAATAAAGTATTTCGTGAGTACCTTGACAAGTTTGTCATGGTGTACCTGGATGATATTGGTGTCTATAGTTTAACTCTGAAGGAATATAAAGAGCATCTATGGAAGGTGTTCTACAGGCTGAAGGGGAACAATTTGTATAAGAAGAAAGAGAAGTGCTCTTTTGCTCAGCGGAGCATCAAATTCCTTGGTCATATGATTGAGTGAGGTTATATTAGGATGGATATGGATAGGTAAGGGCGATTCAAGAATGGAAGATCCCAATGACAGTGAAGTAGCTGCGTTCCTTTCTTGGCCTTGCCAACTATTACAGCAAGTTTGTAGAGGGGTGTACTCAAGGAGAATTGCTTTTATGACAGAACTACTGAAGAAGGGTTAGGGGTCGAACTGGACAGAGAAGTGCCAGGGGGCCTTTGATGACTTGAAGGGTGCCATGATGAGAGATCTGGTACTTGCTCTTCCGAATGTTATGAAACCTTTCGAGGTGCAAACAGATGCGTCAGATTTCGCCCTTGGAGGAGTCTTGTTACAGGAGGGACATCTTGTTGCGTATGAGACCTGTAAGCTTAGTGAAGCGGAGTGGAAGTACACAATTCAAGAGAAGGAGATGCTAGCAGTGATACATTGTCTCCGCATGTGGTGACATTACTTACTTGGGTCAAGGTTTGTGGTGAAAATGGATAACTTAGGTGTTAGCCACACAACCGAAGTTGAAGCTCAAGCAGGGCCGATGGCAGGAGTTCTTGACAAAATTTGATTTCTCCTTTGAGCACAAGGCAGGGTGCCTGAACCAAGTCGTTGATGCACTGAGTAGGAAGGTCGAGCTAGCGGCCTTGCGGATGGTAACACCCTTGACTGTGAGCATTGTTACCACGATGATGCGGGAGCGCATCAAAGTGAATTTAGCCAAAGTTCCAGTTGCGTAGAATCTCATGAAGTTGACTGAGGAGGGGAAAGGACGTCAGTTTTGGGTGGAAGACGGATTGCTATGATCCATGGTAGTCGGCTCTTTGTGCCATGAGTTGGTGATATGAGGAAGACACTCTTGAGAGAGTGTCATGATACCATGTGGGCCGGACATCCAAGATGCCAACGCACTTTAGCTTTATAGAAGTAGGAGTATTATTGGCCGCACATGCAGGGATGATGTTGTTGACTATACCTGAACTTGTCTCACTTGCCAACAAGCCAAGGTGGAGCGGAGGACGATTGCAGGGCTTCTGGAGCCCTTACTAGTACCATCCAAACTGTGGGCAAGTGTCTCGTTGGACTTCGTCACCAACCTACCCAGAGTGGGAGATGCAGGGTCTATACTTGTGGTTATAGACAAGTTTTTGAAGTATGGTATGTTTGTACTCGCACCAAAGTATTGTTCGGCAGAGGAGATGGCACGATTATTCTTTAAGAATGTTGTGAAGTATTGGGGTGTTCCCCAAGATGTTATTAGTGACCGAGACTTAAGATTCATCAGCAACTTCTGGACATAACTTTTCAGAATCCTCAGTTCACATCTTGACATCTCTTCAAGTTACCATCCACAGATAGACAAACAGACGAAGAGATCCAACGGGCTACTGGAAGAGTACTTGCGCTATTTTGTCAATGCCAACTAGAAGAAGTGGGTGCAACTACTTGATGTGGCTCAGTTATGTTTCAATGCCCAAATGAGCCCAACAACCAACAAGAGCCATTTTGAGCTTGTTATAGGCTAGCAGTCGCTGTTACCTCACACAGTGGATGAGCCGTATAGAGGAAAGAGTCCTAAGGCGTACATCTTCACCAGAGAATGGAGACAGAATGCTGGGACTGCCCGAGCCTACCTGGAGAAAGCTTCTAAGCAGATGAAGAAGTGGGTAGATCATGGGAGAAGACCACAACACTTCAACGTAGGAGACTTGGTGCTTGTTAAGCTCAATCCTAAACATATCAGGTCACTATGAGGACGAGATAGTAGACTACTTCGTAAATATGAAGGACCAGTCCCCATCTTGGCCAAAGTCGGGAAGGCCTCTTACAGAATTGACCCTCCTGGTTGGATAAAAGTGCATCATGTGTTTCACGTCAGCTGCCTCAAGCCGTTCAACGCCGACACTGAAGATCCGAGCAGAAGTCAGTCAACAAGAGCAAAATTGAAGATAGTGCAACCTGACAGGCGTGAAGTTGAGGACATCCTTGCAGACAGAGAGTTCACATCCTCAAGGAAGAAGCAGCAAGAGTTCTTAGTGAAATGGAAATGCCTTGGTGACGAAGAAATCAGCTAGGTTTCTGTGAAAGATATGCAACTGTTCATGGACAAAGTTGAAGTGTACCTAGCGTCAAAGTCTACGAGGACGTCGACTGCATAAGTAGGGGAGCGTCATGAGCTGAGCTTGTTCATGGCATTATTCTTGCCTGTGACCGCTTGTCTCGTGCATTTGAGAGGAGTTTCCATCATGTAAATACTAGTGTAGGTTTATTCCAGTTGTTTCTCTTTATGCCAAATAAGGCAATATGACTCCTCGGTCACTTTTATGTTTCCTAGTGCCAGAGTGAGAATAGCATAGAAAGCTCTTTAGGAGAGGGTGAGTGTTCATCAACTTGTTAAATTCACTAGCTATTGTTAACGTGTTTAGCCTACTTGCCTCCCTCGCTAGACACACAATGTTAACGGAGGTGTTGTTAATGAATTGCGTTGCTTCAATGTTTACTGCTTACTTGCCACTGCTTTCATAAGTTGCTTACTGCTTCCGTTGATGTTTGCTTGAATGATAATGAAAGTGTTTTGTGAATGAATTGTGGTAAACGATAGGTTGGCTAGTTAAACAAGAGGGGTTTAGCTAGTGTTGCATGGTCCTTTCACTAAGGTGTGAAATAGTCGGCTCGTGACACCATGCACGGACATGAATGTAACTTCATCGCCAAACTAATTTGTTTCAATCATAATTCTGTGGACTATGGTGTGCTTGTATGCCTATCAAGCGAAAAGACAACACTAAAACTCACTGTTGAAATAACTGAGTTATTAAGCTTGTTTGGAGAGGTTTTAGTTGTTCAGATTATTGGATTAAAGTGTGTTTGGAGAGCTTTTAGAGTTTTTGAATTAGACATATGCTGTGCTAATTGACAGTGAAACTACAATTAAATTCCATTGAAGTCACATGTGTGCATGCATGCATTCTTTGTGTGCGCGCGTGCACGTGTGTGCATGTGCACTTTTTTGTATCTTTATTTGGAAGTTGAGACCTGGCCCTCACGTGTTCTTCTTCGAACTCCAAATATGTACGTTGGATAATTTGGATTATTATATCTTCTCTGGAAGTGAATGGATCATTATGTCTATTTTTTTTTTTTCTCCTGTCATGTAGAGATTTCATCTTTTGCTAGGAGCATTATAATCCGATTGAGTCAATCAATATATTGAAGGAGCTAGATTGAATGAAATTTAAATGTGACTACTAATTTTTTTTTTTTTTTTCGGGATAAGAATAAATATATTAATAGAAAAAAATACAATGGGAGGAGAACAAGTTTTCCTCCAAAGAAACAAAAGAAAAGTTAAAAAAACAATTACAGAAGTGCTGCCCTCCAATCCCTTTGTCCATCAGGCAGTGACATTCCCCATAAAAAACCAAGCGAATGAGCCAAAAAAGTGGCAAGAAATACAACTCTATCCTATAACAAACGAGGGGAGGTTGTGCAATCCTTGAAGATTCTTGAATTGCTCTTGATCCAAAGAGTCCGCAAAGTTGCGAAAACCATGCATATCCATAAAGCCCTTCCCTTTTTGATTTGTCAAAGCCTTGATAGCCCTCTTGCAAGAAATCTCCCATGACTTGAGGAGCCACCATGATAGAAGAGCACTTCAAAGATTGTTTGTGACTCAATAATGAAGGATAAGGTGCATTTGTTTCATTTGATCCATGACACATGGAGCACAAATTAGGAAAGAGAGCCTTATGCAGTATTCTGTACTATTAACACATCATGTGTATTAAGAAAGAGACACAATGTCCAAATGAACATCCATATCTTAAACAAAACTTTAGCCTTCCAAATGATGTGGCTCCAAGGAAAATGAATGTGGGATTGAGTTTTTAACAGCTGAAGAAAATGGGATTTAGTAGAAAAGATACATGAAGAATCCCCCCTCTCAAACTCTATTGTCATCGCTGTTGAAAGAACGAAAAAATCTAGAATCATAAGCAAGGTGGTGAGTTCATTAAACTCTCTTTCATTTAGATTACCAAAAAATGGATGACCCAAGAATGAGAGCCTATGCCCCCCACCCCTGCGCAGCGGCTAGAAGAAAAGAAAGACCTGCTACATGCATTGTGAAGAGTGGAAATCTTAAAATGATGGGGCACGGCCAACTCCACTGATTTTTTTCAAGCCCAAGCATCTAAACTTCAGCATGCAACCCATGGATGTGATGGGCGAAAAGATGTTGCAGGCTTAGAAATATGAACATCTGGTGATAAAGGAGCAGTGTTAGTGGGTGTTGAATGCTGAATTAGGCTTTGAATGTTTTGATCTGACCAAGAGCTTAATTGATTGATTGAACCCTTTAAATAGTGAAAAGTATAAAATGTTTGGTAAATCTTAAACATCTAAATATGTAATTTTTAAAAAATTTAAAATTCTAAAAAAATGTAAGAAAAATTCATCTGTGCCAAATTTCATATTTATCAAATTAATTAAAAAATTGTAGATCAAACACCCTCCCCAATCCTCCGCAACCTCTTCGCATTGGAGAGAAGACTCATACTACCCATTTGTCCAAAATATATTGTAGATTGGGGGGTGGAAGAACCCATTTCAATGAATGACCCCCCAAAAAACAGCAAGCACCCAATGATCCATCCAACCCAAATTTTGGGGAAAAGATACAATGATTGCAGAGAAGGATTAGATTTGAGAACCTCAGAAGAGAGGAGGATCTTTGCTGTTGTAAATCAAAGCTCATGGTATTTGCCATCCTCCGCAAATCTACATAAATAAAGATAAGTTATGGATGAGAAAGTCTACTCATATACATACCTAGAAGGCATGACAAGCAACCTCAAGCACTTTACTAAGGTATGGATCCCTAAGTATAGTGCTTCAGCTATCTGCTTAATTTCTTTAAAGACTCTTGTAGCTAAAATGCTAAATGTGTAAATGATATTCCCATTACGACAATTAGTGATGAGAGCGATAATAGTTTCAAACCCCTATGAACCGCTTATAGAATATAACTAAGCTGTGAAAGGTTACAAACATGAGAAATAGTCCTAGGCTCAAGTCATTCCCTAATGGCTGTAATTGTATTAGATTCAGTTGTTATACTTTGCACATAAACCACAAAAACAAGAAAGGTTATGGTAAGTTGCATATTTATATTTTTTCTTAAACAGAAAAAGAACTTCATTAACAAAAGAGAGAAGAATTTGCAAGAGGTGGAGGAAAATAGATCCTCCTAAAAAAACTAAAGAAACAAAAAAAAAAAAAAAAAAAAAAAAAGAGACTACAATAAAGCTCCCCTCCAATTCCTCTAAAGATTGGACAAAGTAATCCTCGAACCAAAAGAATGAGCCCAAAATGATGCAAGGAAAATCGCTCTATCTCCTAGAAGACAAGATTATGTTGATTTGCCATTAAAAATCCTTGCATTCCGTTTTGTCCAAAGAGTCCAAAAGATAGCAAAGATAGTGCATTTCCAAAGAAGCATCCCTTCCTTTCTTCTTTCGAAGCCTATATAACACACTTTTAAGAAGGCTTCAACTGTTTGTGGGAAGACCACAACCTCACCAAAGACTGAAAACGACATAACCCTTGAAGCCCCTTAGCCATCTGGCAATGAAGGAACAAATGCTCGATAGTTTCATTAGAGTCATGGCACATAAGACAAATATTTGGGCTTATAGCTTTGTGAGGCCTCCTCCTCTATAACAAATCATTGGTATTTGGCCAATAAAGGACCAGAGTTCACATGAAACCTCTGATTTTTGAAAGGAATCCTTGCCTTCCATATAAAATTATTCAAAGGTAAAGTGCAAGGACTTGAGTGTAGTTGAGAAAAAAAAGATTTAGTGGAAAAAGAACCAGAGGAATCCCCTACCCAAATCCTTCAATTATCTCTCAACATGGGAGAAAAAAATTTCAATACTCAACAAAATGGTTAAATCATCAACATCTCTCTCATTAAGAATCTTGAAAAAGTGAAAATCCCAAAAGAGTGAGCACCCCACCTCATAAAGTGTATAAATAAATAATTGGGGAAGTAGTTAACCAAGACAATCTAAAAAGATGGGGACTAAAGACTCCAATGGAACCTCACGCGCCCAGGCATCTTCCCAAAAACAAATGCTATTCCCATTACAACCTAGAAACAAGTAAGAAGATGAATGCATGGACTGTATGAGAAATGAATTTCCAAGGACTTACGAAAAGTGAAGCCATTTACTCTAGGATCCGACCCATTCTGATGCATACCATATGTACTTCTAACTGGTAAATATGTCACGTGCATTACATGTGATTGCATGTGGATAATATTGTATAAAATATATTAAAAGTTTTAAATAAATTTTAAATATATTCTCAAAACGAATTAATAATATTTTTTGTCATAATCTAGTTTACAAATATAAGCGCGAATATTGAAAGTTATTTATAAAAATTAATATATATATATTTAAAATTAGAACATACAAACATCAAATGAGATGATATTATGATGTCATGTAAATATAGGGATAGGAAAAATCTTAAAAAATAATTAGATATGATATGACGTGAATATTCTAATTAAAATTTTGAGAAATATTGAATTTTAATATTTGCTTAATATTATAGATAGAAATTAGTAAGTAGATTTTTCATTATTTTTATTTTATGAAAATCTAAATATGTGATTTCTTTCCCTGAAAATATTAATAACCTTGTTATTTCTAAATCATGATTTGCTACCTAAAATCTTCATCATTGTTATTTTTTTTTTTTAACTTAATGTCAATTAATGATTGTTTTAAATTTTAAACAAATTTAAAATTAATTTTTTGCAGGGTTTATACTTCTAGGTATACAGTTTCATTTCTAAATTTGTCTTTTAGAAATTTTATTATTATTTATTGAAAGGATGTTAGACACTTAACAATAATTTTAGAACGCAGAAGAGGTATTTAGCTATTTTATTTGTGGCTGCACATTTTATTTAACATTTGTAATACCATTGCATTTATTTTAGTTTTTGAATAAAATGTATTTTAGGTATAAATCTTGTGTTTCTTGACCTATTGAAAATTTAAATTTTAAATGTAGATTTATCTAATGTTTTTCAATTTGATTTTTTTATGAACACTTGTTTTGCTTCTAAAAGGATAATAATATTTTTGTCTACAAATTTAATTACACATTAAACTTTTGTATATGACATCTATGTACATTGCTAATTGTTTTTTTCTTGCTATTTAGAGTTTCTTTTTTGGTTTTAAACTATAACATATCTAAAATAGATTTTAAAAATATAATTTTATCTAATTTTGATTGAATATAAAGATACATTTGCTACAAAATGGTTTACTTTATTTGTATTTTTATTAATCTATTATTAAAGTATAGATATAGATGTGTGTGTTTATATATACATATGCATAATGTTAGTTTAATTTATCTCATTTTGATTGAATTCATTTTCTTGTGGGAATGTTTTTTATTACTTTTAAGGAAGGGGAGCCTAGGCACAACGGTAGGGTTGTCACTATGTGACCAGGTCACGGGTTCGAGGCATGGAAACAGCCTCTTGCAAAAATGCAATGGTAAGACTGCGTACTATAGACCTATCGTGGTCCGCCCCTTCCCTAGAGCCCGCATATGTGAGAGCTTTGTGCGCTGGCCGCCCTTTCCTTGCCTGTTGTATGGCTTTTAAAATATAGGGAGAATTTTTATACAAAATGATTTACTTCATACTTGTATTACTCTACTATTAGTGTGTGTGTGTGTGTGTGTGTGTGTATAGATGGATATCTTTATATAATTTTAATTTATTTTCTTTTTTAACCGAATGACATGTTTTTTCTTTAAAGTTCAAACATTAACTTTTAGATATTCTAAATGTAATTTTATTTAATTTTGATTGAATTTACTTTTTATATGTATTATAGAAATTTACTTCTTTTAAGAATATTCAATCTTATTTTATACTTTTGTCAATAAAATGACAACATCCATACTTTTATATATAATATAGAAATGACCTCCTTTAGGAATGCGTATCTTATAGAAATTTATTTTAAAAAATAAGGATACTTTTCTTCACAAATTGATTTACAGTTATATCTTTTAGGAGTTTTAGTCTTTCTTTTAAAAGATAAGGAGTTTTTAGTCTTTCTTTTAAAAGATAAGGATATTTTTGTCCACAAAATGATTTGCACTATTTGTACTCTTCTATATAGTATAGATTACTGTGTGCCAAAGGGATTGAACCTCCAATGCCATTTTCCAACTAGCGAGATGTATTTAAACGCAACATGCCCAAGACCCCAACCCCCTTTAGACTTAATCCTATCCAGCTAACTAGATGATCTATCTTGTTACCCTAGCTAGAATTTTGAAACGTCGAAGAAAATATACAGGTTTGTTAGAAAGAACAGCATTTGTAAGAGTAATGCAGCCTCCTAATGATAAGTAAGCCCTTTTCCATCACCCAAATCTACTCCCTACTCTCTCTCCACCAAAGGTTCCTAAAACAAAGTATGGTTGGGATAACTGCCAAGCAGAAGACCCAAATAAGTCAGAGGCCACTCCAATTTTTTTTTTTTATTGATTAAAAAAAGAAGCTATATATATAGAAAGAAAGGGAGGTACAATGTGTGGGGACAAGGTGTCCACCCTCAAAAAAAGAAAATACAACTCCCAAAGAAAAAGAAGAATGAAAAAACAAAAACAAAAAAACACTAGACAAACCCCTTTTTACATAACAATAGACAATGGTAACCAAGGAAACCCCTTTTCAACTCCTTCCCATCATAATTTACTGAGGTTCTTCAAATTTGCTTATTCCCTAGGCCCCCTCAACTTTCAACTTTTGCCACCATCCGTGCGCACTTCATTTCCTCCACAATTAGTCAACTTTAAGCCCATTTAGCCAAAAAAATCTTGAGATTCTAAATCCTCCTTAGGAACCTCCTCCACGGGTGTAGGCAAAATTCCATCGCTTCACTGTAAATTGTTGACCAGACCAGCATTATCAAAAATAGAAACTCCCTCAAATCCTTCTGACGGGGTGGATGGATATAAGATAAATCTCCTATCGCTTCACAAGAATCTGAAGCGTACCCATATTGTTCTCGAATCTCATCCAAGAACAGCCCCCCACCAGTAAAACTTACTAATATCATCACTTTCTCAATCTGAAAAGACCCCCATTTCTTTTCCTCTTTTTATTCACTCGCCCCTTTGCTACACCCAACCTCCTTAGCATGGGAATCTTCCACCATACTAAGCCCTTTTTTAGAATCTCTCTTTAGTATCTTTGCCACTGGCTCACCTGATTTTGCTCTCTCATGTTCAAACACCTACCTCATTTCAACATCCATACAAGCTGCCTCCGAGCATAAATCTTGTTTCCCTCAAATTTGTTAAAATTAAGAGAAAAAAACATCAGATTTCCCTCACCCAAAGCACCTTCAAATTTTTTACTCTTTTCCAATTCACTTTCTTAAACCTCTTCAAAACTTATTGCTTTTTTACCCCACGATCTTGTGTTGAATCTTCTCTGCTGCTATTCTGAGTTTGTTCCAAAACTTGAGCAATTTGACTTCGACTCATAGCTTGGAAATCTGTAGACTGGCAATGGAGTGTTCCATTAGAGGGTATATTGTCCTCCTTCCCAGGACTCGGCTTCTGGGCTCTAGGAACATTGTCTTGGGCCTGCCCATTTTTGGTTTCTAGCAAGGAAGTTCCTGGATCACTGTTATCCAAACCATAAGCTTGACTACCACCTTGGCTTATCTGCATCAAGCCCAAAGGATGAAAACATCCCTTTGAGCCCAAATCAGACTTTTCTAAAAGTTGGGCCTGGTCAAATAATTAGCCCAATTTATTGAAAAAAGATTTACCTTCTTTTTATGTTATTTGGGCTAGGTCCAAAGCCAGAAAAATACCAGCCATCCCATTCCTCTTTGCAGTATCCTCCTCAGACGCAGCCCTAACTGCATCTGAGAAGATTGCCACTCCTGCTGAACCCTAGCTTCCTAGCCATTTCGATCACCACTCCAAAATGGTGCAACCTGCTAGGTCAGCCAAGCCATATAACTTTTTTGAACCTAAATTGGTACTTGCTACCCCACTCTTACATGTTAATTTTAAGGCTCAAAATATTCTCAAAGATTTTTAGTAGGGTAAGAGTCCTACGAAAATTTTGAGTACTATCCTCTCGGAAAAGAGGGGTATCATCAACAAATTAGAGATGGGGTACTATGACCTACTTCCTCCCTACCTTGAGACCCTGGATGACATTAAGACCCTGAGCATGGATTATCATCCTACTTAGCACATCGGAAACTAAGGTAAAAAGGAAATGGGGAAAGGGGATCCTTTTGCGTTAAGCCCTTTGAGGCTTGAAACACTCCTTTGGTTAGTTATTCACAATAATTGACTTTGTCACTGCGGAAAGGCATTTTTAATCCACTTCCTTTGAACCTCACCGAAACCTTT
This sequence comes from Malania oleifera, assembly GCF_029873635.1. Lineage (NCBI taxonomy): Eukaryota > Viridiplantae > Streptophyta > Magnoliopsida > Santalales > Ximeniaceae > Malania > Malania oleifera. The sequence continues at coordinate 57,151,874 of NC_080417.1, read as the reverse complement.
CAAGGCCAACATATGATCCAGCAAGCTCCAATTGACCATGTTGTATGCTTTTTCAAAATTTAATTTGAATAGAACATGCCTCCCTCCTCTTCTCCTAACATCCTCCACCACCTCATTAGCCACCAGTATTGCGTCTAGAATCTGTATATCCTTAATAAAGATAAACTATTCTAGAGTAATTGTGCTCCGTAATATGTCATGAAGCCTTTTAGATAAGACCTCTGTGAGAATTTTGTAAAGGCTAGTTACTAGGTTAATTGGTCGTAAGTCTTTTAGCCTTTTAAAACTCTCCCGGGGACTAGAGCTATAAATGTGGCATTGACATTCTTTCCGCCACCTTGTTTCTATGAAACTCACAAAAGAAGTCCATTAGATCTTCCCAAATCACCTCCCAACTATCTTGGAAAAAAACCATGGTAAACCAACTATTCTAGAAAAAAGACCATGGTAAACCCATCGGGTCCTAGTGCCTTGCCCCTACCAATTTCAAAAACTGCCCCCTTGATCTCTTAATGTCAAAAGGTCTTTCTAGCTAAATAACAAGGTTTTCATCGATGGGGCTCCAGTTTATACCTTCAATCACCAACCTATTTGAACATTGCTTGATGTACAACCTTTTATAGAAATCCATTATCACTTCCCCAATTTGTCTTGAATCCTTTACCAGACCACACTAATTTGTTTTTGTTGAGATTTTGACTAAAATGAATGACATAACTTGAAGATAGGTCTCTCCCTCTATTTATAATACAAATTAAACTCATTCTAATTACAATAATACCCTTACTAACTCTCACTAATTAACATATTAACACACGTAATAATAATTATACTAAATGATATAAATAACCTCTAACACTTCCCCTCAAGCTAGAGCATAAATATCATATGCTTCTAGCTTGTTTCAAATAAATTTAATATGAGCACCCCCAATGCTTTGGTAAACAAATCAGCAAGCTGCATATTAGACTCCACATAAGTGGTAGTAATGACCTTCGGCCCAAGTTTCTCCTAAGCAAAGTGGCAATCAATTTCATTGTGCTTCGTCTGCTTGTGAAAGACTGGGTTGGAGGCGATATGAAGAGTAGCTTGATTGTCACACATCAACTTCGTTGGTTGAGAATGCGAAATACTCAATTCTTCCAACATGTTCTTCAACCACACAAGTTCACAAGTAGCGTGAGCCATAGCTCTATATTCTGATTCAACACTTGACCTGACCACCACAGTTTGTTTCTTACTCTTCCAAGAAGCCCAATTACCACCAACCAAGATACAATACCCAGTTGTGAATCTCAAGTCGGAAGGCGACCCAGCATAATCTGCATTTGTATATCCATGGATATAAGTGTGACTCTGATCATGGTATAAAAGACCTCTCCTAGGTGCACATTTGAGATATCTCAAGATGCGAATTACTACGTCCCAATGAATTGTCTTCGGAGAATCTAGAAATTGACTCACAACACTTGTTGCAAACGATATATTCGGCCAAGTGACTGTGATATTATTCTACTTTCCAACAAGTCTTTGGTGTTGTCCAAGATTAGATAACAAATCACCCATATCTGACACTAACTTGCTGTTAGGATCCGTGGGTGCATCAGTCGGTTTAGATCCCAACAATCCAGTTTCATCCAATAGATCAAGAACATACTTTTTCTATGACAAAATAATTCCCACATGAGACCTAGATAGTTCTATACCCAAGAAGTATTTCAGTGGTCCCAAATTTTTGGTTTGAAACTTAGTCTGTAGAAAAAGTTTGAGACTTTGAATACCTTATCATCATCATCACTTGTAATAACAATGTCATTCATATAAACAATGAGAAGGATCCTACCCGATGAAGTATGATGATAAAATGCGAAATGATCCACTGCACACCGTTGAAGACCAAACTCAAGTGTTAGCCAGCCTATCGTTTACCAAAATTCATCCATGAAACACTTTCATTATCATTCAATCAAATATCAGTGGAAGCAGTAAGCTATTATGAAAGTAGTGGCAAGAAAGCAATAAACATTGAAGCAACGTAATTCATTAACAACACCTCCGTTAACATTGTGTGTTTAGCGAAGGAGGTAAGTAGGCTAAACACGTTGACAATAGCTAGTGAGTTTTACAAGATTGATGAATACTCACCCTCCCCTAAAGAGCTTTACATGCAATTCTCATCCTGGCATCAGGAAACAAAAAAGTGACCGAGGAGTCATATTGCCTTATTTGGCATATAGAGAAACAACTGGTAGAAAATAAACCTACACTAGTATTTATATGATGGAAACCCATCCCAAAAGCACGAGACAAGCAGTCACAAGCAAGCATAATGCCCTGAACAAGCTTGGCTTGTGACAAGGAAGCACGAAGGACACGAGAATAAACATCGCAAATAATGGCAGCTCGACACTACTAAGTATCTGGGACCAGACTGCCTCAAACTCGGGTCTCAAGCCCACTAGAACACGAAGGACTGTCCCTTTGTTTTTGCATCTCATTAACGTCGGCAGTTATAGGTTGTACGATGTTGAACTTCTCATGAATACGCTTCATCTCTCCAAAATAATTTGCTATACTCCCATCTCCTTGTTGTAATTGAAAGTTCTGCTAGGATAAATCATACATATGCATAATGGTACTAGAGTATAGAAGCTTGACATAATCCCAAATATCCTTGCACGTATCTAAATGCATACACATCCGTGCAATTTGTGGCTCCATCGAATTCCATAAGAGGTAAACAATCAAGGCATCTTCTTGAACCTCCACTTCTTTTCTCTTCTAATCAGAAGGATCAGATTGGAGCATGTGGTTAGATTTTCCTAATTTTGCTAAATAAACCCGAACAACATTAAACCATGAACATAGTTCTTTCCATCCAACCTTTGAGTCGTTATCTGTGGCGGCGATGTAGGAAACAGATTTTTGGGATTCATAGACTCCATCCCAACACTCACAAACCAGCAGCCACACCAATGTCAAACAAGAAGAATGTGAAGGACCGACACAACCACGAAGGAGGTGAACGGCTCACTGATTGATATAGCACTGCCATAGCCTCAGAAATGGACATACAAACACTTCCATTGCTCCAAGAAGCTCACAAGGAAGCCTTCACAAACCCCAAACAGAGATTGATGGAGTACCACAAGTGCATGGTTGAAACATTTTGGATTTTTGAGCAAAAAACAGGCCCAACAGCTTGATAATATTGTCTAGAGAAGGAATCAGAGCATGGCAGAGGGAAAAAAAAAAAACGAAAAGAAAAGAAGAAAAGGGTGGCTGGAAACTCACTCACGTGCCGGCGTGTGGGGTTAGCACTGCTGGCAATTGGTTGGCGCGTGGCGGCATGTGGGAGATTTTCTGGTGATGGGGTTTTTGTGGGGTTTGACTTTGGAGGGTTCTATGGTTGGTTTTGTGATATAATGAGAGATGGAGGTGGATCTGAGAAGGACAGCGGCCCAGCGACGGGTGAGAAGAATAGGGTTTAGGATGGATCACGCTTTGATACCATGTTGGGATTTTGATTAAAATGAATGACCTAACTTGAAGATTGGTCTCTCCTTCTATTTATAATATAAATTAAATACATTCTAATGATAATAATACCCTTATTAACTCTCCCTAATTAACATACTAACACAATAATAATACTAAAAGACATAAATAACCTCTGATAATTTCCAACTTCTTAATCTAGTTCTTTCTCCTCCTCTCATTGGCCACTTCATGGAATAATTTGGTATTACAATCCTCTTCTTTCATCCACTACATCCTGTATTTTTGTTTTTAAAAAGGCATAATCTCCAAATCATTACCAAGTTGGCCCCTTCTAACCCTATCTTCTTTGCTAAACAAGCTATACTCCTTCCACCTATCAAAACTCAATCTCATTTAAAAAGAAAGTTGCATTTCTTACAACTCAGTTTTTGTTAGATTGACAGAAACCTTGATGAAAATGTGCTCTTCATCAGTCTGATAGGTTAGTATATAATCAAAATAGACTATGAAAATTTTCTACTCAGTGGCTGCAAGACATGAGTCATAACCCTCACAAAGATGTTAAAGGCATTCGAAAGTCCAAATGGCATTATTAAACCATCCTTGGTCCATAGCTGTTAAAGCTGCAATCTGGAGCCGAGGAACATATGATAATTCTACTTTGCCAAAACATTCCTGGTTCTTTTTTTAAACTGCAAATTCGTAGGATCAGAGTAAGATCATAGTAGGATTGATAAGAATGGTAGGATTGTAATAGGATCATCATAAGATCCTACAGTATAAAGTATAATATATATTTACTTTTTTTACTAAATTACTTGTATCATAGGCTTGATTTTTGCCTGTATAACTTGTACAAGGAATGAACTAATTAGGAAGTGATTTTGTACGCCCTGTATTAACAAAATTGTGGACTCAAAGATCTTTTTTTAGATTGATGTTCATTAAGTGGTTAAAACTTTAAATATCAAGATTAGGTTGAGGACACGAACATATATTTAATACTCTAATGCATTTGATGATGATAATGATGATAGTGACCATGATTTAATCATGGGTTGGAGCCACCCATGATTATCTTGGTGATATTGATGAACCAAAACGATGAATCTTTAATGAGCTGGCTTGATGGTTTGGCCTTTTTTATTTGTTTGCTTTGTATATATGTATATATAAGATGTTCATGTCATATTGTTGTTTGTTGATTACTTGTGTTAAAAATTTTTTCTTTTGTTCTTTTTTCTGTAAATATTTACTCCTTTTCCAACTCATTATGCAACAACATGTGATCTCATTGTTACACGAGGACTCTACCATATAAGCTACTCATTGTTTTCCTGGTTTTGAACACTAAAAATAACATATACATGCATTTTTATATCTATTCTATTTTGCTAGTAAAATCTCACAATCCTTGATCAGATCCTACTAATCCTTTGGGCAATTCCATGTAGAATCCCTATTTTAACAATCTTTCTTGGTCTTTGAATGCAATTTTCAAATCATCTCCTGGTAGAGTTATAATCTGCTGGAATGCACTGCACAAATATATCTTAAAGAGTACCAAAACTAGAGCCAACTAGCATATTAAGCATGCTATTAAGTCTAGATGTGGGAACCTATACTTGGTGCTAATCCATTTTATGGCTCTATTGCCAATGCACATCCTCCAAGATTCATCTTTCTTAGGGTCAAGAGGGCTGGCACAGAACGATAACTAAAGCCATGCCTCATTGCCTCTCAAAACCACTTTCTAAAAGCTATCCAACCTGCCTATTCAGTTCAACATACTTTTTTGGATTCAATCTATAGTAAACACATCTCTAGCATGCTGAAGCTGTTGTAGCCAACTCACCTGATTGGATGTTCTATAAGAAGCAGTCTTTAGGTTCTTCTCAAGGGCTGTAGGCATCTCAAGAGTCTCAGGAGAACACAACAGAACCTCTGTCTAATATGCTTTTCAAGACTGTTGATAAACCTTGTGATTGTGTGACATCAATCTTCCTTAGTATAGCTACAAAGCAGAAGCTTCTCAAAACGGTCCATATAACTAGTAATAGTCGAGACTTATTTATGGTAGAATTGTCCAAATAGTTGATTCCTATAGTAAGAGGGAAGGTTCTTTTAATATCTACATCATGATCTCCCATCAAGTGAGATGAGGCCCCTATGAGCACTAGAGGTTCTATTGCACATTTTTCATATATTTCTTAGCTGGTCCACCTCACATTTCATGGGATAGTGATACCACTCAAAATTAATTTTTTATCTCCTCTATCCCATCTAAGAAGGCACTAAGATTTAGTTTTTCATTATAGTTGCACACATCTGCCATGACCCTCTTAATGATATTTCCAGCATCCTCCTGGTCATGCCTAGGTGGGTGTGGGAGATGCGTAGGATTATGTTAGTCTGCATGGTCAGTCTTATAAAATGATGACTCTAAATTGTTGTAAGGATGGAGAGTTTAACAAGTTTACTAGTTGATTTAAGAGCTTAATTCATCCTGTTGGGAGCTATAGGAACCCTGGAGCAGAAGACTACTCTCAGCTGACCTATGGAGATCCATTAGGTTGCCTAATTGACTGTTTGAGATCACTATAAGATGCTTATATAACAACTTTGAACTTGTGCAAAAATTTTCAATCTTTTGGTCTATAGAGTTGTGGAGTGTCTAAATGGACAGACAAAGTTGAGTGTTAATTTGTGCAGGTTCAATAGAGGTTGTCCTTTTGTCTTGTTAGTGGCCCTGAAAAAATGCAATAAAGTGCAGTGATGCTGGGGGAGTCTAAACTTTACTACAAGTTATATGAATCCTAAAATCACGATAATGAACACACAGAAGAGAGCTGCTGAACTTAATGGACATGATTTGACATAGCCCTATATATAATACAACAAACAGGTGGCTAATGCCTTGAGCAAGGATGTGAGTAAATAATTATCCGAAGGAATTCATATGAAATGGGGCATCATCATTTTTTTTTTAACAGAAGAAACTTGGAACTATTGCAATTTTACTAATATTCCTGATCATCTAGTCATTAATCAAATCTAAAATGAGCCTTTCTTACCTTTGTAAGTACCCTAAATGCACCCTTGCTTTTAATTTCGGCTGATCCTACAGTTTCCCCTGTGCTTTTTACTGATTTCTTGCAGAAATTTTGAATTTCTTTCATCCAATCTTCAATTTTTTGCATAATCACAAATATCTTGCAGAAATCCAATGAAGTTTTGCTAATACTCCACAAAATTCGACTAAAAATCAGAATCTGGGTTCGCAGTACTGAACATTCCTCCATGATGCTGGCGGCATGTTGGAAGTACATTAGCTCGCTGTACAAGTCAAAATATCATAAAGTACAACCAAAATATCATGTCGTCGGCCCACGGGGTGGGTGTGCTGTTGGTGATAGTCTGGGTATATAGGCAGATCAATTGGTTGTGAGCTTGTTGTTGGTGACAGTTAGTCAAGAAAACTCTGCCAGGAGGTGGATTTTGAAAGGGTGGCAGCTGGGGAGCCTTTGGCAGGTGTATGAGCCACAAGTGTGGTCAGATGGTGATGAAGTCGAGTAGAGGCCTTCTGGGGATTTCTATTCGTGACAGTGATGGAGGTGTCACAAAGATCTACTGGTGATGTGGCACATCAAAGAGGCATACCAGCTTGTTGGTCATGGCAGTTAGTCAGGAAAACTCTAGCAGGAGTGGATTTTGAAGGGATGGCAGTGGGAAATTCTTTGGTAGGTGTGTGAGACCATAACTGTGGTTGGATGGCGATGAAATTCTGGGGAGGGGCTTTTTCTGGGGTTCCATTGACGATAGTGATGGAGGTGTCGCAAAAATATTCTGGCGATGTGGTGTTTGAAAATGAGGGCTAGTGATTGTAATTCTGGTGATGATCATTGGTGCATCAGGGTATGAATCAGGGCTACCATGGCAGTAGTAAGACTCTGGTGATGGTTTGAATGTTGAGCTCTGATACCAAATTGATGCCAGACGGTAGTGAGAAAGGAAAGAGAAAGTGGCAAGAGAGGAAGAGAGGAAGAAGAAAAGAGAAGAAGAAGAAAGAGGGGTTGTTTGTACTGAGAAGGAAGTGGGTTAATAGAGTGAATTTCTGAATTCAATTTAAACTGTAAACTTCTCAATACATACAATTACCAAGTACATAGGGACCCTACAGTTAATTAAAGCACATAATTGCACAATAAAACTCCCATTAACTAAAATATACAAGCTGTCTTTCTTATCTAACTGATGAATTCTAGTCTCCTAAACCTATGCCTAGAATAAGTGTGTTGAATCAGTGGCCTAAGTGGTGATGACGGTCCTCTATCAGTTATATCTCTTGTTATATACTGTGTTTGATTTCTTTAAGCAATTGGCAGTTAAAATAATTTTCACATAAAAATGGAGGTCATACAAATATTTGTAGTTGTCCCACTACATGTTAATAACATTAGTTTCTTAAGGGTTTGGGAGCATGAATATGAGCAATGGATTTGGAATCTGTGAGTTGAATAAGATGCTATACGAAATTGTATTGAATTTCTTTACAATCCACAATTCCTTGGAAATCCTCTCAAAGGTTTTAAATTCATGATAAAAAAGCAGCACTAATATAATTTAAATGTCAAAACCCAAGAAGAATGGGATATGTTGTCTCAGAAGAAAAAGAGTATAGAATATGTTGTGGACACATCAAGACATGCTATTGAAGCATCTGGCAGGTTTTTGAAGTGTTTTGCACATATATGAAGAGCATCTGATGAGTATTGATATCTTATACACATTTAATATGTACAGGATCACACTCCGTAAGTATCCTTGATTCATATAGTGTATGATGAGGGAAAAAACCTAAGCTGGGTTGCCTATGAGTAACAAACATGGATTAGTCTATTAATAGCGAAAAAATGATTTGATTGAAGTTTAAAGCATCAAAAAGTTGAGAAAAGACTGGATGCACATTTAGTGTGGAAAACAATTTTCATTTTCCATATTTTGTTTTCTAAAGAATTATAAAAAATGTCAACCTATTTTTCAGTTTTCCAAGATTCATATTAGTAAGGTAGAAAATAAAGGATTTGTCTGGTTGTGGAAAACAATTTTTATTTTCATTCCTAGATTTGAAAAAAATTACAAAAGCACAGCTTATTTTCCAATTTTCCAACAATTATGTAAGAGATCAGAAATTTAGTAAACAATAGAAAGATGTTTTCCAATATCCTATACGAATCCAGAAAAATTGGAAAATAAGGTGGCATCTTTATAATTATTTAAAATATTAGAAATAAAAAATAAGTCTTTTCCTCACAAGTGAATAGTGCCAATTTTTTTTTATTGTTTTTGTTTTATTATACAATTGTTGCAAAACTGAAAAATAAGTTTTTTTTTTTTGTAATTTTTTGAAAAACTAAAACAGGAAAATGAGAACTGTGCTTTATAGCTAAACAGGCCCGTGGTTCCTTATGTCTGATAAAATATATGGCTTTTACCAAGGCTGAATGGACAAGAAGAATTCATCTCTCTAGCGATCAAGTTATTGGGAATAAGGCTTAAATGAGTATGTGGACACTTAGATTTATAGTCCTTGTTATATTGTTACCCATTTAGCATAATTTCTGTTCATGAAAGCATGTGTCAATTACTCAAAAAGGTTTTCAAAACACGGTTCAGAATTTGTTGCTGGGTAAACCTAAGGGATGGGACTCAATGGAATTAGGCAGCATTTGAATTTTTTGATGTAGAACTTCTAAATCTATATGCACTTGTCTCTAGTAACTAAAGTTTGTTTTCCTCTGTTTTTTGCAAATTTTATTCTGCTTATACACATCTATTTAGCTCATTCAGTTGGATGGTCAATAAGGACACTGCTATTTAATATACTGGAATTTAAATGAAAGACTTAGGGTTTTCTGCAGAGGACAGCTGCCTCAGTTGAATTCACTACTCTAGCTGATATTGTTGTCAGGATTGTCGGTATTACCATCTGTTAGTTTTGTCTAACAGACTTTGAAGGTCCCATACTGTGTAAAATAAGTTAAAGCATATGACATCATCACCCAACAACTTATGTGGACGTCTCCTTTTGCTAACTTGGCAAATATAAGACTCACGCTTATAAATTGAAAGTTAGAATATTCCCTTCCAATGATGTGACAATCTTAATGCCAACCTTTACTTGTACCCTATTTCTTATCATGAATATAGATAATTTTTATTCAATACCAACAGTTATAGTAGTATATTATTGATTTATACATATAAAATACTATTATTAAAATTTATTGCCCTTATTTCCTTAATTTCTATAGCAAGTAGAAAATTGAATTATATGTTTTAAATATACAATTCTTGTGCATGGCATGGGTTCTAATCCTCTGTATGTCACTAGCAGTATATGTGTGCACCTTTGTCATGTGTTCCTTGTTGCGTCTTTATGCTTTTATTCCATGTTTTGAAAGGCTCAATCAAGGTTCGCCTCAAGGCAAGGCATGTTTAAAATGCCTTCAGGCTCAATCTAAGATACCAAATCCCAAATAAGTTAGCTCATTACACATTGAGGCTTATGCATTCGTACAAAAGGCATGCCTTTTGCTCATTTTCTGTTGAGGCTTGCACATTTTGGGTGTGTGATTCTCAAGTTAGATTTGGCTAGAGAATTTTAATTCCATGTTTATGTAAAAAGAATTCCATAATATGAGTTGACTTCTAGAACTCCTGGACCTCAACATTTCCAAAATAATTGAGAGTTGTATCTTAGATCTTGAAAATAATTTGAAATTTGTAATGTTATAGCATTCTCTTGTCATGATTCATTCAAGTTGGCAATTTTTGAATGGTCAACAAGTAGTTTGCAAATTATATTTGATTTTTTTTTTTTTACATTATAGTTGTGATTTTCAACATTTTTTTTCTTTATTTTAAAAATATATGTTATTTAATTTACATATTCTTCTCCAAAAATAAAATTCTCAAAAGGCTTATGCCCCAACGCCTCAAGGCTTACGGCTTGTCTCTTAAGGGTTAAAACGCCTCACTTTGCACCTTCGCTTTTTTAAAACAGTGCTGTCATTATTTTTGTTTTGAATGTGCCATTCTCTTGATCGGTTTATAATATTGCAGGGTTTGAAGCCTACTTGGTGGGTGGATGTGTGAGAGATTTACTTCTAAATAAAATACCTAAAGACTTCGATGTAATCACTACAGCTAGTCTCATACAGGTTTTGCAGCAATTTAACTTTATTAAAAAATTATATAAATGGAAATGAAACATATGAATGATCAGGTTTGAGTTATTGGTAAAGGTTGTTATGCATATTTGTTTTCTGTTACAGATCAAGAAGCAGTTTCATCGTGCTCAAATAGTGGGCCGAAGATTTCCTATCTGTAGGGTGCATGTCAAAGGTTCTGTAATTGAGGTTGGTTGGTGCATTCATAATGATTTTAAAATCTTCTGTAACAGGTCCTTTTTGGGTTGTAAAAATCACTGTTGTATGTGTTCTGCTAGCCTGCATCTTTTCTTGATTTTGTTATGTTCTTTGTACAATTTTGCCATGCTAGGTATCCAGTTTTGACACAGTAGCTGGGCATGCTAAAAAAAAGGAAAAGGTTAATTTTACTCAAATACCTAGTGGCTGTGATAAAAATGACTTTGTTCGCTGGAGGGATTGCATGCACCGTGACTTCACGATCAACAGGTCTATCATTTTTTGCCTTATAATAAACCATTTTGTTTTTCATTCAATCTTGAGTGGGTTCTACATTCTAATGGATGACTGAATAAGTATATCTTGTTTGTCAGTTACAAGAACAATTTAATTACTTTCTCTTTCTGTTTGATTTTTATGAGTTCAGTTTGATGCCATCTGACTAATTAAGGTCTATGTATGAAATTGTGGAAGCAGTTTATTCTTTGACCCTTTTATGAATAAAATCTATGACTACGCAAATGGAATGATGGATTTGAAGTCCTTAAAGGTTATTTATCATTGCCTTTTCTACCAAAGCCATGTGTTCAGTTTGATGTAATTGATTTCGCTCTTTATTTTAAACATTCATTAATATTTTCCCCATGATATGCTCTCAGCTACAAACATTAATCCCTGCTCAATTGTCATTCACAGAGGATTGCGGTAGGTGTTATTATCTTTTAATCTAAATTTATCAAGCAGCATGACATTTGGATCTAGTTGTAGACACAAACACACCCTCACACACACACACACACACAAACACTACTTGCATGCGTAAAGTGCATTGACTATTATATATTCTGTTATGCAGCAAGAATATTGCGTGGCTTAAGAATTGCAGCTCGTCTGGGCTTGTCATTTTCAAAGGATACTGAAACTGCCATTCATAAATTATCTCTGTCTATTATGAGTTTGGATAAGGTGTGAATTTTGTTCAATATTCATGAGAATTTTAGTGCTTTATTGTACCTTATCTCTTCTCTACATGAGCCTGCCATAGACAGGGATGCTACTATTAAATCATCTGTTACCCTACAGCGAAAGAAATTTGTATCCTGTGTTAAATAATATCTTCTCAGGATTAGGAATTGTCTATATTGTATATAGAAGTACAATGTCTTAAGAGTGTAGAACCTTATATTTGAAAAATATAACTAATACACTTGACATATAGATGTAGAACAGTAATAAACAGAATCAGAGAGAGAATTGAGTGAGAGAAATGGGAGAAGAGGAGAAAAGAAAGAACAAGGGAGAAGAAGTGAAAACAGTTGAGGACAGAACAGAGTTAGAGACAGAGCAGAGAGTTGGAACATTTTAAATACTTTTTTTTGGGGGTATTTTTTAGTATTTTTTTTTTCCCTGGATACTTCGAAGCCTTTTTGGGGAAATGTCTCATTCTTCCATGTGTAAGTTCTCTTTCTAATATGAAATATTTTTTTTCTATAAAAAAAGTTAAGAGACAGAACAGAGACAGAGAGGTGAAGGGGAGGAGGAGAAGAGATAAGAAGAAAAGGGGAGGATGAAGAAGGAAGAAGTGAGAAAGGGCGATTCTCTGAATACAAATCTGATAACTGTCTCATACAACACACTAACAAAGTATCTATATTCCAAACTTTACAACTAAAGCAAACAATTATAGAATAACCTAAAATACTTAAAATACACAAAATAACCTAAAGTAATTACACTTCTAAAAAATATCTAGAAATTTATCAAACTAGGAAAAAAAAAAAAAAATCCTAATTTCTAATGCTATAGTTACAATTTTAAGCACCTAAAGTTCTCCATTGGTGGTTCTCCATCACTTATACCCATAATCACAGATGCCTTTAAGAGTATCCTAACTAGATGTACATAGTACATAACAAGCTACTATATCTATGCATGCGAGTCATATTGTTAAAGCATGATATACATTGTTGGCTCACAACCTAATAGCTTAAGCTTTTAGGTAAAGTGGTAATCTAAGATGGTATCAGAGCTGGTTACTAGGAGGTCCTGGGTTCTAGTCTTGTTGCTCGCATTTACTGTATGGTATTTTAAAAAAATTATTGTGTTCCCTATCATGGGTGCTATTTATTGTGTGTTTATCTCTCCACATGCAGGGGAGTGTTAAAGCTTGATATATATTGTTGGCCTACAGCCTAATAGCTTAAGCTTTAGGTAAAGTGGTAATCTAACACATAATACTTCATATTAGTGACAGATACTTCTTGTGATTTCTTCGTTTATAAAATAAGAATAAAAATGTACGGATAAGCATGTGATGAACTGATTATTATTCTTATATTTTAATTGTGATTAATTTTTATGATTAATAGTATGGCACAAACACTAAATCCTTTTTCTTAAAAATAAATTTCTATTAATATAAAATTTTACAAATACTCTCACTCGCAAAATGTTTAAAAAGCCTTTTAATCGAACATTAAACAATTAAAACATTGCATAACATATGAAGAAAAAGAATTGTAGATGCCCTTCTAAAATTTTTAATCTAAAAATGAAATCTATCTGTACTACATTAAAAGTTATATTGTAACTTTTTAACTGCTTCTACTAAAAGTAGAAATAATAGTATGCTATGCCATTTGTATAATTAGATAGACAAATTGAAATTTATGTATTAAATAAAAAATAATCTGGTTGAAAAATTTACATCTAATATATCAGTTCAGTTTACTCATTATCAAGTTAGGAGTTATTGAATTTTAATTTTGATTATGTATTTAATCTAAATAATATCGTCCAAGTTACTTGTATTTTAGGGTAAATGTCATTTTACACCCTCATAGTTCGGGGTTTCTGTCAATTTGGTTCCTTATGATTCTCTGAGCAAGTTAAACCCTTTAGTTTGAAAATGGTTGCAAGTCAAAATAGTGATTTGTAATAGTCATTAAGTGATGGGGATTGTTACAGGACACCCTCATTGACAAACCATGTGTTGACATGTGGCAAAAAATTGAACCAGATCCAGGTGTATCTCGCTAACTTGAACACCAACCACTGTAGGCTTGTATTTCTCCACCCCCAACTTTTTCAGCTCCTTGTGCATCATGTTCATGCTATCGGTTGGGCCTGAATAAGAGAATATTTTTTAACTAGGAGAAATATTGATGCTGGGTTATTATTTAATTTGCCAGCTAATGAAAACTATTTAGAGAGAAACAGGAACATTGCAAATGGCAGTTCTTACAAGACTATTGCAATTATAGGTACCATGGTTACCATTGCTGGGAGTGGGCACTTTGCATTTGTGATGGAGGCTTTCCTGGAAATATGATGTAGCCTATTGGAGTATTGGGTGTGGTCCAAAGGCGGTTCAGTCAATTGGGTTCGCTGCTAGGTGTAATTGGAAATGTGGAGGGATTGTGGTGATCTCTGGTTTCTGGTTGTGTTGACGGCTGGTGATAAGCTCCCGAAAAAATGGGTTGGTGGATTCATGGTTGTAGTGACAGGAAATGGCTCTGGGTTTTGGTCCCTCTTTTGTGTTCTAATTAATTTGAGTAAAAAAAATAAATTTAGAAAATCCAAATGAGGAAAATGCTCCCAAACCATAAAGCAGGAAAGAGGAGAGAAAGCATTTTGTCTGGTTGGTAGGGACTGGCCACATGTCAACGCACAAGTTAAAAAGGATTTCGCATCGATGCTTTCTTCTTATCAATTGGCTTCTTTGAATTGCACATGTTTTGAATTATAGGGTTTATATTGGAAAGATTGACGTATAAAGGACCAAACTGATGAATGAGGGTGTAAAATGACATTCATATTATATTTTATTTAGTGTTGTTTGTTATATTATGTTTAAATATGACCTTCAGTTTTACCTAGTCAATAAAATATTCATTTACTACATTACTAATATATATATATACACACATATATATATATATATAGTTAATCAAAGTTATTCATTTACATGTTTGCACTTGAAGGTTTTTCTGTTGAGCTTTTCTGGTTGTTGCAGTAAATGAATCTTACGGTTCGGCCTTTTCATTATATTATTACCAAATTGTCATCTTTGTTTATTTAGTCTAGGATAATGATGGAGCTGAACTATATGCTGTCTTACGGAGCTGCTGAGCCTTCTCTTTACTTACTTCAGAGGTTCAACCTGCTTGAACTTTTGCTTCCATTTCATGTAAGTAATTTTTAATTGCTGCCTTGCCATCTTAATGTACACAAATTGTAAGACAGGCTTATATGATTATTTCTAAATATCTTACTGTGTTGGATTGCAGGCAGCATACCTTGCCCAACAGTCCAGCAACCAAATTGCTAGCAGGTCCATGATGTTAATGGTAAGCCAGTATGACAGCAGAATAACCATGAAATCATGAATTGCTGTGCCATGCTGTGACCTTGTTTGATTTACATGCTCCCAAGTCCTTAAATGATAAATAATTAAACATGTTCATAACATGTAGAAGTAAATGTGGGTGTCTGTAATTATCCATCTTTACAATTATTTGACATTCTGGTTTTAGATTGAGAAAATAACAGAATAGATTGAGATAATAATGAGAAGTGAGAACTTTTCAAGGTCTGAAATCTGAATTTCAAGTTTTTGAATCAGTGCCATAGCGAGGTGTTTTCATCATCAAATTAATTGTGTTCGCAGGAGGAGCTCATAGCTCCATGCCTCTCCTGTAAGAAGGAAAAAAAAGGACAAAAAAATAAAACATTGTGCCCCCCTCAGGTGTTTTTTCCTAGCTCCTCTGTAAGTCTATAGTTATTTGGTACACTTAATTTTTTGGGAATTATTTGGATAAATAAGTGCCTGTTTGGGTTTCATTTTCTTGAAGAAAGAATAGGGGATTCTTTGAAAATTTTAGAAATGACCAGATTAAAAATAGAATGCATCAACATGTTTATGATAGTATTAAGAGAGATGGAATACTAAAGTTTCCAAAACCATCTTGTACAAGTTTCCTTTTCATGAAGGCAACAAATGGTTTTTTGGAGCGTGCACTAAAATATTTACTCTAGTTTGTTCCAGTTGAAATATTATAATATATCAGTTTCAAAAGTCTTTCTCCCATTAAAAACTCCTTATCTGTCGGCATATTCTTTCCTAAATATGTTTAGTTATTATTAATATTCTACTCTATTTTGCAGAAGTTATTTTTTAGCTTGGATAATTTGGTTACTTGTGACCGGCCTACTGATTGCAGTATGTGGTGAGCTGTCTCTGTCTCTCTTTCTCTCTCAAAAATTTTTTCATTCGACTTTAAAATTCAAAATTTTCAAGTCTTCATTATTGTTATTGTTATTGTCATCATTGTCATTGTTTACCCCTTACAGTCTCCCTTTGGTGCCTTGCTCTAGTATGCAAAAATTAAAAGTAAAATAGAAATGCTATGCTTGCAGTGATACTAGTATTGTAACATTGTGTTTCTAGTCTTTTTGGATACCATCCATGAATTCTTACTGGAGTACTGGAGCTATCTGCAGAAGAGCAGATGTTTCAGTCAAGAATGGCTTTTTTCAAGCCATATTAATTTGGGTTTCTATGCTTCTCTAGGCTTTAAACATGTATTTCTTTTCATTTTTCTTTCATCCCATTCTTTTTAGGTTTTTTCCTACTTCTTTTCTCTGTCTGTATTTTCTTCTCAAATAACACCTTTGTTTAGCACATCCGTGCAAGGCCACATGATGCAGGGGCAGCATCAAGGATCTGCAGCCATTGTAGATGTAGAGCTTAGAAGAAATTGAAGAGGAAGGGAAAAAGAGAAGAGAGGAGATACAATGGAGAAACTCATATTCACTTCAATTCAAATTCAACAGCAACCGCCTACAACATGACTTTCACATACTATTTATAAGAAAGCCTTTAACACATGAAATTACACATATACCCCTAAAAACGAGATGAAATTACATATCTTAAACTAAACAAATATTACAAACAAGCCCCCAAATACACATGATCTTATACTAATTAAACTAAACACATTTTAAACTATTAACTAAACCCAATAATCCTTTGACCCAATTCTTCTTTATTGTTCTCCAATAAGAATCTTCCCGAGATCTTGCTTCTTGTCCTACATCAAATCTCCCCTAGTTAGAAAAAAATTCGGTCTCAAATTTTGAAATGTTGGAGGATCAGGAGTAAGAAGCGAACTTGGACTCTTTGAAATCCAGTACTGGAGTGATACAAGAAACCACACTCCATTGACAGTACCATAGGTTTGAATTGAGAATGGGCATCAATGAAATCACTGGGGATGACAAACTCTACAAAAGGAATATTTGAAAGACTTTGAATGTCTTCAACTCATGCATTTTCTTCCTTGCGGTGTCTTCAAGTTGAGCAACTCAAAACAGATTCTTTGTCTTGGTTGGTAGTGCACACTTCAAGATGACGTGTTCACATGTCCTTGAGTCATACCCAAGGAGTGCATGGCCAATATTCATGGGTATGATATCACAACAAGCTTTATCAAAATAGTAACCCATGTGGCAGGAACCACATCTCTCACAAACATGTAAAGTGGAGTTATCAACCCAAGATATCTCATGAGGCTCGGTGTGGTTTGAGATGAAGTTTCATATGAGTGAGTCTTTCTAGAAGCCACGTTCACAGGGCATCTTCCATCAATGAAGAATTTGCGTACTTTTTCTCCCCAGTTAAGAAAGGTATGGAATGGCTTGATATTATGTCCAGAGTATGACCAAAGCCATTCATTTTTTTAGTAAGCCATTCACTAAAAGCCTAAACACGATTTGCTAACAATCCTCAATTTATTCTTGCAAACCACAAAACTGATTCCTGATGTTCATGAATTATCTTCAATTCACTTGTAGCCTAGAGTCCATGCAAAATTAATTAAACAATTTCATAGAGAAAACCCACAAACACAGCGATGCAAACTGATTTTTTATTGCTGGAAGTGACAAATCCACTCTCCAAAGTGCTGATGTTACACAGATTCTTCACTTTCTAGCCTTTTATATGAAATTATCTCACTAGCTTCCAAAATGTCATGTCCACAAATCAAAATATCTCATTGCTGGTCAAAATGTTGTAGAGAGAACCCAAAATATCATGGTTGGAGGCAATTTATCATGAATTGAAGAATGTAGAAAGTTAGAGTTCAGTTACTGTGCATTGCCAGTGTGTGGGGCGCACATGTCATTGGCGGCGAGTCTTTGGCGATGAAACTCCAGGGGAAGGTAGATCCTGGGTTGGTGAATGCAATGGTGGTGGTGTGATAAGAAATCATAGGAAGTTAGGGATTCAAGAGGGCTGGCGGTTTGTACTTTTTTGGCTGGTGTGTGGGAGTCCTCTGGTGGTTGAATGGTAAATAAATTTTAGTGGCTAGGTCTTCGGCGTTCTATTTTTGATGGTGTGCATGAGTCACTGGCAGTGAGTCTCTGGCGATGAAACTGCAGGCGAAGGTAGATTCCTGGGTTGGTGAATGCAATGGTGGTGGTGGTGGTGTGAAAGAAAATCACAGGAAGTTGGATTCAAGTGGGTCAGTGGTTGGAATTTTTTTGGATGGTGTGTGGGAGTACACCGGTGGTTGGGATGGTGAAGAAATTTTAGGGGCTAGGGTTTCAAGGGGTTCTGTTTTTGATGTTGTGGGGGGTGTTGTAAAATCTTGGCTGGAAATTAGGGTTTTAAAAGAATGGCGACATGACTGGAATTTTCAAAATTGTTCAGACCTGCTTCCCCATCATTTCTTTTTTTGACTGAGACTTCATAACAGAGAACCAGAAATAAGAAACAGAGATAGAATGAAGGGAGGAAACAGAAGAAGAAGAAGAAGGGGAATCGAAATGGAAGAATGGGGATCGTGGTTGGGCTCTGATACCAAGTGCTGCAGGGCAGCATGAAAGATCTGTGGAGAGAAGACGAGGAGAAGAAGAAGAGTGAAAGGAGAAGGCGGGCGAACTGAAATGGAAGAATGAAGATTGTGGTTGGGCTCTGATACCAAATGCTGCAGGGGCAGCATCAAGGATCTGCAGCCATGGGAGAGATTAGAAGAAATTGGAGAGAGAAAAGAAGGGGAAGTGTGGAGAGAGGAGATACAAGGGGGGAAGCTCATGTTTGCTTCAATTCAAATTCAACAACTGCCTGCACATGGCTTTCACGCTATCTATAAGAAAGGTTTTAACACATGAAATTACACATATAAACCTAAAAACTAGATGAAATTACAAACCAACTGTAAAATACCCAAATACTACAAACAAGCCCCCAGATACACATAATCTTATAGTAATTAAACTAAGCACATGGTAAACTATTAACTGAACCTAATAATTCTTCTTAATTATTCTCCAACAAGGATATTCCCAAGGTCTTGCTTCTTGTCCTACATCACCATGTTTGTTTCATAGGACAAGGGATCAGATTGGACATAATGATCCTTATCTAGTGTTTGCTTTGTTATGCAGCAGGAAAACAGTTTTCCTGGATAAGTTTATATCCCATGTAATAGATATGCATAAACCAGAGAGTGTTGGACAAGGATCGAATTGGACATAATAATCCTTATTTAGTGTTTGCTTCAATTTTGTGGGGGGAAACAGTTTCTGGGATAAGTTTATATCCCATGTAATAGATATGCATAAATAAGAGGGTTTGGACATATTTTATCCATGGCCGTGGGATAGGTTGCTCACTTGAATGAGTAGCCTTCTGTATTAACACTGAAGGCATTGACTTTGTTCTCATGCAAGAATAACTACAGCTAGCCATTTGGGTTGGATAAAGATTAGCTCAATCTAGATATTTTCCTTTGCTAACTAGATTTTATATTGTAAACTTGAACTTGAAAATTTTCAATTGGAAATTGTAAACTTATATCAACAGTCTTAAGTAATAGAATAACAAAAAAAATATAATCTTAATATTAAAATTGAAATAAAAAAATTAATTAATCATTTTTACCAATAGGGTTGTTCTCGAGTCAAAAAGGAAAATCCGTGTCCAAGTCTTTTTTATTTGGCTTGGGTGTTTGTTGGCGCAAATCTAATCAAATTAAGAAAATGTCAACTGTGATGTCTGTTAGATTGACATTGAAGGTTTCAAAAAATCAAGGAAGAATGGCTTCGAAGAGCTAAATTCCAAGTGGTAGGAATCTTTTGGTCATTATCCCTTAACATGTGAATCAAATTGGCGACAGTGAACTCCTTTGATGAATGGGAACTCTTTAATCTACATTCTTCTTCCTTGCGATCTTGTCAGTAGTAACATTCATCTATAAAACTGCCTCCTTCACTGGAAAACCTCAACCTAGACCCACAAATTGTTTCCTTTTTCCCTCACACTCGATTAGAACAATTTGTCCTAAACCCTAACATCCTTCACAGTATCATGCTGCCTGTCTTGAGCCCTAAGCCTACTAAAATGGTGAATCACTAGAGCATTCTCTCGTTCAACAAAAGATAGTTCCTTCAAGGAAAAAAGGAATTCATTGTGTGTTATGCAGAAGACCAAATGTTGTTTGTTCTCTATCTCAGTTTCAGACACAAAATGTCCATTGTTGTCAAAGGAGCTGCGATTTTTCCTTTTCCATGAAAATATAGAACCCATGGGTGGACACCTGATGGTGCGAAGGCATTGGGATGGAAAATTTTTGGTAAGCAATGCATATGAAAGAAGAGGAAGTTAATCCAATCAATCTCCACCTAGAATGCAATGTCTTGAGTGCGGATCCATAATGTGGTAGACCAGATTCAATATTCTCTAGATTGGGGCTTAGGATTCAAGCTCACTATATCACTATGTCCATTGAACTACTCTGCAAGCTTAATCTCCACACTTAGCATAATTATAAAGATATGCACAAAATGTGTCTCCCTTTTGTTCTAGTACAAAATATTGTTGAATCTATGTTTATGAAGACAGCTTAGTGTCTAGTGCAAAAGGGTTCCCATCTATGATGGTTTGCAAACTTTATCTCCAGACTTAAAGTATAAAAATATTGGTACATTCCACGCCTATGTTGTTGTGATGACCACTATTGACCTCATGGCACTAAAACTATCATGAGGATCCTCTATGTCTTGCACCTCCTTGGAGTTTGGTGTAATTATTACCATTTTCTTGGGGTTCCTCATGTTAAAGCTCCATTGTTAGGGTTCAACAAGGGCATTTGGCGGTTATGTGTCCCTTAATATGACATTGATGATACTCGATGGATGGCTTAATTAATTGGATGAGACATGATAGAATTCAACCTCTACCCCAAAAGTTGGAGGGATGCCTAATAGAGCATGTGGAGTAGAGTAGGTTTGTAATAGTTACTAGATGCAAATGGAGCGAAGTCTTTGAGTCCCCTCCTATTCTATCAAATGACATAGACCTAAGTTGACTAGTTACTTTGGGAAGTTGTATGATCTCTTTAACTCCAAAGCCATAGGTTAGGCCTCCTATAAGGACCGAAGAAAGTGCAATAAAATCTATCATAAACTTGTTCCTTAGCCCACTAACAAACTTAGACACAATGTAGGCCTCCTCTAAAGACCGAAGAAAGTGCAATGAAATCTCGCATCAACCTGTTCCTTAGTCCGCTAACAAACTCAAACACATGTTCACTGGAGTATTGAAAATGCCACAATGCAACATTGAATCCTCAAAATCAGCCATGTAATTAGTGATTTTGATTGTGACTTTCCTAAGGCTATACCACTGATCTAGTAGATGATTCTCATAATAGGTAGGAACATATTTCTCTAGTAATCTAATCCTCATTTCTTTCCACAAGCTATGGGTGGTCCACCGGTGTTCTCTAAGTCATGCTAAACTATCTCATGGTACCACTTAATACGTGTTTCATCTTTGCAAGTGGACTCGGAACTTGTAATTCATGCCATACCCCTATAATTAACACTCCAACTCTTGTAACCAAACTAAGAAGGGAGAAGGTAGTGTGGTCTAAGTTATCATAGTACGGCACAAGGGCACATCAATATTAACCTTTTCTGTAATGTCATTAGTGTATTGTCGCCTTGGCAGAGGTTAAGCATAAGCAGAGAAGCCTCTTGTTGGGGTCTAATAGTCCTATCAAGCCGATGATACCTGCAGTGAATAAGTTCGGAGACTCCCAAATTGTTAAGCAAATTTAGATTACTTGCATGTAAAACATTGTCATGAAGGAAATCATCACCTATTGAACCAATCACATCCTCAGGAGGGACCCTAAACCCTGGGGGGAGGGCCAACTAAAGTTGCCTATGTTCTAGATGTGGTTATGAAAATTCCCTGGTGTGGGCTTATGCATGTGGTGCATGAGTGGGGGAATTGGAGTGAAATTGAACTATAGCAGGAGGTCATAGGAACATGAATGTGTGGCAAACTATGAGAGTTGATATACAATTTGTTCCTATGACTATGAGTGTTACCATGCTGGCGAAGAAGCTTTTTTCTCTTTTGCAGAATTCAGTTATGGTCTCTTGAGTTAAGTGAACTATGGAGGTGAGTGACAAATTTTTGAAGAAGAGTATCATTATGAAGAGTCTCAGTTTCTTTCTGCAAGGCAGCTTGGGCGTCTTTTAAATTCCCAATGGTTGTGATGGGAGGAATTAGAGGCAAGTAGGCAATGCATACTTATATTAGACTCAAACAACTCAAAACCACTAACATTGTTCTCTGCTGCTAATGCTCATAGTATGAAAGATAAGTGAGTGCTGCCTATGTTTGGGTGCATGTGGTTGGGTTAGGCGTAGTTCTAACAATTACAACAATGCAGATTTGTGTGTGTGTGTGAGTGGTAAGAAGAATTGCAAAGGATGGCATGGTGAATAACTTCAGTCTATGAATTACCAATAAAATGGAGCCCAACTCACAATTCTCAAAGTTGGAACTCCTATTTCTAAAGTTTGAAAGCCTACTGAATGAATTTCTGTAATTTCTGAAATGATCGGACTAACGAATTGCAATGATTCAATGATTAATTTTTGAAGTTGCGGATGAGTTCACTGAGAAGCTAGCAAGAGCCAACAATCCAGGTTGTTGCTGAGAAGAAGGTACAATTCCATGAACCAGAAGTGCAAAATGAGAGAATGATTGTCAGATGAAGAGAGCTCAAAAAGATAGATCTCTCTCTCTCTCTTGGTGTTCTAAAACTGAACTGTATAAAAGAGGGCAAAACTGGGTCAGACCTGCTTGGGTACAGTCAGATTTGGGCCTAGTCAACATGTTGGGCTTAGCTTTTCTAAAAGTGAACTGGTCATAAATAAAGAAGGCTGGGCCTATGGTCTTAAGTTTCCACAAAATTGTTGAAAATGAAATTTCCATTGAAATTTCCACTTTCCATCACCCTCATAATCAAAATGGCAATCAATATCTGTTTTACAAAATTTTCACAAATTATCCGAAATTTATCAAAATCTCAAAATTTTAGTGAAAGTTGTTGAAATTTTGAACATAGAATGAAAGTTCCTTGAAAATAAAAATCCAAACTGAAAATTTTCTCGTCTTTTTTTTTTTTTTTGAAGCTAAATATTATCACAAAAAGGGTATGGATTATAGCTTTCAAATTTATGAAATTATATGAAAAACTAATATTTGACATTAATATCGAAATTCCCATTGAAATTTTTGTAATTTTGAAGCCCCAAAATTTTATTCGAAATTGAAATTTAAGATCTTCGTTGAGTCTAAGTTATAATATGTTTGGGATGTTGGCATTGGGTCAGGATAAGTGATAAGAGCTGACTTGGATAAAATAAATATGGATTGGATTAGGAGTAGGTTAGGGGACTTGGGGCCCTCATTTTCATATTTTACTGTAGATGGGGGGAGGAGGAAGAGCTGCAATGGTGGAGGTGCGATTTTGCAAAGAAGGTTAGGTGCAGATTGCTTGCAGTCCTGCTGCTTGCTTTGGTATAGGCAAACTCCGTTGAGTCAAATGCGATTCTATGTGAGTCAAACACAAAGGGGGCTATCCGCCACCAATAGATGCCCCTTTTACATGGCTGATGCCGAATCATTTGAGTTTATCTTCCTTCATTGCCCTTGGACTAGGAATTTGTGTAATTTGGCTCTGAACTTGATAAGAGAATGGTGGGGGAGGGGCTTTGGGCTTACGGATTTGGGCAACAAAAGAGGAGAAAAAGGATGTCTCTCATTCCCCTTGCAATATTCTGGCGTGTTTAGAAAGAGAGAAATTGGAGAGTGTTTAGTAACACAACCTCAACACTTCAGACAAGCAAAGAGCAATTAAAGGCAGTGACTAGCTGGCATAGTGGAAATGTTGTTTATGACTTTAATGTAATCTTTGATCTTTGCAACACGCTTCTAGGTGGTTGATATGTTGTAATTCAGGTTGCCATCCCCATGATGCCTTCTCAATAAATTTCCTTTATTTATCAAAAAAAAAAAATGATCTCCATTGGTGAAAATATGAGGGTGAAGATTTGCTTTATATGATCTGAGTTGGCTTCTTGATGTAGATCAACCTAGAGAAGGAAGAGAGAGGAGAAATAATGAGATTTGAGCAAGAAATATGCTGAAGGAAGAGAGAATACAAGTAGAATAGAAAATGGGAAAAGAAGGAGAAACAAACGTTAGAAAGGGAAATTTGAGATTCAATTCATAATTGCATGAGATCATTGTACAACACATCAAATTACTTATTCATTCTAAATTAAAACTAAAACAAATAATTACAAGCAGGCTCCAAAGCATGTAAAATATTCAAAATAACCCCAAATTAACCAAAAATCCTAAAATATCTAGATTTACTAATTTAAAACAAAGCCCTCAAATTTTTAAGTAGTCCATCAAACTCCCGTTATTAGAGAAAACTCAACAGTCGTGCAACAAGAGTAGGTTATGTATCCATGAGCCGTTCAAGTTATAAGTTCATATTGCCTATTTTGATCTGATAGGCAAACATCAAGAACAATTTAATGAACTTCTCATCTAGATTTCAATTCCAATGAATGTGATAAGTGGAAAATTGTTGCAATTCAAAAAATGAGTTAGAGCTTAGGGCCCATGCACCATAGACTCATAACAAGATTCAACAATTTCATTGTCCTCAAAATCTTGTTTTGTATTGAATTCTCAATTTTTAAATTGAACTTGGTAGCGTCCTCCTTGGATTCTTCTAGGACTTGAACGGTACATTGTTCTATTGTACTTGCTTGCTCTTATGAACTACCCAGTCAATGGAACATTTGCATACTTATGATCTATGGCAATAGTAATTTTGATTCACTTGCAATTTCCTCTTTGATGTGATCACATTTGTATTCTATAATA
Source organism: Malania oleifera (assembly GCF_029873635.1). Taxonomy (NCBI): domain Eukaryota; kingdom Viridiplantae; phylum Streptophyta; class Magnoliopsida; order Santalales; family Ximeniaceae; genus Malania; species Malania oleifera. Next base: position 57,126,671 of record NC_080417.1, on the reverse strand, counting down.
AAAGAATTTATGTTTTACCCATGATAGTTACTGTGGGATTTGAAGCTCATATTGCCCAAAATAAACCTCCTTCCTCTTTTGAGATGTAAGAAGATCTTATCTTAACACTTAGGGGAAACTTTGAGAGTAACCAACTTTTCATTCTAAACCTAAGATGCACCAATACCGACATGCAACATGGATACGACATGATACCAGCATGGCTGTCACAGATACAATGTGATATTGAGATGACAATACGACAAATTCAAATGTAAAAAACATGTTTGTGTATAGAGGCATATTTTTAGATGACAAATATTGATGTAAAATAAGTTCAAAATGAATAATGGGAATCATTTATGCATGTTCAACAAATTATATTTTAAAATGAATCATGGGCATCATTTATGCACATTCAACAAATAAATTTCACCTACAATTGTACATTCATAATAGAGAATAATTAACATTAAAGACATTGGTCCAACAATTAAAGAACAATGCAAGGAAATTTAAATAAATGAAGTATTATCATTGTTGCATAGTTACACCATCATAGTGAGGTAATGAGCCATTAAGAACTCTTAAAAAAAAAAAAAGGAAAAGAAAAAGACATAGAGAGAGTTACTACTTGGTAGGTAAGCAGGTCGACTGGGTGGGGAAGTGTTCAAGAGAGGTAGAGGGAAAGGAGAGTAGAGAGCTAAAATGACCATTGCGTACTTGCGCTAGAAAACTTCTAGTGGCTCCTGGCTTGTCACTATCTAGATGGCTCTCTTTGGTAGCCGTTGGTTGTTGTTTTGGTGCTACAAGGGGAGGCAAAGGCGTGAAATAAGCATAGGGCAATGGCCTATGTTGTATTTTGTGGCTTTTATACTTGGTGGAGTTCATAAACAAAGGAAGAAAAGCATATGTGTGAAGTCTTTTGTGCTGTGCGGCAGGGCATTTGTCGATGAGTGGGCCTCATACGTTGACGAATGGAGATACCGAGAACAGATAAAATTCAGAAGTTCAGAAGTCGTTGATGAAAAGGCATCATTCGTCAACGACTAGACAAGTAATCATTGACAAATTGACCCTTTTCGTTGACGATTGCTCTCGATGCTGCCAGGAAGATTTCAAATTTTGAATGTAAATGTTGGGACGGTTGGGTATTTGGAGGGAAACCCCTAAGGGGTTGTTAAATATGTCATTCTGGGCATATACTATGCAAGAGTGAAGATCATTGTAATCATTGTATTGTGTACTTCAAGTTTCATAGTAAAACCTTTGCCGATTGCTCTCGTGGATGTAGGCTTTGCTGAACCACGTATATTTTTGTATTGATTCTTGTTGTTTTCATATATACTGCGTGTGTGAATTGTATTTTGGTTCTTCATTGTTTGCTGTGTTTATAAATTCCGCTGTGCAATCCCATCCTCGTTTATACAACAATTGGTATTAGAGAGCTGTTGTCATGGCATCGGGTCTTCTTTTGCAAGTTTTGACGTTGTCAAATTTGATGGAATTAGAAACTTCAGTTTGTGGCAGAGGAGAGTGAAGGATTTGCTTGTGCAGCAAGGGATGGTGAAGGCCTTATATGGTGTTCAATCGGAAGGTATGGATGAGGCAACTTGGAGAGAATTGGAGGCAAAGGCTGTTTCCACAATACGTTTGTGTTTGGCCGACGAAGTGATCTATCATGTGATGGAGGAGGATTCTCCAGTGGCTGTGTGGCAAAAGCTTGAAAGCTGGTACATGTCCAAATCACTTTCTAATAAACTATTCCTTAAGCAGCGTCTTTATTGGCTTAAGATGGTTGATGGTTCGAACTTAAATCAACACATCAATGCATTTAATCAAATCATTAGTGATTTAATGCGTGTTGATGTTAAGTTCGAAGAAGATGATAAGATTTTGATGTTATTAAATTCCTTGCCAGCAACCCATGCTTATGAAAATTTGGTTATCACTCTTACATGGGGGAAAGTGACTCTTAATTAAGAAGAGGTGACAAGCGCCTCATTGGGTTTTCATTAAAGGCTGAAAATCTGTGATGAAAACTCACACGGAGAAGGACTTGTGGTGAAAGGTAACTATGAGCATGGGAAAGGAAAATTCAAAAGTGGATCGAGTCAAAAATTCCATACTCAATCCAAGAAGAAAAAGGATATCCGGTGTTATAAGTGCGGTAAAAAGGGGTATGTTAAACCGGAGTGTCCGGATTGGAAGAAAGGAAATGCAGAATTGCATGAAGGGACTTCAAAATCAGCGAATGGGGTTTAAGAAGAAAATTTAGTTTGCAGTGATGGTGATGTACTTTCAGTTTCGTCAGGGTCGGATCACCTTACGGACTCATGGATTCTAGACTCGGCATGTTCTTACCATATGACTACAAACAAGGAATGATTCAACACTTATAGGTTGGTAAATTCAGGTTTAGTTCTTATGGATAATGATGTTTCTTGTAAGATCATTGACATTGGAAATGTTAAAATTAAAATGTGTGATGATGCTATGAGAACCTTGAGTAATGTAAGACACATACCGTAGTTACGGAAGAGTAATTTCACTTGGCACCTTTGATTGTAATGGTTTTAATTACAAGTTCGAAGGTGGGGTTATGAAAGTATGGAAAGGTAATCTGACGGTGATGAAAGGGCAAAATCTAGATGGAAATATTTACACACTGTAGGGAACTATTGTTGTAGGTGGAGTTGCAGCTGTAGATGCTGAATATGATGAAACCGTCTTATGGCATATACGTCTTGGGCATATGAGGGAACATGGTATGAAAGAACTTCACAAGAGGAAACTCTTGAAAGTTATGAAAACATGTAAGCTGGACTTTTGCAAGATTTGTGTTCTTGGGGAACAAAATAGGGCAAAATTCAAATCAGCTGTTCACAAGAGGGAAGGTATTCTTGATTATATGCATTCCAATGTTTGGGGTCTGGTTAGAGTAGCATCAAGAGGTGGACATGCTTATTATGTGAGTTTTGTTAACGATTACTCACGGAAAGTCTGGGTATTACTTCATGCGGCACAAGTCTGATACGTTTGCTAGGTTTAAGTTGTGGAAAGCTGAAGTGGAAAACCTAACGAGGAGGAGAATCAAATGTCTCAGGTCAGACAATGGTATCGAGTACGCTAATTCTAGGTTCATGGAGTTTTGTGAGCAGTAGGGCATTAAAAGACACTTTACCGTTCGCCGGACACCTTCACAAAATGGTGTGACTGAAAGGTGAACCGAACTCTAGCTGAAAGAGCTCGGTGTCTCAGGCTTTATGTAGGGCTATCGAAGAGCTTCTTGGCCGAGGTAGTTAATATGACTTGTTTCTTGATAAATCGATCACCGAGGGCATCACTAGAGGGGAAAGTGACATAAGAGGTATGGACGAGAAATGCAGTAGACTACTCTGGATTGAAGGTATTCAGTTGTCCAGCCTATGTTCACGTGTCTAGTGAGGAGTGATTGAAGCTTGACGCAAAGTCTAGACGTTTCATTTTTTTGGGATATCAAAAGGGTGTGAAGGGGTTCAAGCTGTGGGGTCCAATGACAAATAAGGTGGTGATCAGTAGAGATGTAGTTTTTGATGAGAAAGCTAAGGTGAAGCGTACTCAAGAAACACAAAAAAAATAAAAACATATTGAGAAGTTAGGAAAATATTGTTTACACTTAAAAAAATCATAAAGAAAACCATAAATTCATAGGAAAATGTCAAAAATATTTTTGACCCTTTGTTTTTGCTTAATTGTTTTTGTGTTATTTCAATTAAAAATAAAAAAAAATCACAAATCGTATTTTTGAGATCAAAATTGTTCTTATACTTGGAAAATCACATAAAAATTCAGGAAAAATCATAGGAAAATATGAAAAAATATTTTTGAGTTGGAAAACTCATTTGCACAAAATTTTCATCCCCAAATAAATTCAAAACCTCCCAGAATATTATTTTTCATATTTGGAAAATTCCTATAAGATTTTAAAATCCTGGGAGCATATTTCGTATCGTATTTTCTCGATTTTCCTATCCCGATGATTTAAAAGGGAGGCATGAGCTCTTCGGAGCACGATATGCCCCGGTTCTGAGGGAATACTTGTATAGATTCATTTTGCACAAGTTTCAAAGGGAGTAAAATAAGAAGGCTTGTTAAATTTATTTTGGGATAATTTTCAATTAATTAGGTACCATTCGTAAGAACGGGCGCGTAGGGGGTGCTAATACCTTCCCCTTGCATAACTGAACTCTTGAGCCCGACTTTGGTAGCGCAGACTGATTCTACCCTTAACCGGGTAGTAATCAAGTGTTCTAACCACACTTCAAAAGGTTAGTGGCGACTCCATCACACATCGTTTTCCACAAAAACTGCATTTTTAAAATCCACACACCTCACTTCATTTTTGAGTTGTCCCAAGTTCGCGTCTGGGAACTTCGTGACAATAAGGACATCTAGGTTTTACCAATTGTTGAGAATTGCCAACTTGCTGGGAACTAGGTATGTGGAATGGACTCATCATTTTGTTTCTTTCAACCAAAGAGTAAATATGGATTGATGCAAATTCAAACAAGTACCAACCAGGTAAGTGATATTAAATCAATTTTTTATGGAGTCCAAGTAGTGTAAGATTATGCAATTTTACCAGAGGTCCTTAGATGTTCCACAAATAAACTTGAAGAATGATGCTGTCGTGCTGAATTTATCCTTCCAACAATATGTATCAAACAACCAAAGTCAAATTCTTTGGACTGACGTCAAGATCTCATGAAGGCGGGCTGATTTGTCACTGTAAATCTCAAAAATGCTGTAGCTAGGCCTTAATCTGGATGCTGACAGGCCTTCAGAACTCAGAAATTTCTCTGACTGTCCTAGATTAGGCTGAATTTATCCTTAGAAATGTGAACCAAACTTGATAATTCACTTTCAATCAAAAGCTTCAAAATATCTGGAGAAAATCCAAAATATCATAGCAGAGGGCAAAATCTCGCTAGTCTGGAAAATATAGGGGAAGTTCAGCAACTCCCTCGCAGGCATGGCTGGTGTGTGGGGCATGTGGGCTGCCGGCAGGGTTCCTCTGGAGATGAAATTATGGCTGGAGGCAGATCAGGGGCTGGGGATTCCAGTGAGGGTGGTGGTGTATCAAGGAAGCCGCAAGAAATTGGAGATTTAGGGGGAGGGAGAGGAGGCACAGAAAAATTTCAGCTGGTGCATGGGGGCTTTCGGGTGGTCAGATGGCAAAGGAATTTTGGAGGGTGATATTTTGGAGGTTTTTGATTTTTTTATGGTGTAGGGGGCGTTGTAAAATGGTTGCTGGAGAAGGGTGTCGAATTTGAGGGACCCAACTGTAATGTTTGGGGAAGTTTTCGCAGTGCTATAGTGTTCTAAATTTATGAAATTTCTGAACTTTGAATGGCTGTGTGGTGATCATGGTTCACTCTGATGCCAACTTTATGTAGGACAACAACAACAATAACAAAAGCAAGCCTTAAGTCCCATTGGGTGGGGTCGGCTATATGAATCCTTTTCCTCCAATTTATGCGATCATGGATCATTTCTTTTGACAGAGTCAGGGCTATTAAATCCTTACTATCTCATTCCAAGTTATTTTAGGTCTATCACACCTCCCTCACCGGTATACTATGTGGTTTACATTGCAAGTGCCTATACCATCTGAGTAGTCTCTCCGTTATTTTATTTTTTATAGGAGTTACACCTAACTTACTACGAATATGTTCATTCCTTAATTTATCTTTTGGTATTATACCACTCATCCATCTAAGCATTCTCATCTCGACAACTTTTACTTTTTGGATATTCTGTTTCTTTGTCCCCCAACATTTTGATCCATATAGTATAGCTGGTCTTATAGTCATCCTATAAAACTTTCCTTTTAATTTTAAGGGTATTCTACGATCACAAAGCACACTTGAAGCACTTCTCCATTTTGCCCATCTTGCTTTAACTCTATGCATTACGTCATCTTCAATTTCTCCTTTAGCTTGCATATTTGATCTAAGGTATCAAAATCTACAAGTGCTATTTATTTCTTCATCATCAAGTTTGACTTTGTCTCCAATATTCCATCTACCATTATTGAAATTACATTTCATATATTTTGTCTTATTTCTACTTATCCTAAAGCCTCTAGATTCCAAAACTTCTCTCCATAATTCGAACTCAACCTCTACTATGCCCCTAGTTTCATCAATCAATACAATATCATCTGCAAACAACATACACTATGGAACCTCATTTTGAATACTCTTAGTCAGTTGGTCTATCACTAAAGTAAAAAGATAAGGGCTCAAAGCAGATCCTTGATGTACACTTATGGTGTTTGAAAATTCTCTAGTTTCTTCATTTATAGTCCTTACACTAGTCATCAATCCATCGTACATATCCTTAATGACATCAGTATACCACCTGCATACACCATTTTTTTTTCTAAAATCAACCATAAAACTTCCCTAGGTACCCTATCATATGCTTTCTCTAGGTCAATAAATACCATAGGCAACTTCTTCTTTTTGCTAAACTTTTCCATTAATCTTATTAAAAGATATAGCTTATGTGGTAGATCTCCCAAGCATAAAACCAAATTGATTTTCTGAGACATTCATTTCTAGCCTTAATCTTTGTTCTACTACCGTTCCTATAGTTTCATCGTATGACTCATAAGTTTAATTCCATGATAGTTATTACAAATTTGAATATCTCCTTTATTTTTGTATATAGGTATTAAAGTGTTTTTCCTCCATTCATCTGACATTTTTTTAATTTTTATAATTGTATTAAATAAATTAGTTAGCCATGTAATTTCGCATCACCTAAGAATTTTTAAACTTCAATTAGGATGTTATTTGGTCCTATAGCTTTCCCATTTTTCAACTTCTTTTTTTTAGTGCAAACTTAATTTCTTTAACTCTAATTTTGCAAATAAATCTCATACTTTTAGTATTTTCCTCATTTGTCAAATATAAGTTTAAGCTTTCTATTTGGTTTTCATTAAACAACTTACTAAAGTAATTTCGCCATTTTCTTTTATGTTTTCGTTCTTAAACCAAGACAATTTCATCTTCACTTTTTATACGTTTTACATTTTCTAAGTCTTTACTCTTTCTTTCTCTAGCTTTAGGAAGTTTAAATATGTCTCTTTCCTCTTCTTTTGTATCTAATTTATCATACAAACTATTAAATAATCTGTTTTTAGCTTCACTAATGACCTTTTTTGCATTTTTTCTTGCCTCTTTATACTTTTCAAAGTTATTCATGTTTCTACATTTTTGCCACGTTTTATACCAAATTCTTTTTGCCTTTACAACTTTCTAGACATCTTATCCCACCACCAACTTTCTTTGCTCTTTGAGAATCTTCTCATTGATTCACCTAAAATCTCTTTTGCTATCTTTTTAATAGACTACTCCAAAGAGTTTTTTGTATCTATCCCATCCTCTATAGTCCGATCCCCATCTTTGATCATTTTATCTTTAAATTTTATTATATTTTCTCCCTTTAGGTTCCACCACTTAGTTATCTTACATTGGTTTATTTTATCTTTTTTCTTCTATTTTTTTAATACATATATCTAACACTAAGACTCTATGTTGCGTGGTTAGTCTTTCACGTGGAATAACTTTACAATCCATGCATGATAAATGATCTACCATCCTAGTTTTAAAAAAATCTATTTGACGTCTATTTTGTCCACTTTTAAAGGTTATTAAGTATTATTCTCTCTTCTTAAGCAAGTATAAGTCTAAGATCATCTCCCCAGGCTCATTTTTGTCTCCATATCCGTATCCTCTATGTAACCTCTCATAACTTTTGTTATCCCTTCTAAGATGTCCATTCAGATGTCCTATAAATATTTTCTCAATCCTTGGTATATCTTGTATAATACTATCCATATCTTCCCCAAACTGTCTCTTAAGATTTTTTGCTAAGCCTACTTAAGGAGCATAAGCGCTAATGATATTTATTATCTCTTGGCCTAATACCATCTTGATTTTTATAATTCTATCCCTTATTTTGTTTACATCAACAATGCAGTTTTTTAAGTTTTTGTCTAAAATAATTCCTGCTCCATTCTTATGTTTTTCTTTTCCAGTGTACCAAAATTTAAATCCTGATTTATCAATTTCTCTAGCTTTCTCCCCCACCTACTTAGTTTCTTGAAGGCAAATTATATTAGTTTTTCTTCTAATCATTGTGTCCACAATTTCCATGCTTTTACTTGTAAGTGTTCCTATATTCCAAGTTGCTAATCTAATCCTAGTTTCTTGGACTAACTTCTTTACATGCCCACATCCAGAATGATGTAGTAACCCTCGCATATTTGATACCATACCCAGGCACTGACCTGTCGCGTTGCTTCAAGGCGACGACCTAGCCCACCCTCGCCCACTTTTCGTTGCACCAAGGTGGTACAAATGCAATGCGTCACTTATAGGGGATGCCCCATAAAATATTCGGTAAGGATTCATATCGTAGTGATTTGACAAATTTTACGCTAGCTGTCAGCTACCTAACACAACCCTCCTTTACCCGGGCTTGGGACCGGCTGTATGTGAAAAATTAGGACATTAGGTGCATCACAGGCGGAGTTAACTTTATGTAGGACAAGTATTAGAATTCATAGAGTCTAGTCATGTTAGAGAGAGAAGCTCTCACCTCTCTCTAGAGAGGCGCATGACGTGAATTGCGTTTCTTGGGGCTGTTTCAACTTTGTTCTTGTGATTTCACAACGATTTGGCTTGTTCGTTGCTGGATTTGTTCATTGTGGACTGGCTGTAGGTTGATTTTCAGCCTCTAGTTGTGATTGAGGTTTGTGATTCCATTTCTCACTTTCCCGCTCACTCAAGAATTTTGAAATTTGATTTTTCCGTGCAGCTATGGGACATTGTCATGCTTCTAGGGTTGCAGGGAAATCAAATCGGGAAGATGAGATGGAGGAGATTGAATTTGCTTTGAAATTTATTGAAATCAAAGGAGGAATTCGGAATGTTGGGTTAAAAAGAAACATGCTGAGATTATGGCCGAGTTTGAGAGATTGTTCAAAATGGTGATTCAGAGGTTTAATGATGGCCCGAGTGGGTTAAAGACATCCTTAGAACTACTTGAGTCTCTTCGTGCTTTGAGGAGTTTGCATCTTAATCAGGAGACAGGTATTTCGAAGGAGGAAGGCAGTGCTAAACAGAGGGATGTTCACAATAGTCCGAGATCGAGTGAGGACAATGAGAAGCTCGCTTGTTTGTCGGGTGAAGGAAAACTGATAACTCAGAGGGATGCGTGGAACTTGAAAATATCTTAGGAGATACAAGAAATTATTCAGAATCAGTTGGGAATAAACGCTAGTTCTTCCTCCAGTAGTTCGAGTGGGGGAACTATCTGTGGTAACCAGCTAGGGTTGAATTTGAAGGAGACTCCTTTGACCTTAAATGATGAGGTACTTGGAGAAATGGGGTTGTTTGATAATAGTAACTCGTGCATGGAAGAAGATAACAAGGTGAAGCTCGATGGAAGGAGGTCATGGGATGATGAGGAGGAAGTAGTATTTGATTCACTGGGTTCGAAGGACTCATGTGATGTCGTTGCCTCGGTTCGTGATAGAGTCCAGATACAAGAGGATAAAATGGCAGTACCAGAAGAGAGGAAACATGAACAGTAGGAGAAGGTGGAAAGGAAGACCATAATGAGAAACAACAAGAGAGTGGCCTGGGCTGAGCTATTCGCCAATAACAGGAACCCTACAAACTGTGGTTCCTTACCAGCGCTTAATGCAAATGGTGAAGGAGCTCGCATTTCAGCGGCTGAAATGATCAACTCTGAAGGAATCTCTAATAAACACCTGGTGGGCTACTTCATAGGTAAGTTCTCAGGAAAAGCTGCGTTCAACTCCTTGGTTGGTTCATGGAAGGTACCGGTCGAATTAATGCAACATGATAAGGGGTGGATTGTGTTTAAATTTCAAGAGGAGGTTCTCAATGAAGTTCTTCAGAACGGTCCCTACTCAATATATGGTAGGACATTGATTTTGAAGAAAATGCCCAGGTATTTTCAATTTGGCCATGAACATAGGACTGTGGTTCTTGTATGGGTTCAGTTGAGTGATCTACCATTCGAACTATGGACCCCGATGGCTATTGGGAGAATATGCTCTGAAATAGGGTGACCGTTATATATGTATAAATTAACTACAAATAAGGATAGAATTTCTTATGCTAGAGTTATGGTTGAAACAGATATTGCAAGGGAAGTAAAGCATAGAATAAAAGTTTGGCTACCTGATAATGTGGAAATCTGGCAAGAGGTGGTATACGAAGGACTACCTCGATTCTGTAGCAAATGTAAAATGATTGGGCATTCGGAGGGCTTTTGCCAACCAAGAGTTGGTACAGTAGGGAATACAGGGAGTAAATATAAAACAAAGGTGCCTGTCAACGAAGGCAAAACAGAGAAGCCAATAGAGATTCCTACTAGAGCAGAGGGGGGTGCTGGTAAAAAGGATGTAGATAGTAATCTGGCAGTTCATTCTCAGAATTTTTTTGAGAAGCCACGGGGAGCAGTTAATGACAGAGATACTGGTTCTGATAGTTCGAGCTCTGCAGATTCAATTGAAGATGGTAGTTGTGAGGGTATATCCAATACTGAGATTAGAGGGGAGACATATGAGGACCAGCAGATCGGAGTTAATGCTGATATGACACAGATGAACAAACAGACCGAGCAAGCCTCTGTTGAGGGATCGATGGGGAATATATAGAAAGCTGAGGCTGATAAAGGAAATGGTAAATTACCCCATGAGGCCCAAATGAAGCAAAATGCAAAAGGTAAGGAGAAGGTTGATGATTTTATATTAGCGAAGAAGAAGAAGAAAGGGAAAGGTCCTCTTATTTAATCCATTCGTTTTTGGAAAGGGGGTTAAAACCCCTTCTAAAACAAGATGAAGATTGTTAGCTGGAATATCAGGGGTTTTAACAAACCTGAAACATAATGGGGTGATGAACCTCATTAAGAAGAAGAAGGTGGATGTGTTGGGGTTACTGGAAACAAAACTAATTGCCAACAAACTGGAGGAATTTATGAAGAAAAAGCTAGCTAATTGGTGCCAGATTAACAACTTTGGAGATCATGGTGCTGGAAGAATTGTAGTAGTATGGAATCCTCAAAAGGTGAAAATTCAGGTGTCAAGCAGTTACCAGTTCATACATTGTGCCATCTGCTGTCTGGTGTCAAATAAAAATTTTTGCACCAGTTTCGTTTATGGATTTCACACACTTGTTACTAGAAGAACCCTTTGACAACAATTATGTGAGTTTGCTAAGACCTGCTCTGGTCCATGGATGTTGGTTGGTGACTTTAACAGCGTACAATACTCAGATGAGAAAAAGAATGGTAAGGCACTCAGGGCATATGAAACAAGGGACTAGCAGATTGCTTCACTGAATGTGGATTGTGTGACTTGAACTCCAGTGGGAGTTATCGTACATGGACTAATTTTAAAACATGGTGTAAACTGGATAGGGCAGTGGTAAACATGGCATGGATGTGTGAGGGGATGAATGCAAGTGCCCTCTTTCAGCTTCCTGGAATTTATTCTGACCATGCTTCATGTATAGTGACTTTACTTGAAGAGGATGAGTTGGGCAAGAGACCTTTTAAATTTTTCAACATGTGGGGACAACATTCCAAATTTCAAGAAGTGGTCAAAACTTCATGGAAGCTGAAAGTGCAGGGTTATGAGATGTTCAGACTAGTGGTGAAACTGAAAGCTATCAAGGGTCCTTTAAAGGAACTCAATGCCACACACTTTTACCACATATCTTGTAGAGCTGAGATGGCCAGTGAAGACCTCAGATTAGCCCAACAGAATTTGCATAATGACCCTGGGAATGAGTCCTTACAGAAGGTGGTACTTAGAAGGGAATCTGCAGAGATTGGAGAGGGCTAATAGATGCTTTCTGTCCCAGCAAGCTAAAATTAGATTCTTGAATAACAGTGACAGAAACTCCAAGTTCTTCCTTGCTTTGATGAAGAGGCATACTGCCAGGAATCACATCTCTAAATTGAGGAAAGAGAATGGGGAATATATAAGTTCTTTGAATCAAGTAGCGGAGGAATTTCTGTGTTTCTATAAAAAGCTGCTGGGAACTGAATCTGTGTGTAGACCTGTTGATCCTGAGGTGGTGGCTAGAGGTCATATTTTGAGTGATGATGATGCTGCTCTGATGGTCAAGGAGGTATCATGTGAAAAAATTAAGAATGCCCTGTTTAGTATAGGAGATGATAAGTCTCCTGGGCCTGATGGTTACACTGCAAAATTTTTTAAAATGGCTTGAGGCATAGTGGGTGAGGATGTTACAGCTGCAGTAATGGAATTCTTCTCTATGGGCAGGCTGCTTAAGCAACTAAACCACACAGCCATCGCTGTAATTGCTAAATCACAGCATGCGAACTCTGTTCATGATTACAGACCTATCTCTTGTTGCAATGTAATATACAAGGGAATATCAAAGATTATTGCCAGCAGGATCAACCCAGTGTTGGAGAAGATTGTAAACCCAGCTCTGTCCGCCTTTGTGAGGCATAGAAACATGATTGATAATATTTACTTGGTTCAGGAACTGGTTCGTAAATATGCGACAAAGAGAATATCACCAAGATGCACGCTAAAGATTGATTTAAAGAAAACATACGATTCCCTATCTTGGAAATTTCAGAAGGAGATTTTGGAAAAACTGAATTTTGCTGATAAAATGGTGAATTGGATTATGGATGTGTATCCTCAACTTCATTCTCTCTATTGTTGAATGGTAGCTTTCATGGATTCTTTGAAGGGAAGCAAGGGCTGAGACAAGGAGACCCACTGTCCCCTACTCTTTTCGTCATATGCCTGGAATACCTATCAAGAATGCTCAGGTCACTTGAAGAAGACAAAGAGTTCAAATTCCACCCTAGATGTAAGAAACTCAAAATCACACATATGGCTTTCGCTGATGACCTTATATTGTTCTCTAGAGGGGACTATTTTTCAGTTAAAAAGCTGATGGACTGTCTGGAGAGTTTCTCGAACTGCGCTGGACTAAAGGCAAACCCTTCAAAGTCAAATATTGATACAGCTGGTTTGGGTGGACACGATCTGGACAGTATCAGAAACCTTAAGGGTTTTTCAGAGGGAGCTTTCCTGTTTCGATATTTGGGTATTCCATTGGCCTCCACTAGGCTTAATGCTACCCACTACTCTCCTTTGATTGCAAGAGTTGATAGTATTATTGGTTCATGGCTGGGAAAAACACTGACTTATGCAGGGAGCTTAGAATTAATCAATTCAGTGGTACAAGGCACAGAATGCTTCTGGCTTTCCATTTTCCCAATTCCAGTGGCTGTCTTGAACCATGTGGTTAAACTCTGCTGAGTTTTTTTGTGAGAAGGAAGATTGAAGCCACTTGTTGCATGGAAAGAGGTATGCCTGCCAAAGAAAGAGGGTGGTTTGGGTGTGTTTGAATTGAAAACTTGGAACAGAGCTCTGCTTACAAAAACATTATGGAATATTCATACAAAAGAAGACTCCCAATGGTCGAAGTGGATAAATCAGGCGTACCTCAACAGTGGCAGCATATGGGAAGCTTCGGCAAGGCATGATGACTCTTTCTTAGTCAAGAAAGTGGTGGAGTTGAAAATTTTGATGTTGCAGCAATGTGGAGACAGTGGGAGTGCTGAACAGAAGCTCAGATCGTGGACTTCAGGAGACTATTTTTCCTGTTTGTAATCTTACCAGTTATGGAGGGCTAAGGGAACCATTAGACCCTGGCACTCCTTGATTTGGAAATTGGGTTGTACTCCAAAATACTCTTTCATTGTATGGTTTAGTGCTAAGAACAGACTGCTAACAAGTGATAGGCTAACAGGGGAAGCTAAGGACAAGCCCCGTGTGTTCTGCAATTCTGAATTGGAGACACTGGAACATCCCTTTTTCCGATGCAAGATCAGTGCAGAGGTGTGGAATCAACTAAGGACTTGGCTTGGATGGAAGAGAGCCATGACATCGTCAAAAGCAGCATTTAAATGGCTCCATAAGGAAGTGAAAGGAACGGGAGTTCAAACTGTAGCCAGTAGGGCATGCCTGGCCATGGCAGTCTACGGCTTATGGCATTTCAGAAGCATGAAAAAATTTGATGACAAGGATACGCCTATTGAAGGTATTATAAAATATATCCAGAAGCATATATATAGAACTGTATATGAAAAATTTCCATATCTACAGGAGTTTGGATGCTAAGATGGAAAGTTCTATACTTTTGATGTAATGCCATTTGTTAGAATATTTTTTTGGATTGTCCAACTTGTTGGATTGCCCTGGGTATGCCCAGGTTAGATTGTATATAGGATCTCCTTTCTCATTTGATTGTGCCAGTTGTAATTCCTGGGGATGCTCAGTGTACTTGTACATATTATTATGAGGAATACATTTACTTTTACCGATAAAAAAAAAAAAAGGTATTAGATTCAAAGCCAGAGAATTGAGAGAATTATAAGAGAAAAAGAGCGGAAAAGGAATTTAGAAACAGAACAGGGGAAAGAGAGAGAATAGGGGGCAGAGCAGAGCAGAGATGGGCACCCGGGGGGGGGGGGGTGTGGAGAAGAAGAAGAAGAAAGAGCAGAACCTGCGCCTGGGGGGGGGGGGGAGAGAAGGAAACTGCACAGCAATTCTGATTTCAAATGATTAACTGTAGATTAACTTGCATGTCCAGCACTTATACCCACTACTAACAAAAACAAATTTAAATAAAAGGCTCAGTGAAACTTGTAATTACAAAATAACCCCTTAAATACACAAAATAAACCTGTTTACTATATACAAATCTAAAAGTTTTCCATTGGTAGCTCTCCGTCAAGATATTGAGTTGATGGAGACCCACCAAGGGAGAACTTTAGAAGTTTATTTGGTAGTTAGGTTTACTTTAGGTTGGGATATTTGTGGCTATTTTGGAAGTTTAGCTAATGTAGGTTTATTTTGTGTATTTAAGTACTTTGGGGTTATCGTGTAATTCCTTGTTTTATTGGGGTTTTGTGTAAATATGTGTTAATAGTAGTAGTGGTTTAAGTGCTGGACATGTAAGTTACAGATATTGTTTAAATCAGATTGCAATTTCCCTCTCTCTCTCTCTCTCTCTCCCGCGGGTTCTGCTGTTCTTTGTCTTCTTCCTTCTCTGACCTCACTTCTAATTCTGTCTCTTACCTCTATTCTGCTCCTTCCCCTTCTCTGTTCTTCTGTGTCTCCTCCTCCTCTTCCTCCTCCTCTCAATTCTATCTCTATATATAAATTTCCATACTTGTCCTACATCAAATTGGTATCAGAGCATCTTCTTCTTCTTCTCCTCTCAATTTTATCTGTATATATAAATTTCCATACTTGTCCTACATCAAATTGGTATCAGAGCAAACCACGATCGCCACACAGCCCTTATATATGTAAATTTCCATACTTTTCCTATATCAAATTGGTACCAGAGCAAACCATGATCACCACATCACCACACAGCCCTTCAGAATTGAATAGAACTAAACACTGTTCATTTGCAACCTCCCCAACAAAATTACATTTGTGCCCCTGAACTTGAACCCTAACTTCTACCAACCAAACCACAACACCTCCCTTACCCACCAAAATCAGACACCCCTGAAATACCCCTAGCTGAAGTTTCACCGCCATCCAACTTCTGGCAGAGCTTCATGCTCTGGCTGAAAATTTTTCAGTTGAATCCCCCCCTAAATCCCCAATTTCCCAGCTTTCTTGATATACCGCCACCCCCACTGAACTACCCAACCCCTGATCTGCTTTCAGTTTTGCTGGAGGAGCCATGGTGGTGGCTCACGCACTCCATGCGCTGGCCACGTGTGTGGGGAAGTTGCCGGACTTCTTTTGTTTTGCCCAGACTTGCAAGAAATTGCTTTCAGATTTCAGAATTTGGACTTTTTGCAGATATTTTGAAACTTTCCGAGTGAATATTGAAGTTTCAAGCTTGGTTTGCATTCCTAAGGTCAAATACAGCCTAATCTTGGGCTTCCTGAGCAAATATCGGAGTTTTGAATTTGCATCGGTCCATATTTACTCTCTGGTTGTGATGCAGTTGCAGCATCGAGGTTCTGCAACCATGGGAGAATTTAGAAGGAATAGAAGATGGGAAGGGAGGGCAAGGGAGGAGAGAGGAGTTACCAGGGGGGAACTCACGTTCAATCAACAATACAAATTCATCAACAACTAACTTACAACATGGTTTTCACACACCATTTATAAGAAAGACTAAACACATAAAATTACACACATACCCCTAAAACTATGTGAATTACAAACATATCCCTACTTTACAAATATTACAAATAAGCCCCCAAAATACACATAATATTCTACTAATTAAACTAGATACATAATAAACTACTAATTAAACCCAACAATCCCTTAACCCAATTCTCCTTAATTATTCTCCAACATGGCTCTTCCTAAGATCTTGCTTCTTGTCTTACATCAGGTTGAAAACAAAAAAAAAAAGAAAGAAAAAAAGAGTTAGTTTCGTATTTGTGGTTCCTATATAGTTGGCAATTTTCAACAATTACTACACCAGTCTTAAAACACTTTTCTTCTATTGTCACTGATTATTACTTTAAATTCAGAGACCTCACTTATTGGTGAGCTCTTAGTGAGGAATCTAGAATGGGAATTTTGTTCAAGAAAGGGTTGAGGGATGAAATGAGAAGGTTTATGATTGTGAGAATTCAAAAAACGTCCCTCTACTCTATTTGAGGCTTACCACATGGCTTTGGGAGCTGAAGATTTCTCCAGCCACCAACTCATAACACCATTTCCTATCTTAAAGAATTTCATCATTCTATATCAATTACTCCATGGTCACATGGTATTCCTAGATACTTGCAAGATGTTTAAGAGAAAACTCAAATTTTTGAGGATAAATGATCAAATATTAGAAGTGCCAACGCAAATTCTTGTGTAATTGAGTATCATGACTACATAAAAAATTTGCATATTACTAGTGCACACTTTTTTGGTTCATCAGTGGATGTGACTCATGAATCTTCTCAATGGTCAGAAGGTTGTCCTAGGCCCTCCCAAGATGTTCAAGAGAAAACTCAACTTGTTGAGGATATCAAAAAGTAGTCCTAGGCCCACCCTAAGCACTGTTGGGGCCTCTAGGCCAGAGATGGACCTTGACTTGTCACCATAATTGGTTGTTGAGACTTTCAAGGAACAGCAAGATGAGTTGCTAAATACTAGGACAGATATGTCTGTCAATGACCTTGATCTTCAACCTCAATTTTCCCTTTCTAACTCAAAGAGTGAGGAACGATTGGTTGCTCCAAAGTTTCAAAATTCTTTAATTATGGAAGTTATTGCTGAAAATAATCTTGAGACTATTTCTCTTCAATCCGGTAAACTTGGGCCTTCATCACTTGCAACTTCTCCGTCTACATTTTCCTTGACCAAATCTAACAAGACACTGTTCATAATCCTAGAATAGGGGCCAAATGCATATTTGCTTGATCTGCCAACAGATTTGGATATTAAATTGCTTTCTTGTTTGGGGGACTTATTGCTTTATCAGAGGACATTGCAATCTTCTATGCTACTTGCAGTTGGAGGATCTTCTAGATACTCTCCAGTGGTGATTGATGATAAGCTGCAGATCGTGTTTCCTTGATTTTCCTACATACTTGACTTTGTTTCCACTCACGAAGTTAAAGCTACTACGCCATTTCAGAACTTGAGGTCTAGTTTTCTCCAAAAAAGGGAGTTTGATGGAGCACCATCAATGGAGAACTTTAGATGTTTATTTGGTAGTTAGGACTTTTATTTTAAGTTGGGATATTTCTAGATATTTTAGAAGTTTGGCTAGTGTAGGTTTATTTTGTGCTTTAAAGTACTTTGGGGTTGTGTAATTCCTTGTTTTATTGGAGTTTTTATGTAAATATGTGTTAGTAGTAGTGGCGGTACAAGTGCTGGACATGTTATTATTGTAAAGTTATTGTTTGATTCAGATTGTAGTTGCCCTCTCTCTCTCTCTCTTCTCTCTCTCTCTCTCTCTTTTCCGTAGGATCTGCTGTTCTTCTTCTTCCTTCTTCTCTTATCTCACTTCTAATTCTGTCTCTTTCCTCTTTTCTGTTCATTCCCCTTCTCTGTTCTTCTGTCTGTTCTGTCTTCCTGCTGCTGCTGCTGCTGCTTCTGTTCTTCTCCTCTCAATTCTGTCTCCATGTATAAATTTCCATACTTGTAGTACATCACAAGTTCTCTAATTACTTTTGTAAGACACTTTGGAAAATGTGTGGGATTCACTTGCTGTTTTCTTCTGCTTGCCACCCCCAAACTGCTGGTCAGACTGAGGTTGTGGATAGTAATCTTGGTGACCTACTTAGGTGTGTTGTGGGAATAAAACAGGGCAATTGGGACTTGGTGCTGCCTAATGTTGAGTTTGATTATAATAATTTTGTGAACAAGTTCACAGGTAAGTAAGAGTCCTTTTGAGTGTGTATGGTCACAAAACCATGTGCCCATTGATCTTGTTCCTTTGCCACCATATGCTCGTATTTCTGAACCTGCCGAGTCTTTTGGTCATCACATTCATGAGTAGCATGCTGAAGTTAGGCTAAAACTTGCCATGAGTATAATGATTATAAACTTGTGACAAATGTGCATTGTAGAACTCGATAATTTAATGTAGGTGATAGTGTCACGGTTCACATTAGACCTTAACACTATCCTAGAAACTCATTTAAAAAGATCCCTGCCCATGCCATTGATCCTTTCCTCATCCTTAAGAAACTTGGACCTAAAGCATAATTACTTGATTTGCCTACTCATATGACCATTAGTCCAGTATTTAATGTGGAGGATTTGAAACCTTATTGAGGTGTCTTTGAGCCTCCTGCTTTGCTATCTGGTGCTCATGCAGGGTCAGTAGCTCCTCAGCCTTCCTCTATTTCTCAGCCACAGGAAACAATGGGGTCTATTTTGGATGATGAGTTTGTGAAGTTTTCTTGCATTGGTTTTCATTGAAACTTGGTTTAGTGGAGAGGTCGTCCCGAGTTAGATGCTACATGATTTACTGAGGCTGCCGTCTGTGAAAGTGCTTGAGTTGCTAAAGTCATATTTGTAGTCTCACTCTTCGGATTAAAGTTTCTTTTAGCTAGGGGAGTATGATGGAGGACCATCTGTTTAGGCTGCCCATTCGGCGCACATATTTTAGGCTCATGTTTAGGAAGGTTTAAGGAATTGTGTTTGTATTAGGACCTCTTTGTATTATTTAGTGGCTTTCTTTGGTATTTTGTAATTATGTGTTTAGTTGGGATTATTTTCTAAATATGTTTTAATTGTAGTGGTAGAAGTGCAGAAAATATGTTTTAGTTGTAGTGGTAGAAGTGCTGGACATGCAAGTTGATGTACAATTATCATTTTGAAATTAGAATTACTGCAGCTTCCCTCTCTCTATTCTTCTTCTTCTTCTTCTTCTTCAAGAGTTACGGCACAGAGGAGAGAAGGAAGGAGAGAAGAAGAGGAAGAAGAAGAAAGAAGCAACAAAGAGGGAGAGAGAAGTTATAGACCATATGGGAGAGGGAAGAAGAGAAGAATGTAAGGCGAAGAAGAGTGAAAAGGGAAGATGGGGGAATTGAAATGGAAGAATGGAAATCATGGTTGGGCTCAGATACCGAGTGATGCAGGGGCAGTATCAAGGATTGGCAGCCATGGGGAGAAAGATGAAGAAATTAAAGAGAAGGGGAAGAGAGGAGAGAAGAGATATATGGGGGAAATCTCATGTTCACTTCAAATCCAAATTCATAAACCCCACATGGCTTTCACACACTATTTATAAGAAAGCCTCCAACACAAGAAAATACACATATACCCCTCGCATTACATAAAGCTACAAACATACCCCCAAAACACACAAATGTGACAAACAAACCCCTAACATAATCCTATACTAATTAAATTAAACACAATAAATTATGATTCAAACCCAACAATCCTTGTCCCAATTCTTTTGAATGAATCTCCAATAAGGGTCTAGCCATGGTCTTTCTTTTTGTCCTATATCAAATCTTCCCCAGTTGGAAAAAAATGTTGGCCTCGAATTTTGAAATGTCGGAGGATTAGGAGCAAGCAGCAACCTTGGACTCTTTGAAATTCGGTGCTCAAGTGATACAAGAAATCACATTCCATTGGCAGCACTATAGTCTTGGATTGAGAATGGGTATCAATGAACATGTTAAGAATGACAAACTTTACTATAGGAATGTTTGAAAGACTTTGGATGTCTTCAAATCTTCTTTGCAATGTCTTCAAGTTGAATAACTCTTGACATATTCTTTGTCTTGGTTGGATGGTAGAGCGGGCTTCGAAAAATCTTCTTACCACTGTAGTGGAAGACATGTGTTCTCATGTCCTTGAGTCACACCCAAATCATCCAACCAAGGTCTTAAATTTTGATTTTGACTCAAATTTCAAAGCTTCAAAAGTATGGAAATTTTGACAGAAATTTTGATTTTGATGTCAATTTTGATTTCAATTTGGAAAAAAAAATGGAAATCAATAGTAAAGTGTGGAATTCTTTTAGAAAACTTTAGAAATGGATAATAGATGTAACCATATGAGTTTTAGGACTAATATATTACAAGTTAAATACATCTATGTTGTATATGAGGTGGAAAAGTTGTAATATAGTTTGTGTATGAAACATATATTTAAGATAATGTGCATTAAACATATTCAGTTAATGCAAATTAAATCCTAAATCATTTAAATATTATTTATTATACAAATAATGATAATTTAGTTATTTAGACACAAATGGTTAGATAAAAAATGTTGTTGTAAGTTTATTTTTTCATATAATTTCAAAATTCTTTGTAATAATCTTTTTGTTTCTATAAAAAAAAAATGAGAAAGAAGTTTCATTTCGCTCCTAAATCTCTCATTTTTATTCCAAGGAAATTTCGTTCTATAGCTAAAATTTCAACAAGTTTTGCTAAAATTTCAAGATTTCAATAAATTTCAGATGATTTGTTAAAATTTTGATGGAAATTATGTAAAACAGGAATCAGCTGCCATTTTGATTTCGAGGGTGACAGAAATAAAAAATGTCGACGTAAATTTCGACAATTTCGTTGAAATTTAAGACCATGCATCCAACCAAGGAGAACTTGGAGTGCATGATCAATATTCATGGGTATGATATCACACAAAACATTATCAAAATAATTATCCATATGCATAGTAACCAAACATCTTTCACAAACATGGCTTGTTTGTAGTTTCATGTTTAAGGGTATATATGTTATTTCTTGTGTTAGAGGCTTTCTTTTAAAGTGTGTGGAACCCATGTAGAGGTAGTTGTTGATGAATTTGAATTTGAAGTGAACATGAGATCTCTCCCTTGTATCTCCTCTCTACCTCTCCCTTCTCTTTAATTTCTTCATCTTTCTCCCCTCGACTGCAGATGCTTGATGTGCCCTTGCATCATTTGGTATCAGAGCCCTGATCTTCATTCTTCCATTTCAATTCCCCTGTCCCCTTTTTCTCTTCTTCCTTCTCCCCTCTATTCTCTCTAAATACCTAATGACGCAGGGGCAACATCAAGAATCTGGAACCATGGGGAGAAAGATGAAGATATTAAAGAGAAGGAAGTGGAAGAGAGGAGATACAGGGGGAAAATCTCACGTTCACTTCAAATTCATCAACCTGCTTCTACACGGCTTTTACACACTACTTATATGAAAGCCTCTACACCTGAAATTACACACATACCCCTAAACTAGCATGACATTACAAACACACGACTAAAATACACAAATAGTACAAACAAGCCCTCAAAATACATATAATCCTATACAAATTAAACTAAACACACAATTAACTACAAACTGACCCAACGATCCTTTGACTCAATCCTTCTTAATTATTCTCCAACAGGGATCTTCCCAAGGTCTTGCTTCTTGTCCTACATCACAAAAGAACACGTTCAAGTTGTAGAAGAGTCCCGAGAGCAAGCAACAAAATTCAATGTTAAAACTAGGAATTCAATTGAGCACAAGTGTTTTTTTCAGAGGATGAAATTGTTGAATCTTGTGAGAAGCTTGTGACACATTGACCCCAAATTTTGAATCATTTTCCAAAGTGTGAAAATTCTCCTGCTATCGACTTCATCAAGATTGGGAACCTCGAGGAGAATTACAATAATTTGCTGTTGAAGTTTGCATGTCAGTTTAAAGTGGACAATGTGAAATTACAAGTTGAATGGTTCAGTGTTGTATCATTATAAAACTCAAGATCAAGTTTTCTCTAACAAGGGGAGTTTGATGGAGGATCGCTTGCAAATTATTTCAAATTAGTAAATTTAGATATTTTAGAAGTTTAGTTACTTTGGTTTTATTAGTGTATTTTAAGTACTTTCGGGTTATTTTGTAATTACATGTTTAGTCGTGGTTATTTGTAAATACATGTTAGTAGTAGTAGTGGGTACAAGTGCTGGAGATGTAAGTTATTGTACAGTTTTCATTTGAAATCAGATTGCAGACTGTTTCCCTCTCTCTCTCTCTCTCTCTCTGCAGCCTCCCCCTTGTCTCCTTCTTCCTTTCTTCTTCCTCCTCCTCCTCTGCTCTGTCTAATTCTCTGTTCTCTTCTCTCCCTATTCTGTCTAATTCTCTGCTGTCCAGCAGCCCCTTCCCTCTTCCCTTATGTCTGATCTTCTTCTCCTCATCTTCTTCTGAATCTTCTCTCTTCTAATTTCTAAAGTTCTCTCTCTATTTCTGAATTCTGTTGTTTGTCCTATATCCAAAGGGTGGCTGGGGTTCAAATAGCTAAGCTAGGCCTATGTCTGTGAGAAGATTGAGGTTGATGGGATATAGCTGTGAAGGAAGGATTGGATAGCTAAGCTAGGCCTATGTCTGTGCGAGAAGATTGAGGTTGATGGGATATGGCTGTGAAGGAAGGACTGGATTATGGATGACAGAAGCAATGAGAAAATTGTTGGATTGAACTGAGGCTTTGACACGAACTGATGCAGTACTCATTGGCATAAGAGAAAACAACGGGAAAATAAATGGAAGTATGAAGAAAACTAGGAGCATTAAACAGAAAATAAAGAAAAAATTTAAAGGAAAGGGATAATTAAGGTTAAAGACAAATTTTTAGTTACCAGAAAAAGCTGACACCCTAGCGAACCACAATTTGGTACGAACTTTCTAAAACATGGTACATTTCAGTTTGGAACACTAAATCTAGCGATCCAAAGCTTTAATTCAATATTTTTCCCATAACATTTTTTTTAATTAGTTAAAATGGGGAACCATCACACTGTAATTCTATTTTCAGTCATCATCAATCTATTTCACAAAAGAAAATTTCTTCTGGATTTGGAAACATCTCAACATCCTATACAAAATATACGAGCACCACTACACATATTTTAGCAATATATCAATAGAAGTATACCCCTAATGTTCCACATTTTAGAGCATGGGCTGCTCCATGATCTCTTTTGCATTCCACAAACTGGAACGTACCACGTTCTAGGATACACTGCAAAAAACTCAATTAGGGTTTTTAATTCTTGATCATGCAAGCTGTCCCACGTGTTACAAGATGGAGCCTGTATGGATTCAGGAAATTATACACCGAAAAAATTGAAAATTACAAAGTAAGCTCATGACAATCAAAATCCTTAATTATGCCTATGCCCATGCCGATGGTAAACACAAAAATGCTATTGACATCAGATAGTTTTCGCCAATATATCTTTCTAATTATATCCGTACTGCATTTGAGAGCATGTACCATACTGTAATAGTTCCACAAACTGGATTGTTCTGTTTCTGGGTAACAGACTATATATTCTGGTTCAAGATGGTTGCTATCCCTTTGTCATTGCTACTGTTGATTTTGTTGTGCAGGTGCATGCTTGTCCATTTGTTCTGTCTCTGATTTTAGCATAGGTTGCTTGCATATTAAATCCCCACATTCGGCTCACCAGAAGATCCTTTATTTACAATTAGAAGTATTCTTTATTTGTCATGTGGCTGATTTTTCAAAGTTATTATACTTGCAAGGGATCAGTGGGAAAAAATGTATTATTTTAGTCCTGATATTTTGCCAAACGGAATTACTTTTTGCTATCTGGCTGACTTATAATGTTTGTGTTGGGAACAGGGTTGGATTGCTGGCATTTCATTTGGCATTAGTAAATAATCCTCAGGATGCTCTCGTTGTTTGGAGTTTTTCCTCTGTGCTGTATCATGGGGGGTGGAAGGAAGGTGTGAAATTTGCACGGGCACATGCTCGAGCAAATGTTAATTTTGTACCAGAGGTTTTAGGTGCCTGTGATTTTAGATCAGACAAAGAACTTGCAAAAGAAGTTACTCAGTTGGCTGTACTAGTGCAAGATTCTATAGATGCTTTGACTGAGGCAGATTGCCTTATTGAATCAATGTCCAGATATCCATTTTCCCCTTGCTCTGGCTTGGTAAGCACTTCTCATTGACATTAAATCTATATTGTTGATAGTCCAAAGCTTGCAACACAAAAAATATAAAAGTAAAAAATAAAAAATAAAAATGAAGGCATTGAATAGCTTGTCACTCAGTTGAGGATGTCCAAATTTTCCATGATATGCTAGGGTCACTGTTAATTACCTGATCACTATATTTGTTCGGCAGGCTATGTTGGGTTTGAAAATGTCTCGTGGTGATTTTCCCCATATTTTTTTATTATAAATTTACAGGACACGTCCCTTTAGTACAGGTTGAGAACGTTATCTGTAAATTACTGAAATGGTGTCCTGACTGGGGCTCTAGTTGTCTTAAAGCCAAGAGCTGTCACCATGGTTTAGTTACACAATTACAATCACATAAATTACTAGTTTGTATTCCAGATATATGATAAAAAGTGTTATTCTTTAGGTATTCATACCGAAGAAGACAGGGAAAGATGTTGCGAAAATTTTTAGTGAGCTGATAAGAGAAATTGAATTTTATGAGGAGGGAAGGGAAAGTTTTGGAATTGATTATGACTTGCTTGGAAAGGGAAATCCAAGTGAGATAAGACATGTTCTTGGCAAAGCTATTATAGATACAATGACCGGTGGGGTTGCTCAGGTGGGGAGGGGTGTTGTTGAGGTGCAAAATGATTGTCAGAAAACAGTTGATTCTGAAGTGCAGCCAGCAGTTACTGAGGACAATTGCTGTGCGATGCTTTCTGATTTGGTTAAGAAATCAATGGGTGCCAAAGATTCCCGGGTAATAGCCAACAAGAAACAGGGGGTAACTGTGAATGAGAAGTGCCAGGAAACGACAGTGGACCATAAAAAGGGGGCTAATAAGAAAAATGCAGGTGAGATGGGTCAATTACTTGAGGAGGCAAGCGTGACCCAATTTCTTGGGTCGGGGAAGGAAAAATATCATTTATTGAGGCTACGTGGAAAGAGGTCTAAGAGGCATTGTGAAATAGTAGAGAAGGAGAAATGCCACAAATCACAGGATGAGGTGACTAAGAAGCAAAAGGTGGTTGAGAAGTGTCATTTACTCCAGGAGGAAACCAAAGATCAGGGAAGAATGGGGGCTTTCCGAAGATGGAAGAGGCTTCCAAAAAAAGGGAGAAAGGAAAAAGAACTGTCCAGCCTGTTCAGGTGACTGCCGAATTTGTTGTTAAGTGCGTGCAATTCTTGAAGGGACCAGGTCTAACTTGCCGCTGGTAGGTATATATTTCATTTCCTCGTTCCCCCAACAGCGTTTCATTCCCGGCTCTCAATTGTAACATTATTCCTGTTTTTGACAGTTCAATTTATTTATTTGAACAAGTGGGCATCCATTTCTGGGTGTCACACTCAAAACTTGAGCTAGAATTTCCTTACCTGCATTATATATATATATATTAAGGGTGATTTGGTTGGGAGCCGTCTGTTGTAATTTTTTTTAATATGTTCGTTTTGGCGGAAGCCGGAATGTCAAGTGGTAAAACGAGCTTTTGGCTTTGGGCATTCCATTATATCTTATTTGAGATTTGAGCAGCACAAGGTGCATGCCTATGAATATGGCGCCTTCCTGTAAATACGTACCCTGCTTAATTCGTGTTTGGAATTTACTCGTTATATATATATATATTTTTTTTAATGCAAAGGTCTTGCTCTCTAAAGTCTTTTTATCTTCTTCCCTTGGGAAAAGTATTGCTTCCTACACAAAGTTGAATTTGAAGGATTTGGTTTTTATAACGACAGCTGTTTTCAAAGTACAATGCTATACATTTTTTTTTTTTTTTAATGAAATTTGAAGTGCACTTATGTTTAAATGTAATTTTTTGCTAAGAATTTGTGAAACAAAATTAAAGGTTTTGTTAAAAATTTGCGCTCTTGATACCAATTATTGATGCGAATGTGCAGCAGAAGACCTCGCAAACTCGAATAAATTTCGGAACAAGTAATGCAATCACTCAATGATAAATATACAGAACAAGCAATTACTCACAAAGAGAATCAATGAAAGCAAATGTGCCTAGGTCTACAAGAAGAATAACTGAATTTTTCATTATACAATGTCAAGCTTACAACTAGGGTTACAAATATTGATTAAATACGAACCCTAAGCGTATAAGAACCTTAAAACCTATCTAAATCATCCTTTTAGCAATTCTTGGAGGAAAATTCTCAATCCCCTTAATCTACCGATCACCAATTTTAAATTTTGTGACTTGCACTAAATGAAATCATCGACGATTTCAGTCAAACTGTCGATGGTTTAATGCCAAGAGTTGAATCCTGTAGATTGATACCGTTGACAGTTTTATGCCAAGAGCAAACCGTCTCTGAAATCGTCAACCAATTCGTCGATGGTTTGATCCTGCAACCAACCTCCTTGTTCTTTTGCATCACTAAGCTTTCCCCGATGCATGCGTTCCACTCAAATATGAGCCACATTTCCAACAATCTCAACCTTGGTGAATATTTACCACTTAAGAGAAATTTGAGAGCATAATCGTTGCTCCACCATAGATAGTAGATTGAGACCATCTCCTCTCTAGCACCTCGAAACGTTGATCAAGTCCAAGCAATGCTTGAATTTGTCTGTTGTGATCGGCTTCGTCAACATATCAATTGCATTGTTAGATGTGTGAACCATCTTATGTAGAAGTCCACCTGAAGCAATATGTTCCTTGATCCTATGGAATTACACATCAATGTGCTTTATCCTTACATAATAAACCTGTTCTTCACTAAGTAAATGACATTCTGACTATGACACTGTGGCTAAACGCCACTTTACTAGATACCCAACTTCTAAACTAATCCTGTAAGCCACAATGCTTACTTGGTAGCCTCTGCCACTGCCATGTATTCCAACTCACTAGTAGATAAAGCAACGAGTGACTATACCATAGACCTCTAACAAATAGGTCATCCCACAAGGGTAAATACGTACCCTATGGTAGACCTCTTGTCATCTAAGTCTCCTATGTAGTCAGCATCCATGTACCCTATCACTAATTGATCACTCTGTTGTCTACTGAACATGATGCCAAATCCGGTTATACCCATTAAATACTTGAGAATTCACTTGACCGCATCCCAATGTTGTCAACCCGAATTCGAAAAGAACTTGCTCACCACATTGACAGCCTGTGCCATGTATGCCATTGTATATACCATGCTATAATCCAAACTCCCCACTGCACTAGCATAGTGGACCTTTGACATATCATGAACCTCATCGTCCGTCTTAGGCCACTGGGCGGTAGACAACCCAAAATGACTTATCGACGGTGTGCTCACTAGTTTAGCATTAGTTATGCTAAACCTCTTTAACACCTTCTCCACATAGTCGCCCTGAGATAACCATAGTCTTCTTGCAGCTCTGTCCCTGCGAATCTCCATGCCAAGTATCCTTTTGGCTGCACCCAAGTATTTTATGTCAAACTCTTTTCCTAACAGAGTTTTCAATTGATTTACCTTAGTCATGTCTTTAGCAGCAATCAGCATGTCGTCAACATAAAGCAACAAAAATATGAGAGATCCGTCCCCAAGACTCCTCATGTAGACGTAACAATCGTACTCAGACCTCTTGTAGCCAATACAGATCATATAGGTGTCAAACATTTTGTACCACTGCCTCCGAGACTGCTTCAACCCGTAAAATGACTTCTTAAGTTTGCAAACTAAGTACTCTTGTCTGGGTTGACAAAAACCTTCTGACTGTGTCATGTAATTTAGCTCCTCTAGATCATTATGGAGGAGCACCATCTTTACGTCCATCTGCTCTAGATGCATATCATGTTGTGCCACCAGTCCCAACACTACCCTGATGGAAGTGTGTTTGACCACAGGGGAGAAGATTTCATTATAATCAACTCCCTTCTTCTGCAAGTATCCCTTTGTTACCAAGCAAGCTTTGTACTTCTCTTTTTCCTTTTCTAAAACTATTTCTTTCTTCCTATACACCCATTTGCATCCAATCGCCCTCTTCTGAGTTGGAAGCTCTACCAAGTCTCACGTTTGGTTCTTATGCAATGATTCCATCTCCTTCACCATAGCGTCCATCCAGCTACCTTTCTCCTGGCTATGCACGGCCTTCTGAAAGGTAGTAGGATCTCCACTGCTAGTGATAAGCGCATAAGACACCAGATCGTCAAAACCGTACCTAGGGGGTGGCCTGACGATGCATCTCGGTCTGTATATAGCTATTTTGCGATGCGACTGCTAGTAATTCAAGTTAGAACTCCCTATGTTTTGAACACCGTCATCTCCACCCTGAGTTTATGATTCCACTTGCATCGTCAGTTGATCTCTTGAGATAGAACTCACTACATTTCTACCCTGAGTCTCCAACTCTACTTGAATCGCATGCTTGTTGCTTCTGTGATTTTCTGGCACCTATTTCTCTATTTCCTCTTGAGTATGTCGTAACATGACTTTATCATCGAAAACCACGTCTCTACTGATCACCACTTTTTTTGTCACTAGATCCCACAACTTGAATCTTTTCATGCCTTTCTGATATCCTAGAAAGGTGTACCATCTAGACTTCGCTTCAAACTTTAATCTCTCCTCACCAGGAATGTGCGCATAGGCTAGACACCCAAATACTCTCAATCCGGAGTATTCTACCTTGTTACCTATCCACACCTCCTTAGCAACTTTCCTATCTTGTGATGCCCTTGGTGATCTATTTACCAAGAAATGAGTCATACTAACGACTTAGGCTCATAAATTCATAGCAAGCCGAACATTTAACCTAAGACACTGAACCCTTTCATCTAGGGTTAGGTTCATCCTCTCTACCACATCATTTTTCTATGGTGTCCGACGTACTATAAAATGT
This sequence comes from Malania oleifera, assembly GCF_029873635.1. Classification (NCBI taxonomy): domain Eukaryota; kingdom Viridiplantae; phylum Streptophyta; class Magnoliopsida; order Santalales; family Ximeniaceae; genus Malania; species Malania oleifera. The sequence goes on along the minus strand of NC_080417.1, from coordinate 57,097,340 downwards.
CTCCTTATGCCATGCTGCTCGCAAAACTTTCTAAAACTTGAGTTTGTGTACTCATTTATTTTATGTTCCGAGGAACTTAATCTTTCTTCTGTTCTAGTTTTCCACCTCAGCTTTCCACAGTTTAAACTTGGCAAACTTCTCCGACTTGTGCCATATGAAGTACATCCAGACCTTTTGTGAGTAATCATCGATGAAACTCACGAAATACATATGTTCCCTTTGTGACGCCACTTTTACTGGCTCCCAAACATTTGAATGAATGTAGTCCAGTATTCCCTTCATCTTGTGCGTGACTATCATGAACTGAATCCTATGCTTCCCAAGCACACAATACTTGGAGAAATCCAGCTTACATGATTTGAACCCCATCACAAGATTTCTTTTGTGAAGTTCCTTCATTCCACGCTCACCTATATGTCATAAACGCATATGCAACAAAATAGTACTGTCAGACTCAGACTCTGCGACTGCAGCTCTACCTACAACCATAATACCCAACAGTGTGTACATATTTCTCGGTACTCTCTTCTTCTTCATCATGGTCAGAACGCCCTTGCTCACCTTCATTACCCTACCTTCAAATCTGTAACTAAACTCGTTACAATCTAAGGTGCCTAACAAAACCAGATTCTTCCTCAGCTTTGATATGTGCCTCACATCACATAACGTCCTCACCACACCATCATACATCTTGATTCAGATATTCCCATATCGAAAACTTTGCATGCAACATCGTTCCCCATCAGAACGAAACCAAAACTCACCAATCTGTACGTAGTGAACCAGTCCTTGTTGGGATTCATATGATAAGAATACGTTGAGTCCAAGATCTAAGAATCAACGAACTCATCCGACCTAGATGAAACCGAGAGCATATCACCATCACCGCTTCCAAAGTTTCCTTTTACTACATTTACTGTGTTTGATGACCTTTATATGTTTTCATCATTCCCCTTCATCCTCTCCATACAATCAGGTTTTATGTGTCCCTTTTTCCAAAATTTAAAACACTGCATGTACTTCCTCTACCTAGATTTGGATTGAGCCCTATGGTTTCTCAATCCACTCCGGAAGCTGTGTCTCCCATGATTATGATTACCCTTCGCCATAAGCCCTTCACCTTGTGAACCCTCATCACTAGCATTCTTCTTCTAATGGAACCCCAACAATGCACTTGTGATATCCTCCAACTCTAGGCTTTCTTTCTCCCATGTTAGAGTTGTAACCAAATTTTCGTATCTAGGAGATGTAGGTAGGGAATTAAGCATCATCATTGCTTTATCTTCCTCCTCGAACTTCACATTACCTTGCTTCATATCACTAATGATATAATTGAATGCGTTGATGTGCTGAGTCAAGTTCGAACCCTTTGCTATCTTAAGTCAATATAGTTTTTGCTTAGAGATACAACTTGTTCATCAATGACTTGGACATGTACTGACTTTACAATTTCAACCAAACCACTGCCGGCGATTCCTCATCCATGATGTGATATATCACGTCATCGGCTAGACAATGCTAGATAGTGGACACAACTTTTGCTTCCAACTCCTTCCAACTCGTGTTATCCATGCCTTCCGGCTTCTTACTGTATAGTGTCTTCACCATACCTTGCTACACTCCTTAACCCTCCTCTGCCAAAGTTCAAAATTTTCCGTTCCATCAAACTTATTAACATCGAACTTCACCAAAAAGATCTCAGTCATTGCAACCAATAGCTCTGAAACCAATTGTTGATGCAAATGCGTAGCGGAAAACCTTGCAAACTCGAATCAATCTCGGAATAAGTAATGCAATCACTCAATGATGAATGTACAGAACAAACAATCACTCACAAAAAGAATCAATGAAAGCAATAATCAAAGACACAATATTTACATGGTTCAGTAATGTGCCTACGTCATGGGAGCAACAACTGAATTTTCCACTATTGCAATGTCAAACTTAGAACTAGGGTTACAAATATTGATTAAATACGAACCTTAAGCGTACAGGAACCTTAGAACCTATCTAAATCATCACTGTTGCAATCCTCGAAGGAAAATCCTCCAATCCCCTTAATTTACTGATCACCAATTTCAAATTTTGTGACCTGCACCAAACGAAATAGTCGACGGTTTTAGCCAAACCGTCGATGGTTTAATGCCAAGAGTCGAATCCTGCAGAGTGAAAATGTCGACGGTTTTATACTAAGAGGAAATCGTCTTAGAAATCGTCGACCAATCTGTCGATGGTTTGATCCTGCAACCAGCCTCCTTATTCTTTTGCATCACTAAGTTTTCCCCGGTGCATGCGTTCCACTCAAATATGAGCCACATCTTCAACAAGGTTTAAAGATAATTAAGAAAAATCATATATATATATATATATATATATATATAATGATGAAAATATGCGTTAGGGGTGAGAATAATTTAGTTTTTGATCGATTTTTCCATAAAACAAGAATCAAATTGATCATTAATGGTTTGGGAAAATTACAAATTGAAAAAAAAAAAACAATAAATTGTCCAATTAAATTTTAATGCATTGAATAGAAGGTCTAGAATTTAGTACACCTTGAGTTAATGTTATAAGCTTAAAGGTTGACTTTTAATTAAATTTGGCATGTAAAAATGCATTAATATAAAAATAAATCACTCTAAAACATATGATAAAACACATAAAACATATGTTAGCATTTCTTAACTACTGGTCCATGACTTTAATTTTTATAAATTATAAATATAAAATATCAAAAAAGTAACATATTGTCACGCCCCGAACCCGGACATGGGCCCCAGGGTGTGAATTAGTAACCTAACCTGTCCTTGTATTATATAGCCATCCACGATACCGTACAATGCAAGAGTCCGACTCCATAGGGTTCATGTATACCCTACCCACAATCACATATATCATATACACAGCGGAATAAATCAACTAATACATTCATAAACCATACTAGAGTCTATACAAAACAAGATCTAATCCCCAAAATACATAACATACTCCAGGTGTCTACATAGCCCAAAATGACAACCCAGCCAAGGATCAGTACTTACACAAGTACTCCTACATAGCTAACCAATCACCACGCTCTTGATACACTAGGACGCTAGTGACGGCTACTCGAAGGACCTGAAAAATATTCATATGATAGGGGTAAGACACCTCTCATTAAGGGAGAAACATGTTATATCAGTGTGTGGATACATGAGTGTTATTTCAACAGGAAAACATACATTTCACAATACAGTATTTTCACAAATACAGTTCCAGTATACATACGATAGGAAAGCAATACGATCTGGTGTCGTCACACCTTTCAGCCTAAGCCGGACTGTTTGGTGATATTTTTGGCAAAAGCCGGACGTTTGGTGATATTTCACACCCTTCGACAAAAGCTGGTGCACCCGATAACCAGGCATAGCATTAGCCATTAGCCCCCATAGTGTTAAACCGGTGCAGGTCTGTTGTTCACACACCCTTCGATAAAAATTGGCCTATCTAGTGGTATTGCACACCCTTCGACAAAAGCTGAACTATAAAGCCTGCAGTCTTATTCCGACTCGGTTCTATATCTCAGCCTACGGCATTTTAATTCAGCCGGCTTTGATATATCCCCATTGGTATTATCCCGCAAAGACATTTTCACAAAACTTGAAACATTTTGGAACTCACGCCCCTATATCTCATTTGAATAATCCACAACTTACGATAGTTAACCGGCACGCATTACTACAAAATACATTATTCAAATCTACCATCTTATTTCACACTTATTTAGGTAAACAATCAATCACATATTAGGTATTCCAAAAAATACAGTTTAAAATAATCAAAGGCACGATCATCTCTATATCACAGATTATACCAATATAAAATTTTCCAACAAAAACAAAGATAATACCCGAAACCCCCAATTTTCCCAAAAATGATAAATTGAAAATCCTATAATTTCACCTGATAGATTTTCCCAAATAAGTAACCAAAACATCCACAGAATCGTAAACTACAATTTTATCGATTCAGATAACAAAAAAACTAATATAAACAGAAACCCTTTACCTTTCTCGCAAACTAGAACATGAACTTAATTAATCCAAAACAAAAACAAGGGACCCCCAAAACCTAAAAATCGAAAAACAATACTTCAATATATTAAAAACTGCTATAGATCTACCAAACCAGAAAGGAAATTACACTCTTACCTTGATTTTAGATCAAAACTCAAAAATCTTCAAAACGAAATTTTGATCTTCTATAAAAGTAGAGATTCCCCTCTTGATCCATGTGATAACGTTGGATCATTGATTCGAGTAACAGATGGCCTGAAACCCTAGAGAGAGCAAGAGTGGTTTAAGTTTTAGAGAGAGAGAGAGAGAGAGAGAGAGAGAGAGAGAGAGAGAGAGAGAGAGAGAGAGAGATTTTGAGTTTTCTTAGCAAAGCAACAAAATATCCTATTTATAGACCCTTGACCCAGTCCAATTCATCGACGAGACGACACCTTCATCGACGAACCATTTAAGCATTTCGTCGACAAGCCAGTTCCTTTGGCGATCAACCCTATTCCGATGTTTTACAACTCGTTCGTTATCTCTTTGTCGAAGAGGCTCTGAATTTCGGTGACAAGGAGTGTAATGGCATTCATCGACAAAGCCTACTAAATTTACCTTTTTACCCTTTGTTATTTATTAAATCTAAAATTCTCGAGTTAGGTTCTCACAACCTCCCCTCCTTACAAAAAATTTTTCCTTGAAATTTATAATCTCTGACTAGATAACTTTCCCATATACCAAAATGTATACCTGACTCTAGGAAGAGCCGGCGGCCACCCATATAGCAGTTCTGTCCCAAATTTATTACATACCCTCACTTATGGCAGAGGAATACCGTGGTTACATACACAGTGTCTCGGGAGTTCACAATATCACAAAACCCTCCTAGAGACTAACCACACATTAACGCTCTAAATAACAAAACATCAAATACTTACATAAACCGATCCTGTATATAATACTCCTTATAACAAATGTGGATATTTTCGACGTATTTCCTTCTCCAATTCCCAAGAAGCCTCTTCAATCGCGTGATTCTGCCACAATACTTTCACTAACAGTATCTCCTTGGTATGTGGCTTCTGAACTTTCTGGTCTAGAATCTGAATAGGTATCTTCTCATATGCCAAAGCATCCCCAATCTCTAAGGATTCGTAACTAATCACATGTGACAAATCCGGAACGTACCTTCTTAACATGGATACATGAAATATATCATGGATCTTAGAGAACGCTAAAGGTAGTGCAATCTTGTAGGCTATTGGACCCACTCGTTCAAGTACCTCGAATGGCTCAATATACATCGGGATCATCTTCCCCTTCTTCCTGAATCTCATCACCCCTTTCATCAGAGCGATTCTCAGGAATATCTTACCCCTTACCTTGAATTCCAACTTACGACGGCGAACATCTGCGTAACTCTTCTGCTGACTCTGAGCCGATTCAATTCTATCCTTGATCAATATAACTTTCTTAGAAGCCTGCTATACAAGTTCAGGACCCAATATCTGCCGTTCATCGACCTTATCCCAACACAGAGGAGACCGACATTTCCGACCATACAATGCTTCGAATGGTGCCATCCCAACACTAGCTTGGAAGCTATTGTTATAGGAAAATTCCACTAACGGTAGAAACTGAATCCAATTACCCCCGAAATCTAACACGCAAGCCCGTAACATATCCTCCAAGATTTATATCGTCCTCTCTGACTGTTCGTCAGTCTGGGGGTGGAACGTTGTACTGAAAGTAAGCTTCATCCCCAGTGCCTCCTGTAAGCTCTTCTAAAATCGAGAAGTGAACCTTGGGTCTCAATATGAAACCATGGACACCGGTACCTATTGCCTTCTGACTATCTTCTGCACGTATAGATCTGCTAGCCTACTCAAGGAGTAGCTAACCTTTATCGTTACAAAGTGAGCAGATTTAGTCGACCTGTCCACAATTACCCAAATTGCGTTCTGCCCGTGAAGTGTTGGTGGTAACCCGGTGAAAAAATCCATGGAGATGTGCTCCCATTTCCACTCTGAGATGCTCAATGGCTACAACGGCCCTGCCGGCCTTTGATGTTCAGCCTTTACCTGTTGACACATCAGGTATTGCTCCACAAATCAATCAATATCCCTTTTCATGTCACTCCACCAGAATAATTCGCACAAATCCCGATACATCTTCGTGTTTCCCAGATGTATCGTATACAAAGAATGATGCGCCTCCTTCAGAATCGTCTTCCTTATCCCCTCGTTGTTTGGAACACACATTTTGTTTCCAAACCTCAATACACCTCCCTCGGAGATGTTAAAATCTACAGCCAGTCCCTATTGCACCTTCTCTACAACCTTGACTAACTCCTCATCATTAGCCTGCGCAGTTTTAATCCTTTCTAATAATGTTGTCTGGATCACCATGCTAGCAATGAAAGTCTGATGATTACCATCCACCAACTCCACGCCAAGGCTTTCAAGATCCCGTTTGATATGATGCTGAGCTATCACTGTAGATACTGTTGCACACTCTGACTTCCAACTCAACGCATCAGCTACCACGTTAGCTTTCCCCAGATGATAGCTAATGGTGCAATCATAGTCCTTGATCAGTTCTAGCCACTTCCTCTGCCTTATGTTTAACTCCTTCTGTGTAAAAATGTACTTGAAGCTCTTGTGGTCTGTGAAGATCTCACATTGTTCACCATATAAGTAGTGTCTCTAGATCTTCAGCACATACACCACTGGCGCCAACTCCAGATCGTGTGTGGGGTAATTTTTATCATACTCCTTGAGTTTCCAAGAAGCATAAGCAATTACTTTTCGCTGTTGCATCAGCACACATCCCAAACCCTTCAACAATGCATTACTGTAAATCACAAAACCACCGTCCTCATATGGGATGGTTAAAACTAGAGCAATGACCAGTCGGTGTTTAAACTCCTGCAAACTCTACTCGCACTCATCAATCCAATCAAATCTCACACCCTTCCTCGTCAACCATATCAGAGGGCCAGATAATCTAGAGAATCCCTCCACGAATCGCCAGTAATACCCAGTCAGTCCTAGGAAACTCCGAACTTCCTGCATGCTCTTCTGTTTCACCTAGTCAACCACTGCTTCTATCTTACCTGGATCAACTAAGATACCACCTCCCGACATGACATGGCCAAGAAATGTGATCTACTTCAACTAGAACTCACATTTCTTCAACTTGGCATACAACTTCTTTTCCCTAAGTACCTGAAGTACCAATCTCAGATGGTTTTTGTGCTCTTCCAAACTCTTAGAATTTACCAGAATATTGTCAATGAATACCACTACAAACTGATCCAGGTATTCATGGAAAACCCTATTAATTAGGTCCATAAATACCGCCAAGACGTTAGTTAACCCAAAAGGCATGACCGAAAACTCGTAGTGACCGTATATGGTTCGGAAAGTAGTCTTCGCAACATCGTCAATCCTAAATTTCACTTGATGATACCCTGACCGTAAATCAATCTTCGAAAAGACCTGCGTTCCCTGCAACTGGTCAAACAAGTCATCTATACAAGGCAACGAGTATCGGTTCTTCATAGTTACCTTGTTGATCTCGCGGTAATCAATGCACATTCGCATTGACCCGTCCTTCTTCTTCAAAAATAATATTGGAGCTCTCTAAGGTGAAACACTAGGTCGGATAAAGCTCTTATCCAGTAGTTTCTGCAACTGCTCCTTCAACTTTTTAAGTTCAGCTGGAGTCATCCGGTATGGAGCTTTAGAGATCAATGCCTTGCCTAGCAGCAATTCAATAGCAAACTCCACCTCACGATCAGGAGGTAAATCGGGTAAATCATCCCATAGTGGTTCCTTCACACAAGCTAGGTACCCCTGACAACTGTCCAAGAGTAACCTTTTCGCCTGCATAGCCGATAGAATCTGTGGTGTCAAACGCACACACGATCCCATGAACTCATATTCCTGATCTCCAGGAGGTCTGAACACCACCACTTTCCTACGACAGTTAATCACCGCAAAATTGGAAGATAATCAATCCATCCCCAGTATAACATCAAACTCGTACACATCGTATACTACCAAATTCACCGGTAGCGACCTTCCCTAAATTACCATTGGACAGTTTCCTAACATCTTCCTACATATCATCACACTCCCAGATGGTGTAGCCACAGACAACCCCTCATCCATCACTTGGGTTTCAGCCCCACATATTTTCACAAAATTTGCAGATATAAAGGAGTGGGTTGCTTCTGAATCGAATAAAACAACAGCTTTATTTAAAAGTAGTAACATGATACCTGTCACCACGTTATCAGCGTGTTTTGTGTCCGCTGGAGTAAGCGAGTAATCTCTCGCCTGAGCTATGTTTCCCCGAGGCACCTGGTTTTGTCCCCGGTTCTGACTCAGTGCAACTGTACTAGTCATCGGTTAGTCATCAGTGTAGGGCAGTTTTAGGATACATGGCCTGGTTTTCCAAAACGGTAACAGTTACCCATGAATGGTTGTCACTCCCCATCATGCCACTTACGGCACTTGGTATAATGCTCACGAGATGGATCCCCTTGCGGACCCTACCATTCGATATTCTAGCGATTTCTTACACCATAGTTCCTCTTCTTCCACTATCCTTGTCTAGAACCAATTTGAGAACCAGAAGGTACCGGTCTCTTCTTCTGATCCTATGTCACCTCATCCTCCCGAAGACCAGCCTCAACTACGGCGGCCTTCTCCACTAGAATAAAAAACTCTTGAATCTACAGCATTCCTACCAGTCTATGGATGTCCTTCCTTAGGCCCTTCTCGAACTTCTGAGCCTTTTTATACTCGTTTGAGATCATACACGGTGCAAAGTGAGATAGCTCGATGTATCTAGCTGCGTAACTCTACACTGTCAGGGTCCCTTGAGTCAGACTCAAGAACTCGTCTGCCTTTGCATCACAGTCGGAAGCCGAAAAGTATCTCTCGAAGAACACCTCCTTAAAACGGCACCACTTCATCCCAGGTGAATTAGCTCTCTGCTCCTCAAGCAGACTCACAGCCACCCACCACCTCTCAGCTTCTCCTACCAGTTGAAACATAGCATAGAGAACTTTCTGCTCGTCAGTGCAATGCAGAACTTTCAGGATATTTTTTGTCTTTTGAACCTAGTTCTCTGCCACAATTGGGTTTGATTCCCTAATAAACGTCGGAAGATGCATGCTGGTGAACTTCTCAATGGTGCAACCCACAACCGTAGGCGGATGCTCCCATCCCCTAACACTTCACCCGATCTCTCGCATAATATACCTGGTCAAACCCCGAAGCACAGAAGGTGACCCTTCACTAGCAGTCCCCTCCGAACTTTTATCCTAGTTGCTATCTTTGGGCTCCATATTGAAAATAATATAGGAATAGATTAACATTCTTATATCGTAGTACAATTAATACAATCATTGCAGAATAATCATGTTAAACCCTAGACTCTCAGGCCTAAGTCTACCCTACCGCACAAACACGAAACCATCAATGGTTTGCCGTGATTTTACTAAAATCATCATTCTAGGAAAAACACAGAACACCGCCAATGAATCCCTGTCTAGCTACAAGACAACCCTCGACCTACTCTACCCATTTCCTACATCCTATACTCTGGTATGTTCACATAATTACGCCTAACTAAGTCTACAAGACCTAACAACCTCTTAACTCTGATACCAAGCTGTCACGCCCCGAAATCGGACATGGGCCCTAGGGTGTGAATTAGTAACCTAACTTGTCCCTATATTATACAACCGTTCATGATACCATACAATGCAAGGGTCTGATCCCGTAGGGTTCACGTATACCCTATCCACAATCATATATACTATATACGTAGCGGAATAAACCAACTAATACATTCATAAACCATACCAGAGTCTATACAAAATAAGATCTAATCCCCAAAATACATAACATACTTCAGGTCTCTACATAGCCCAAAATGACTACCCAGCCAAGGATCAGTACTTACACAAGTACTCCTACACGGCTAACCAACCACCACGCTCCTGATACGCTAGGACGCTAGTAATGACTACTCAAAGGACTTGAAAAATATTTGTATGATAGGGGTGAGACACCTCTCAGTAAGGGAGAAACATGTTATATCAGTGTGTGGATACATAAGTGTTATTTCAATAGGAAAACATACATTTCACAATACAGTATTTTCATAAATATAGTTCCAGTATACATACGATACAAAAGCAATATGATCTGGTGTCGTCACACCCTTCGGCCTAAGTTGGACTGTCTGGTGGTATTTCACACCCTTTGGAAAAAGCCGGACCTTTGGTGATATTTCATACCCTTCGGCAAAAGCTGGTGCACTCGGTAACCTGGCATAGCATAAGCCCCCACAGTGTTGAACCGGTGCAGGTTTAGTGTTCACACACCCTTCGGTAAAATCGGCCGATCTGGTGGTATTGCGCACCCTTCGACAAAAGCCGGACTACAAAGCTTGCGGTTGTTCTATATCTCAGCCTATGGCGTTTTAATCTAGCCCGCTTTGATATATCCCCATCAATATTATCCCGCTAAGGCGTTTTCACAAAACTTGGAACATTTTGAAACTCACGTCCCTATATCTCATTTGAATAATTCACTGCCTACGGTAGTTAACCGACATGCTTTACTACAAAATACATTATTCAAATTTACCATCTAATTCCACACTCATTTGGGTAAACAAACAATCACATATCAGGTATTCCAAAAAATACAGTTTAAAATAATCAAAGGCACGGTCATCTCTATATCACAGTTTATATCAATACAAAGTTTTCCAATAAAAACAGAGATGATACCCAAAACCCTCAATTTTCCCAAAAACGATAAACCCAAAATCCCGTAATTTCACTTAACAGAATTTCCCAAATAAGTAAACAAAACATCCACAGAACCGTAAACTACAATTTTACTAATTCAGATTATAAAAACAACCGATATAAACAGAAATCCCTTATCTTTCCTACAAACTGAAACACGAACTTAATCGGTCCAAAACAACAACACGAGACCCCTAAAACCTAAAAATCGAAGAACAACACTTCAATATATTCACAACTACTACATATCTACCGAACTATAAACGAAATCGGACTCTTACATCGATTTTGGATCAAAACCCAAAAATCTTCGAAATAAAATTCCAATCCACTATAAACGTAGAGATTCCCTTCCTGATCCACGTGGTAATGTCGAATCGTTGATTTGGGTAACAGATGGCCCAAAACCCTAAAGAGAGAGAGTGTTTGGGTTCTAGAGAGAGAGAGAGATTTTGAGTTTTCTTAGCAATGAAGTAACAAAATATCCTATTTATAGACCCTTGACCCGGTCCAATTCGTCGACGAGATGGCGCCTTCGTTGACGAGCTGGTTCCTTCGGCGACGAACCTTATTCTGATATTTTACAACTCGTTCGGTATCTCTTCGTCGACGAGACTCTGAATTTCGGTGACGAAAAGCGTAAGGGTCTTCGTCGACGAGAACAATGGCTTCGTCGACAAAGTCTGCTAAATTTATCTTTTTACCCTTTGTTGTTTATTAAATCTAAAATTTTTGGTGTTAAATTTATCTTTTTACCCTTTGTTATTTATTAAATCTAAAATTCTTGGGTCGGTTTCTTACACATATACATACATGGGTCAATTTTAATTTATAGTTCCAAATTGCAATCTAAAATTATAAAACAAGACTTAACTATGAAATTTTAAAGCTAAACCAAACCACTTTTTATAGTAGTTTGGTGGATATGACACAGATGGTTGCTCACTCCAAATTTGCTTTGCTTTGCTTTTAAGAATCACTTTTCTACTTTTTTTTTTTTTTGTTTAAAAAATAATTGACAATTGTTAAAAAAATGTACTATAAATAATTAATTTTTTTTTTTAAATACCTTTTTTTTGGGGGGATAATCCCCACAATAAGCCATAAACCCCACCATTACTGAAGTCCACGCGGTAGCAATCGGCATCAAAGTTATCAAAATGCTTTAAAATAAAAAGAAATCTGAAACTAATAATTAATTATTATTATTATTATTATTATTTTTATTTTTATTATTATTATTATTATTTAAAAAAGTGAACCCAATCATCGCATCTTGTTGCTTCAGTAATTTGAAAAGCGTACCGCAAAAACTAATAATAATAATAATAATTTGAAAAGCGGGGAGAGGTATGAGGGGGTTGGGGAAGGGAGTGCCACGTGCGACCATATGACCGTTGCTATGCAAGATCACACCGCCTGCAAATAATGATCCAACGGCCACGTTTCAGTAGCCGTTGTGTTTCAATATGGAAAGTTTCTGCACACAAATACCCCTCTTCTCCTCCGGTCCCAAACTCACCACTTCACTTCAAATCTTTTATTTTCTTCTTCTTCTTCTTCTTCATCATCATCTTCTTCTCCCCAACTGCCCTAAAATTAAATTATTTTGTAATTTTAGGGGGTTGGTTTGGATTGCTCTTATAATTTATTATCTAAATTAGATTTGTTTATTTTATTTTTATTTTTATCTTTTTTTTTTCCTCGGTTGATCATCCTTCAGTTAATCTCCCCTCAAAAAAATGGCGAAGCCGGACGAGAACAACCCAGCTCTGATCAGACCCACAACCGTACAAGGTACAAAGCACTTTAATTTAATTAACACAGTTTAGATAGATTGAAGATCGATCTCACAATTTTTTTGTTAATTGCAGAAAAGAATCTGTAAAACCAACCCTGTTAATTTCTGACCTGAGTTTTCCTTTAATTTTTTTATATATATATTTTTTAATTTTTTAATTTTATTTTTTTGTGCTGCGAAGGTTCAGAGATGATGGGTGGGAGAAAGTTTGATGGGAAAAACAGAAGAAGAGCTTTAAGCGTTATTAGTCAGGAGGTAGTAGCAGGAGCTCCTCCTTGTGTGGTTAACAAAAGGGGTTTGCCAGAGTAAGTACTTCATCTCGATCTTGATCTCGTCGATCATAATAATGCCTTCACCTGAAATTTCATCACTACCATTCATCTTCTTGATTTGATCCAGATCCTTTCCCTTTCTTGGTACTAATTTGGTTGTTTGGTTGCTCAGAAAGCATGCAGTCTGCGAAAGAAACCTGCGTCGTCAAGGGCATAGGCCAATCACAAGGTTGGAATATATGTGCCCATAGTTTGACCATGTTCTTGATTTGTCAAAAAAGTTTTCCGTCAGAATTAGGGGATATTTCTGGTTCTACTCGCCATAGCCATCTAGTTTAATTAATTTTATTTCTTCTTGTTACATAGGAGTTTTGCCGCACAACTGGGGAGCACGCAGCAGCATCTCCTTGAGGAGGTACCATTTCTCTCTCTCTCTCTCTCTCTCTCCAAACAAATTAAGTTTGTAGTGTTGATGATAATTTCTGGGCATTAACTGCCGCAGAAATCCAAGAAACCAAGCACATCTGCTCAGGTTTTAGATGTAGTGGAGGGCCGTAATTTGCTTATATACGTGGATGAAGAAAACGAAGTCAAAGACCAACCAGAACCAATGTTCTTGGAACAAGCAGTAGAAGATGAAACGGGTCAGATGGTATGTGTATGGATCTACCTAAGACGGCTATATTTTTTACATATTTACTAATTAAATCCGGCTATATTTATTACATATTTACTAATTAAATTGGTTAAGTTATTTATTTATTGATGCACTTATAAGTACCTTTAATTTAAATAAATAGGAGGAGGTCGAGATGGAGGATATATTTGAAGATCCCGTTATGGACATCGACGGCTGTGATGTGAAGAACTCGCTTGCAGTTGTCGACTACGTTGATGATATCTATGCCTTTTATAAAAAGATGGAGGTAGCCAAGAGTTTTTATTTTCCAATTTTAGTTTTTTAAAGAATTATTTTGAAAAATAAAAGAAAGTAAAAAGCTTCGTTAGTCCAGATGGCTTTTTTTAATTTCTCAAATAATTTCAAATTGTCGTATTATTTTTCAATTTTTTAAGTTTACAAAGAAAACTTTGGAAACATGTTTTTATTTATTTATTTATTTATTTATTTATTTTTAAATTTTTGATTCTTGTGAAAGCATCGGGTTCAAATCTTAGATTTGAATTTTGTTTAAGGCGATTGTTGTTTTCTATTTTTTGTTTATATTTGTCATAGTGAAAAAAATAGATTATAAAACACTTTTATTTCTATTGTCTATTTTAACTATTTGCCAAAAAATTGAAATCAAATTTTATGATTTTGAATTGTTTTGATAATTTGTTGTCAAAAATTTTAATATAGTTTATTTGGATTAAATTATTAATTTTATACACCTTTGAATTAAAATCAAAATTAAATGGTCATATGAATTTAAATATAATTAAAAGAAAAATATACATAAATTTCAAAAAATAATAATAAGTTGGCATGCCCAATAACATTTTTATTCTAAAGTAAAATTTGAAAATAAAATAATTAAGTAAAATAATTATAATAAATTTTATTTTTATTATAATAATTATTTTAATGTGTATTATTTGTAATTTTATTATTTAATTATTTTTTTATAATATTTTGATTTAAAATGAAAATTGACATTTTTAAATTAAGTTTTAAATTTGTGTTAGTTTTATAAGTGTTAACGAAACAACAAGTTGTTGGTTTCTAATTTTTAGTTTCTGTTTCTAAATTTTATTTTAACTTCAGTTTTTCTAATTTCTTGTTCATATAAACAAATTAACAACACAATTAATAGATCTACGAGGAAAATAAAAACACTCATTGAAGTTAATGAATGGGGAATCTTTAATTATTATTCATTAATCTCCTTGCAAAATTTTATTTTATTTTTCTTTCTTGCGTGATGTCACAGGTATGTTTTTAATTTCCAATTTATATATAATAAATGCATAATAACTGAAAATGGGAAGCAGTGGTTCTTTAAGCAGAGGGTTGCCGCTTACGTGGTGACTAGTCCTTGATTTTCTCTCTAAAATGACAACCAGCTCATTTCATTATTAATGACAAAAAAGTGAGAAAATCATTTGATTTTTTATTTTGGATTACACACCGGATTTTCACGTGTCCGTTTTACCGTCCACGTGACTAATTCTGCGCCCCTTAAAGCCGACCCTATAACTTCAAAAGGAAGGTAAATTTCAAGAATCTAGGGACGGAAACGAGCCCGGAAGGGTTTGAACACCTGACCTCGTGAGAGGCACTCCCGCAGCCCGCACTACCACCTGATGTGAACCACACCCTAGGAGTGAGAAAATCATTTGATTGATTGCTAGGAAAGCTGTCACTGATAATTTCATTTAAAAGAATTAGACACATTTGCGAGAACTTTCAATTGGGAAACCTTGGATTTGGTTGCTGCTGAGGTGAAGCAGCAGGAAAAACACAATTCATATACCTAACACACAATTGATGAGAAACTTCCTAATATGTGTGCTGCTTATAAAAGCTCATTTGATAGGAGATTTCATTAGATTTTCTAATAGCCGTTTGAAACATCTGCCAACAACTTAAGAACGGAAAGATTTGATCTATTTATTCCTCGTCCCAAGCCAAATATATGAAATGATTAAAGGGATGATTTGGTTTGAGTTTATTTAAACTTTGATTTATCTTCCATTAAAGAACAGCTTATCGAACTTTGTTTGAATGTGGATAGAGGATGATGAACATATTCTTTTGAGTTTGCTGACTCAACAAAGAGATCTTCTTTTTGCAGTGTTCTAGCTGTGTACCTCCAGACTACATGGCGCAACAATTTGACATTAATGAGAAAATGAGAGCTATACTAATTGACTGGCTCATAGAGGTATTGATCAAATTTGATTCCTGCTGCTGTTAATGCCCTTTCTGAGATTCCCCAGTTCTCGACCACTTATCCTCTTATTTGAATCAAAAGGTACACCACAAGTTCGAACTCAGGGACGAGACATTGTTTCTCACTGTCAATCTGATAGACAGATTTTTAGCTCGCCAAAGAGTGGTAAAAAAGAAGCTTCAGTTGGTGGGTCTGTCTGCGTTGCTACTGGCATGCAAATACGAGGAAGTTTGTGTCGTCGTCGTGGAGGACTTAATTTTCATTTCAGACAGAGCTTATGCCAGGAAGGAACTTCTTGATATGGTAGCCTATTTAATTTCTTTTCCTTGTCATATAATGGAACCAACTTTCCATTTTTTCTCATGATCTTGCAACCCCATATAATGAGAATCAATCTAAATGATCTTGCAGGAGAAATTGATGCTCAACACTATACAATTCAACATGTCCGTTCCAACCCCATATGTTTTCATGAGAAGGTTCCTAAAGGCTGCTCAATCTGACAAGAAGGTTGGCACTACTTAGTAGCATGTATATAGTTTCAAGTAAGGGTTTAGGGGTTTATAGCATGCTGTTTTTCTAATTGCGATGACCTTGAATCAGCTTGAACTACTGTCATTCTTCTTGATTGAGCTTTGCCTGGTGGAGTATGAGATGCTCAAGTTCTCACCATCTCTGTTAGCTGCTGCTGCAATCTATACTGCCTACTGTACTCTTTATGGGTTTAAGCAGTGGAGCAAGACCTGCGAATGGTATACTGGCTATTCCGAAGACAATCTCCTGTGAGTCTCACACTTTTCAGTTTCTGCTTTACATATATATACCAAATCTTAAAAATTCCAGACAGGACATCCAGACACGGGGATAACACTAATCCATATTTAATTGTATTTATTGATACATTCTTGGTTGCTTGTTTCTTGCAGTGAATGTTCAGGACTAATGGTAACTTTCCACCAGAGGGCAGGAACTGGGAAACTAACAGGGGTGTATAGGAAATACTCTACATCAAGGTTTGGCTTCACAGCAAAGAGTGAACCTGCACGGTTTCTACTAGTCGACATCCAAGCATAGCAATGTGGATGCATAGTTCACTAACTTATACATGACTTCCTGGGGGATTTCAAAAATAATTTGGCAGCAATCTGTGTTGCCCAGTGTGTATCATAGTTAGCCTCTTCGGTTGTTATAATTATTAACAACCGCAATTGTTTTTCTGTTTACGCATTCTTTCTAAAGATATATAGCACAAAATTAGTTTCTGCATTATGTCTGACATGCTGGAAATTGTGGGCTAATGCTAAAATATGCTTTGTTTGGTTTCTAAGAAAATGAGGTTAAGGAAGGAATGTTTCACTACTAGTGCAATTGCGTGCGAATCATGCTGGGAATGGATTTCAAATGTGACTGATGCTGCATGAAAAATACCTTGTTCGGTTGAGTCATACCTCAACTCAGTACGTCCCCACTTAAAATGGCCTGGGGACTACGAAATCTGAATGGAAGGGCCTTGAAAAACAAAGTAGGAGAGAATGCAGGTCATAATAATTTTACAATATAGTTTAAATTTTTATAAAAGGGTCTAGACACGTACATAAAATAATTAGCACAAAAAATATTAAAATAAAAGTTAACTCTTTCCAGAATAGTAGTTGGGATCCATCCATCCACGAAGAATAGTAGGTACCGCAGCCCTCATATTACCAAGAACAAAATTTTCATACAACTCACTTTTCACAGAAATATTATTTTTTTATTATTCAGAATAATATAATTGTAAGATGGTTGGCAAAATAATATCTGAGTTGTGCTGATGCGTCACCCATTTTTGGAAAGTCAGTTATTGTGGGGCCCTAATCAGCATGATCACTTTAAAATAAATTTTTTGAAAGTCGATTTCTTAACAAAGTGAGCCACCCTCTTCCACCTTCTTCATCATGCACTTTTATATGATCAATTGAGTTTCCACAAGTTTGGGCTAGCCCAATCATGCGTCAAAGAGCTCGTTTTCTTGTATTAAGATTATTCGTCTCCTCAATTCAATCATATTTATTTATTAGTATTGAAGGACATCTTCCTAGGTGAAATGAGTGCTTGGTCATCTGTTTACCCTATTTGTTGGTTGTCAAGTAAAAAATAAAAAAGACTTGCACCTACTGCCAATCCAATTAAGTTTGAGAGGTTACTCCTCCTCAACAAAGTGATGCACTAGATGACTTGCACATACCTTAAGGAAAACAGACTTGACTCATTTCTTATTGACTTCAAATGTGTTTGTCTGTTTGGTCATCTGTTTACCCTATTTGTTGGTTGTCAAGTAAAATAAAAAAGACTTGCACCTACCGCCAATCCAATTAAGTTTGAGACGTTACTCCTCCTCAACAAAGTGATGCACTAGATGACTTGCACATACCTAAAGTAAAACAGACTTGACTCATTTCTTAATGACTTCAAATGTGTCTGTCTCACAACTCTTTGGGGCAATTTGCCACTTGGATGCAAATTAAGTTGAGAGGTTACCCCCTCAACAAAGTGATGCACTAGATGACTTGCACATACCTAAAGTAAAACAGACTTTCTGAAAGATAATGGGCTTGACTCATTTCTTAATGACCTCATATGTGTCTGTCTCACAACTCTTTAGGCAATTTGCAACTTGGATGCTATCTATGTCCAATATAAACTCAATCATAGTTGATCATTTTCCAAAATTTCCCCATTAGAATATGTACGATGCCTCAAACCCAATAGGGGTTTGGGGTCTATGGTGCTATTTTCTATAAATATTGTACAGCGGAAGCAAATAAAATCTTAAATACATTTTTGTCGAAATGCTAAATAACTTCATTACAAAACTATCACTAATAACAAATTTAACATCCTTAAAAATGTCAAAATATAACAAATTAATATTTATTATAAACAACTCTTTCTAATCCCACCACGCACTTGCTATGCCTGATTTCTTGGGTACGCTCTTTAAAGCTATCTGTAATGTAGAATAATAATTTGGGGTAAGACAACGCTCAGTAAGTGGAAAAGATTATTATCATTGTGTAGTTAATATGAACTTTACAGTATCAAAATTTATTTAATAATTAATATTTAATACTGTAACTGTTAGAAACCACATTTGAACAATTGTAAATCATTTATAAATTATTTTCGTCCAAATAAACGTATGCATCTATATACTTCCTTTTACACTCTATTAAACGGGACTCTGTTCACTTATATAAATAAATGGCTATATATATAAACTCCTTTTGACTTATAGTTGTATGTCATGTTTACAAATGGTATGCCACTATGCCAACCTAAAAGAAAGGATACAACATGATCATTCCACCTAAGAAGATGTTCTTCGAGATTGATAAATGGTGTTGTCATTGTGCCAACCTAAAGTAAGGAGACAATAGGTCACTCTACCTAGGAAGAAATCTTTTAAGACTAACAAATGGTATGCCGCTATGCCAACCTAACGAAAGGAGACAACACGACCATTCCACTTGAGAATATGTTCTTTAAGACTTACAAATGGTGTTGCCACTGTGCCATTCTAAAGTAAGGAGACAATATGATCATTATACCTGGGAAGATGTTTTTCCAAGACTGACAAATAATAAAACCAATGTGCCAACCTAGAGTAAGGAGACAATATGGTCATACCACTTGGGAAGATGTTATTGAAGACTCACAAATGGTGTTGCCACCATGTCAATCTAAAGAAAGGAGACAATGCAGTCATTAAGACTTTAGTCAAAAGCAAGATGCTTTCTTGACTATTCATTGAAAATTTACAAAATCAAATGACTTATGTCATGGTCATCCCACCTAGAAAGATGTTCTTCAAGACTAACAAAGGGTATATCACTATGTTAACCTAAGTCAGATAACTTTAGTTGCAGACTCCACCCAAACCGGCCCTTACCATGCAAAAGATATGCTTGCTAACTATTCCTTTAAAATTTGCAAAAGCAAATTACTTATGCCAAGGTCATTCCATTTTTCAGGATGTTCTTTGTTTTTTATTGCCAATTGAATAACGTCAAGGAAGGTATCTTATGGTCATTTTATACGTTCAAGAATCAAAACTCTCTAGTTGAGACTCATATTACTATTTATTCAATAATATATATATATATATATATATATATATATATAGAGAGAGAGAGAGAGAGAGAGAGAGAGAGGGGGGGGGAATGTGGCTAAAGAGGGTAAGAACGTTGTCAACTTTCTTGAAGGGGTCTTCAATGTTTCTTCTTTATATTCATTAAGTGTTTCTTTGGTATGTTTCTCTTGCCTTTGTTAGTGCCAATTGCTATATGTCTACTTAAATTGATTTTCTTGTTCATCTTTCATGTCTTTTGCATGACATGAATTATCATTAGTAAGAACTATAATTAATGAGAAATCAACCTTATTTTTTCTCTTTGGAATGAGTTATTCTCAATGCCAATTTCTTAGATTATGCATGGTATGATCTCTCTCTAGGTTGGCATAGTGCATACCATTTGTTAGTCTTGAAGAACATCTTCTCTTGTAAAATGGTTGCATTGTATCTTTTTTTAAGACTGACGTTGTTTTCCATGTCTTAAGATTCTTTTTCTTCTGTTGCCAATTCAATAAGATCATTCCGTGTTTATTTGTTATTGTTGAATAACATTTTCCCATGTGGAATGACCGCATTATATTTTTGTTACACATCGTGTGTTCCTACTTCATCAAGTTGGAGATATGTAATCAAACATCTTGTCTCTTTGACATAAGTCATTCTTTTTTGCAAATTTTCAAGGAATAGTTAACAATAATATCCTTCACATGGTGTGGGTTTGGGTGGTACTGTACCATTTTCTAGTATTAAAGAACATCTTCCTAGGTGGCATGACCTTAACATAAATATCGTCTTACATTACATGATAGTTGTCACACGGTCTACAATCAAACATCTTATTGCAAGGGAGTTCTTGCAGTGATCTTGCTAGCAGCAACTAACTTGAAGAACATCTACTAAGTTGAAATCCCTTTTAAAGCATGCCTTTGAGTTGAAATTTATTATATATAAAGTGAATGTAGGATAGTCACTCACTACATAAGGCAAACTCTATTCCTTTTGGAGATGAAATGTAGCCTCCTATCAAAAGCAATCTGTTGAAGCTTGATGGGTAACTAACTAATCCATACCCAAAATGGCATCAAAATCATAAATGTCTAGAGTATGAATTTAGAAACAAAATCATAACCACTAACCTTGATGATACTATCTTGATACTGTAATGACCTAAAATTCCATACCATTTTTTTTTTAAAAAAATACTATAAAATCATACTACTCTGAAAATCTACTATAACATCTCGGTCCCAAAGTGGGCACCGAGGAATACATGTTCATAAGATAATACACCTATGCAACGGAAAACATAAAATTATATAACCATAATTATAATACCAGAATTCAGTATTTTCCCAAAACATATACATACACACACACACATCTCTCCAGGATTCTCCACTAGATCATCTAGAATCTACACAAAAATATATCTCCCAACATTTACTTACCCTACAGACAAGGCAGTACAAGATCCCCTCTATCTCCAAGCCAAATCTGCTCGTCTAGTTGGATTACCTAAAATGTGTTAAATTACCAGGATGAGACAACTCTCAATAAGACGATATATGCTGTTACCAGTGTGTGGCAAATAAGTTTACATGAATAATATACTTTTATCAACTGAAATTGAGATAACAGGTAAAATTAAATGCTATATAACTCACACCTACGTGGCTTAAAATACAATTGTTTCTGAGCTTTCTATTTAATCATACTTCAAGTATCTATAGGTATATCTGTTGTTTTCTGTAAATATATATATATATATATATATATATATATATATATATATATACATAACTATGAAAACTTCCCTAGATGGGTAATTGTAAGTCATGATTTAACCCCTCATAATAGGGTTGTGCGACCCGTAGCAGGACTTAACATTGGTTGGCCTATTAGGATAAGTCAACTGAAACCTCTGTCGTCAGATTGGCCGCTTCAACCTGGACTATCGGGGAGCTTGCAATCTCTCCCAAGGCACGATTGACTACTCATAAAATTCACACACTATCTGAGATATGTGGTTGCACTCTGAACTGAAATAGTTACGGTACCATGCTCTGAGAACTAATATTGTCCATTAGGGTCTAATACTATATAGTACTGTTATATATATATATATATATATATATATATATATATATATATATATATATATCTTACATCAAGTAATCAATACAAATTTCGTGTACAAAAATATGTTCTTCTCCAATAAGCAGATTTGTACTACTATAATCAATACACTACAAGATGATAGGATATAATAAGCTCAATGTAGATTAAATAGCTACTCTTAACAAAATGCAAGTATAGCGATCAGAATGTGAGAGTGTATGTGTTAGGTTATTTGAATCAAGACAACAATGTCAATCACAAGGTGCAGTATCAAACATCTTAAGCAGACAAGCAAATATCTCAAAAATGTTTTTCTCAAAAATCAAGCACAACAGATATTTGAAATTAGTTTGTCAAAATATTTCACAAACAAACACTATACCAGCTCTTGAGTTTTGCAACAATAATGCAAGATCACAAGCTCTAGAGAGTTTTCCCAAAGATGACTTATGAACAAAATCACAAGAGAAAACTCAAAGTTTACTCTCAATAAAATTAATCTCAATCAAATACAAGCAATGAGAGTGTAAGCTTATAGTATGATCTCTAAAGCACTCTTACTAAATGATTTTCAGCAAGGAGGATAAGTAAGAATGGAAGTAGTGAGCTTGTATGTGAAAAATGGGTATTTGAAAATTCAGAGAATATATTGCTAATGATGTTTGCTAATCAGTTGCTAATTAAACCAAATGAGGGAGTATATATAGACAATCCAAAAAACATAACCGTTCAAGACTCATTCAGTATTTCTAAAAAAGTTTAAGTAAGGTTAATAAAAAATAACCTCGGTTTAACCTCGGTAAAAATTGAGCAACCCGAGAGTTTCGGTCGACCATAGTAAGGGTTCGGTTGACCACTTTATGAGCTTCAATCGACTGTGGAGTTTTTCAATAGAGAATATGGTTGATTGTATTCAAGTGATTTTGAACCATTCGAGGTTTAATCGACCAACAAAGAGTTCGGTCGGCTATTCATACAATTTGATCGACCGTGGCCAAATAGAATTGAAAATTTGATCGATCAAACAGTTGGGGTGTCAAACACGTGGCAGTTCGGTCGACCGAGGACATTGTGTTCAAAACCGTACGACTGATCGTACTAAGTCAAAATGTTGACTTTCGTACAGTTCAATCGACTATAACATTTATACTGCACAAGTTTGGTCGACCGAGGCTTAATCTCTCAATCAACAGTGGTTCGGTCGACCCAATATAGTGTAACTAAACTGGTTCGGTCGACCGAGTACCTTTCAATGGTCATTTTAGGTCCTGATTTTCATTTGAAGTCACCCCTATTCACATAAGTATAACTTCTCAGTTACAGGGGACTTTTCATATGATGTTTAGGGACCTAAAGTCAATCTATGGTCATTGAGCTTATCTGTCCTATCAAGCGTGCAATGCATTATTATTACGGAGCATGATTAATATTACAGACCCAAAATAAAATGTGCAATAAATATAATTGAAATTATTTGGTTTTCATTTCCTTTGCTTCTTAAAATGGCACCATATGATGTGAACATTGCGGTCCTTATGTCTTCCTTGCATCCTTACCATCCGTGCGTGCTAAAGGTTAATTCCTGTTAATAAGCTCAATGCATAGGTAAGACCTATTAGATTTTTCAAAATCAAAATGGAAAGGAATCATTGAGTTAACATTCTCGCCCTTTTTGATGATGACAAATATAATAAGCAAAAGTGGGAAAAGCCTAATAGGCTCCCCCTGAGAATATGCATAAAATTTTAATTCTAACCAAGAAACTCAAGCATATAACAAGTGAAGACAAAAATTTCAAAGTTTATGCATTTAATGTCATTAAAGCTTAAAACTACCATGTAGTTACCTTTCCCAATTTTGCAATAATATATATTATACTACTCCCCATTTTAACATCAGCAAGAAGAGGCTAATGTAGGAAAGTGAAGAACAATTCAGATGAATGATTCTTGGGGAGAATTTCAGAAAATTTGGCAGCATGTCGTTTGAAAATGAAGCATTTCCCAAAAATCAGAGACTTGATAAATTTCAAATTTACAATAATCCCCAACAATTAACTCAAGCAGTCCAGTATGGAGCAAAACAATCAATATAACTACAACTATTAGCATCTAAGACATAGACTAAGCATGTAGTGCATAATGACTAAAACAAATAATCTCAGAAAGTATGAAGTGTAGCAAAAATAGACTTAAAATTTTCAGAACCTTCGATATCTAGGACAAGCAGCTCACCCTAAGTTTGTGCACTCAATTATGTTTTTAAGTGGTCTCTCTACTATGCAATATACCTAATTCTCATCTAATCTGTATAAATCTATCTTCCTGAAAAGGTTTTGTGAGAATGTCGGCCCACTGTTCATTAGTACACACAAACTCAAGAGCCACATCCCCTTTCTGCACCTGATCATGAATGGAATGGTGTCTAATCTCAATATGTTTAGTTCGTGAATGTGAGATTGGATTTTTAGATATATTAATTGCACTAGTATTATTACATTTAATTGGAACCATATCATAGTGCAACCCAAAATCCATAAGTTGTTGCTTCATATAAAGCGTTTGAGCCCAACAACTTCTAACCGCAATATATTCATCTTTGGCTGTGGATAAGGCAACTGATTTCTATTTCTTGGAAAACTAAGAAACCAGAGATTATCTTAAATAATGACAAGTGTTGCTAGCACTCTTCCTATCTACTTTACTTTCGACAAAGTCAACATCTATGTAACTAACAATCTCAAATGACATGTACCTAGGGTACCACAAACCTAATTCAACTGTCTAAACTATGTACCTAAGTATTCTTTTAACTGCTAACAAATAAGACTCCTTAGGAGCAACCTGAACCCTAGCACACATACATACACTAAACATGATATCAGGTTGACTAGCTGTAAGGTATAGGAGACTACCAATCATGCCACGATAAAGTTTCACATCAACAGGGATGCCTTGCTCATCTTTATTAAGTTTTGTGGAACAGCTCATAGGAGTTCCCAAAATTTTACCATCTTCCATATTAAATTTCTTGAGCAAGTCCCTAACATATTTAGATTGGCATATAAAGATTTCATGTTTAGCTTGTTTAATTTGGAGTCCTAGGAAGAAAGTCAGATCACCCATCATGCTCATTTCAAATTCACTTTGCATACATTTGGAAAACTCATTACACAGTTCATCATTAGTTGCTCCAAAGATAATATCATCTACATATATTTGAACAAGGAGCATATGATCATTTTTAGGTTTGATGAAAAGTGTAGTGTCAATTTTGCCCTTAGTAAAACCATTATCTAAGAGAAAACCACTAAACCTCTCATACCAAACTCTAGGAGCTTGTTTCAATCCGTACAAGACAACCGATAAACATGATTAGGTTATTTATGATTTTCAAACCATGGTGGTTGTTCTACATATACTTCTTCATTTATATAACCATTAAGAAGGCGCTTTGAACATCAAGTTCTTAAAAGTGGCATAAGCAAGCAACATACTAGCGGCTTCCATTCTAGCTACGGGAGCATAGGTTTCCTCAAAATCTATCATTTCTTCTTGATTATATCCCTAGGCTACTAGCCTTTGTTTCTAGTTACTACTCCATTTTCATCCTTTTTATTTCTATAAACCCATTTAGTTCCAATAATAGTATGATCATCAGGCCTAGGAACTAGGGTCCATACTTTGCTTCTCTCAAATTGGTTTAGCTTCTCCTACATAGACATTACCCAATATTCATCCTCTATGGCTTTCTTAATATTTTTGGGTTCTTCTTGGGATAAAAATGAAAAGTGACTCAATAGGTTTCTTAAGGAAGGCCGGGTAGCTACACCACATTAAGGTTCACCTATAATTTGATCTAAAGGGTGGTTTCTAATGAATTTCCAATCCCTAGGCAGCTCTTGAACCTCACTTTCAACTTTATTATCTTCAATTGATTTATCATTAATTTATGAATTTTTGTCCACATTATTTTCAATAGATATCTAATCCTTTTATAATTTCAATATCATCTTCATCATCTCTTTTGTAAAAATGATTAGATTCATCAAATACAACATGAACAGATTCAATAATAGTTAAAGTTTTCTTATTAAATATTCTGTATGCTTTACTGTTAAGTGAGTAACCTAGAAAGATACCTTCATCAGATTTAGAGTCAGATTTTCCTAGGTGCTCATTATCCCTAATGTAGTGATCCTAAAAATAAAAAATAGAAAAAATATTATTATTGTTTTAAAAAATAAATTAAAATTAAAACTAAAATTAAAATTGAAATTAAAATTTTAAAAAAATAATTATTAAAAAAATTAAATTAAATTAATTAAATATTAATTATTAATTAAATTATATAATTTAATATATTAATATAATATTTGATATTATAAATTAGGATAAGTTTTGTTCTCCGGAAGAATTCATTATCTTCCTGAGAACAGAGGATATACAGAGGCATGCAGCTCCATCTCATCGTCTTCTCTCTCCCACTCTCCTCCATCTCGTTTCTATTATTCAGCCAATCAAAAATTTGAAAATACCATTAGGTTCTGCTCACCGCCACCAAAATTTCTATTGGAGCGGATCTGTTGTGGGAGCAGCGTAGGCATATCTCCTAGGGTAAGGCCAAATCTCAAACTTACCTCAATTTCTCTTAAACTATAAGCCCCATTAATGAATGGAAATTGTCAGGAGACTCATGGGGAGATTCTCTACAACCTAACCAGAGTGGGTTTTCGAATTGGAACTCCGGGGTACCAGTCCTAAATTGGGGGTAAGTTTGATAATTTAGGCTTTTATTTGGTTATTTAGGGTATTCAGAATTTAGGAAAATTTTAGGGAAAGTCACTCTAGGGATTATGACGAATAATGTAGTGAAATTTGAATTTCAGGATTTCAGGAGTTTTTGAATGCCCGGGGTGTAGGTCGAGGTGTTATTGGGTTTTTCAGAAATCGGGTAAGGGAGATTAAGTTAAGTCAGGAATTTTATTTAATTTGAACTGATTTAATTAATATATTTATTTAAGAATTTGAAGGTTATTTTGAAAACCAACCATTCGAAATGGATTTTACAAACTTAGGATATATCGTATGATATTTTTGAATAAAATGAACGGTGGAAAGCTTGTTTATTTAAATGGATGTATTAGAATGTGGAAAATTGTGTGGCAGATGATTTAATTTATATGGATTATTGTATATCTGGATTTGAGATTTTGAAATACTAGAATTGTTGTGAAAAATACTAGAAATGCTTGTGAAAATACTATAACTATTTATGAAATGCAGGGGTTTAAACTAACGGCCAATGGACGGGTATTGTTTGATTGGCCAAGGGCCAAGATTATTATTTGATGGCTGAGGGCCGAGTTTTATTTGATGGCTATATGCCGAATTGTATTTTTGGTCGGGGGCCGGGTCTTTGGAATAACAATAAATATATGTGAAATGATGTTTTAAATGATATTTTCTATTATTTAAATTGCATGATATGCCTTAGGAACCTTGGGGACCAGTGCAGTGTGAGCATGGTACCGTTGCTAGATATTTGTTATGTGGCCGTGTGCGCCCACACCTATGCTGAGAGGTGTAGGGTGGTCTTGTCCGATTTGCCTACGTGAGGTGAATGCAACCTTGGTTGAGGGCAGTCAGACCAGCAGTTGGAGTTGCGTGTACCCGTGGAGTATATTAGCGGAGAGTATAGATGACAACTGTCTGGGTGGATCCCTCAAGACATTAGTCCAGCCTTCGGACCGCACAACCCGTGCCATAGGGATGTAAATGGCGTGTTTGCCATAGGGAGTGTCTTATATACATATCTGTTAATTTATGTGAATATGGTTAATTAATAAGATAACTTCGAGGGCTTACTGAGACAGGTGAGTGCCCTGGTAGCAGTAATGGTACTAGAGCAGAGGGAAGCTACTTGTATGGGCGGGTAATCTTCCTTATCCTTAGCTAATTGTGTGTGTGAGTGTAAAATAAGAATTTTTTCATAAATGTGTTTATCCGCTTAGTAAACTGGTTATTTTTTGTACACTAAATGCATGTTGGCCACACACTGACATTAACTTAGTCTTTCCCTCACTGAGCTGTGCCTCACCCCTACTTTACAAACTTTCTTTTCAGGGAATCCTATAAATCGGGTCTAGCAAGCTAGAGGAGCCGGGCTAGTTTATGTAGGTAGTGTGTGGATAGAGATTTTTTTTTGTTTAGGTTTTTGGCATGTAATTATGTGAAAATGGATATATTTGCATATAAAGATAGTTAGAACTCTGATAATGTAATTTGAGAATTTTATATTTTATTTCCGCTGCATATGTGTATTTTGTATTTGATAAATAAGGTATCAGGTACACTAACGTCACTAAAGTAGCACTCCGGGCCCACGTGGTGGGTTGGGGTTGTTACGGGTGGTATCAGAGCCTAGGTTTGTTAGGTTCTGCAGACTTTGAGGATTGATAATTACGAAAGTGTAGGTTGAGATAGGATAGGGATAGGAGTGGGTAGGTTAAGATGGGTTTTGGTTTGGAAGCTTGGAAGTAGAAATCTATTGGTGGACTTTTGTGATTTTCTAAATCAGTCGCGAGTTTCATAAAACCATGGTAAATCCATTGATGGTTTCGTTTCTAGGTTGAGGGACTTGAACTCAGGAAATTTAGGTTGGAATGTTAGGATGAGTGGGTATGTCAGTGAAATTAATGTTAAGATGGATATTTTTACCTCAATGGTTTGGTGATAGAATTGGGATATAAATAATTAAATTAGAACTCATATATTATATCAATTCCATTATTCCATATTTGCAATAATTATATTATAGGTGAATGTCTAAGTCGGGTTATATCCTAATTACATAATGTCAGATAGTGCCATTATATTATTTGATTCAGGTGCAACCCAGTCGTTTGTGTCTCGGGGATTTGTTAAACTATGTGGTTTAGGGGTTCAACTGTTAGAGACAGAGTTAGTAATGGGCACACTGACAAGGTCAGTGCTAGTATGTAGCAAGGTGATCAGGGATTATCTAGTAGAGATTCAGGGGAGAGTGTTGTCTACTAGTTTGATAGTCCTTGTTTTGCATGGTTTTGACATTATTCTGGACATGGACTGGCTAGCATCTAGCTACACGAGCATTGACTGTCGGAGGAAGGAGGTGGTATTCAAACCTCCTGGGGAGCAGGAGTTTGTATTTTTTGGGTCATGTGTGCGTTCGACACCACGGATCCTTTCAGCTATCCAAGCAAAGAGGTTACTTTTGGGGGGATGCTAGGGTTACCTTGCAATGGTGAAGGAAGCGCCGAAGAAGGAAATCAAGTTGGAAGATATCCCTGTAATAAGGGAGTTCTTTGATGTTTTTCCAAAGGATTTACTAGGGTTGCCTCCTAATCGGGAGGTGAAATTTGCAATTGATCTGATCCCAGGGACAACATCAATCTCCAAAGCCCATATAGAATGGCTCCAGCTAAATTAAAGGAGTTAAAGGAGCAACTACAAGAGCTTCTAGATAGGGGGTTTATCAGACCGAGTGCATCGCCCTGGGGTGCACCGGTGTTGTTTGTGAAGAAGAAGGACAGGTCAATAAGGATGTGCATCGACTACCGGGAGATTAATAATGTAAAAGTGAAGAACAAGTATCCATTACCCCGAATTGACGACCTATTTGATCAGCTTTAGGGTACGTAGATTTTCTCTAAAATCGATCTGCGATCTAGATATCATCAGATGAAGGCTAGATTAGATGATGTATCGAAAACTACTTTTTGAACTAGGTACGGCCATTACGAGTTCTTGGTTATGCCATTTGGGTTGACGAATGCTCCAGTGGTATTTATGGATCTAATGAACAGGGTATTCCACGAGTGCTTAGACCAGTTTATTACTGTGTTCATAGATGATATTTTGGTTTATTCGATGAGCCTTGAGGAGCATAAAGGTCATCTGAGACTAGTACTTCACATGCTTAGGGAAAAGAAGTTATTTGTTAAACTTAAGAAAAGTGAATTTTGGCTAGAGCAAGTTGCATTTTTGGGTCATGTGATATCCAAGGAAGGGATTTCAGTGGATCCGAGAAAAGTGGAGGCTGTGGTTGACTGGGCAATTCTGAAGAACGTGTAGGAAGTCAAAATTTTTCTAGGTCTTGCCGGATACTACCGCCGATTTGTTAAGGGATTCTCCAGATTATCAGGGTCTTTGACATGACTCATGAGGAAGAATGTGAAGTTTGACTGGATCGACGAATGTGAGCAGAGCTTCCAAGAATGGAAGCAGTGTCTAGTCACTGTCCCAGTGTCGACATTTCCATTAGGTGAGGGTGGATTTGTAATTTATAGTGACGCATCGCAGAAGGGACTTGGTTGTGCTCTAATACAGCAGGGTAAAGTCATTGCGTATACATCTCGCCAGTTGAAAGAGTACGAAAAGAACTATCCTACGCACAATCGGGAGCTGGCAACAGTTGTGTTTGCGTTGAAGATATGGCGACACTACCTTTATGGTGTAAGGTGCGAGATCTTTACTGACCATAAGAGTCTCTAGTATTTCTTCACCCAGAAGGAGTTGAATATGAGGCGGCGAAGATGGCTCGAGTTGATAAATGATTACAACTGCACCATTAGCTATCACCTAGGAAAGGCGAACATGGTAGCCGATGCATTGAGCCAGAAATCTAGGGGTACGTTAGCCTCAGCAGTTATGGCTTCGCATTAGATCGTGATGGACTTGGAGAGGTTGGGTGTAGAATTGGTAGAAGGGAATCACCAAGCATTCATTTCTAGTCTGGTGGTTCAACTGACTTTACTGGAGAGAATCAGAACAATTCAGTTGAAAGATGCAGAGTTGATGGAGATTGTAGAGAAGTTATAGGATGAGCAGCACACAGACTTTGATGTTGCTGAGGATAGAGTTCTCATATTTCACACTCGATTGTGTGTGCCAGATGACACAGAGATAAAGAGGATGATTCTAGGGGATGCTCACCGTTCTCTCTATACTGTTCACCCAGGTAGCTCAAAGATGTATAGAGACTTGCGTGAAACATTTTGGTGGAGTAACATGAAGAGGGAAATTGTAAAATTTTTGGGTCAGTGCTTGACATGTCAACAGGTGAAGGTAGAACACCAGAGGCCATCGAGACCACTTCAACCATTGGACATCACTACGTGGAAGTGGGAGCATATCTCGATGGACTTTGTATTGAGATTTCCTTCAGTGTTGCATGCACAGAAGGCCATATGGGTAGTGGTTGACAGATTGACAAAGATTGCCCATTTCATTCTAGTTAGAACCAATTATTCCATGGATAAGCTGGCAGAACTCTATGTCCAGGAGATAGTTTGAATACATGGCGTGCCTATCTCCATCGTTTCATATTGGGATTCACGGTTCACTTCTAGTTTCTGGAAGAGTTTGCACGGAGCGTTGGGTTCTCAACTCACTTTCAGTACTGCATTTCACCCTCAGACGGATGGATAGTCTGAACGAACTATTCAGATTCTCGAGGAT
This sequence comes from Malania oleifera, assembly GCF_029873635.1. Taxonomy (NCBI): domain Eukaryota; kingdom Viridiplantae; phylum Streptophyta; class Magnoliopsida; order Santalales; family Ximeniaceae; genus Malania; species Malania oleifera. The sequence goes on along the minus strand of NC_080417.1, from coordinate 57,065,766 downwards.
ATGCTACAGGCATGTGTGTTAGATTTTGGGGGCAGTTGGATCCGATATCTACCATTGGTTGAGTTTGTATACAATAATAGCCACTAGGTCAGCATTGAAATAGCACCACATGAGGCTTTGTATGGTCACCGGTGCTGATCTTCGTTGTACTGGGATGAAGTAGGCAAGCAACAGAATTTGGGACTAGAACTTGTTCATAAGGCCTCTGCAAAGGTTGAACGTATCGGGGAAAGAATCAAGACAACCCAGAGTCGGTAGTAGAGTTATACGGATACTTGCCGACGGGAGTTAGAATTCGAAGTAGGTGATATGATATTCTTGAAGATTGCTCTAATGAAAGGGGGTGATGAGGTATGGAAAGAAGGGCAAGCTGAACCGTAGATACATTGGGCTGTTCGAGATTCTGGAAAGGATTGGTTCGGCAACGTACAAGATAGCACCACCCCCAGTGCTGTCTAGGATACACGATGTGTTTCATGTGTACATGTTGAGGAGGTACGTTCTAGACCCCTCACATGTGAACAATTACGAATCGTCGGAGATCAGGGATACTTTGGCATATGAGGAGGTACCAATTCATATTCTGGATTGGAAAATACAGGAATTGCGTACTATGGATATACCATTAGTGAAGGTGTTGTGGCGAAATCATGTAGTTGAGGAGGTTTCTTGGGAGTTGGAAAAGAAAATACGCCAGAAGTACCCACAGCTGTTTAGCGAGAGCTAGTGCCAGACGGGTAAGGGTATGGTTGTATAAAGAGGGATTAGAGTAGGTTGTGTGGTTAGTTGTGTATAGTTTTAATTATGGATAGTTTTTGAAAAAATTTGTATGGATATTGTAATTTTCCAAAGGTAGTATTGTAACCACGGTACTCTTTCACCATAAAGTGAGGGTAGTTAATAAGCGTGGGACGAGGCTGTCATGTGGGTGGCTACCGACTCTTCTGTAGACAAGAGTTATGAGTTAAGAATGTGATTAGTAATAGTTAACAAATTTCGAGGACGAAATTTTTATAAGGAGGGGAGAATGTAGTGATCCTAAAAAAAATAAAAATAAAAAAATATTATTATTATTGTTTTAAAAATAAACTAAAATTAAAACTAAAATTAAATTAAAATTAAAATTTTTAAAAAAATTATTAAAAAAATTAAATTAAATTAATTAAATAATAATGATTAATTAAATTATATAATTTAATATACTAATATAATATTTAATATTATATGCTGATTTAGAAATGTTAGAATATTGAGCATCTATGGTTGAAGTAGGATTTTTGAAATTTAGGACCCGAGTGAGCGCCGCGGGTATAATTTGGAGACCCCACAGGCGTAGTTCATGAAATTAAGTGAGGGTGTTAAATATTAGTTTAAATGTTAATTTGGGGTATATGAAGCCTAGGGAAGATTAAATGGGTATCATTTTGGGGAAATGAGTTAATTAATCTAGGAAAAATGCGAAGATTTAAGTTTCAGGCGCCAAGGGTGTAAGATCTGGGTGTTAACGAGACTCTCAGAAAGCCAGCTAAGGGGAATAAATTGTAGCAGTATTTTTAGCGTTACTATTTGAATTAATATGTGAAAATGAGCACATGGTATTTTGTCTAGAAATTATTATGATATAAATATCAGATAAATTGTGTGGCATTTGAGTAAATATTAAATTGTGATATTTTGAAGTGTGAAATTAATATATTATGAATATTAGATGAAAACTGTGTGGTATATGACGTATATTGAAAAATGTGAAATATAGAGATGAGTACTTTCTAAGAAAATATTGAAATGAGAAATATTGTTGTGATTAGTGGAAAATAATGAAATATGCTATTTATATGTGAGTAAAAATGATTTGCACGAAAAAATGAGATTTTGCAAATTATTGAAATGGGTATTTTGAGAAATGTTGAAATACGTGAAACACGATATATACTATTAAGATATGATGAAATGTGCACAGAAAATGATGAGAACATTTGTATTGAGATGAATTGAGATATATTGATATGAGAATAATGGTGTATATTGATATGGAAATACTGAAATGTGAAAATGGGAAACATGAATACTGTAATATGGAATTCAAATATGATTGATGAAATGCAAATACCGCATAATGATTGCGGGTATGTGATAGTGAACCCTGACGGATGGTTATGGAAATCCTAATGATGGGTTGTGATACTGAGCACGGTACCGTTACTAGTGGTGTATTGCAACCACACAAACTTTTGGAGCGTGTGGTGTGATAGTCGACTGTGCTATTTTGTAGAATTGTTGTGCCCTCTAAGTCCGGATCAGGGCTATAGGCTGGCCAGTCGTACTACAAACGCGATATGTGATATGATATTTTGATCTAATCGGGTCGGCTAACCGCGGTTAGATCTAGCTTTCGGGCCGCACAACCTTGACCATGGGGGGATGCATGGCATGGAAAGAAAGATCCTCAGGTTAGCCATGAGTTACAAACGCGATGTTGGTACTAGGTACCAAGGAAACTCATGAGCTGGATAGTAAAATGGAAATGGAAAGTGAAATAATGATAAAACGGGCTAAAATGAGAAATGAAAGAAATAATGGAAATTGAGAAATAGGGAACGGTAAAATTAAGAAATGGAACCGTTTGAGTTAATAATATAAATAATTGAGGCGAAGTGAGACTCTCCACCTGAGGGCTTACTAACCAAGGTGAGTGCCTTGATATGTATCAGATGTGGTCATACCTGACTGCATAACGTGTTAGGGCAGAGGGAAGCTACCTGATGCGCCAGTAATCTTCCCTATTCCCAGGAACTTCGCAGGTAAATATGTGTTGGAATGATTGAATTTGAGAAATGATTTTAAAACTTATAAAAACTTGTGTTGTATATCTATATGATCATGAGACTATATTTATCAGTGTATTTTTCTCAAATGAAATGTTGATTTGAAAAGTAAAGTGTATTATAACTGAACTCATATGGCCACACACTATAAATAATTTATTCCTTCTTACTAAGATGTGTCTCACCCAAATTATCTAAAACTTTCAAGGAACAGGGATAGGCCAGGTGGTAGAGGTCCGGGACCATTGGGAGCTGGGACCCAGACACATATGGTAAGTTCTTGGACTAGGGAGGTGTAATTCTCCTAGAGTTGAGTTATTTTTGGGTATGTGATGGGTATGTATATATATATATATATATATATATATATATATATATATATATATGTATGTATGTATGTTGATACTCCAGGTATTGTATTCTGGTTGTGAAGTATGTACTATTTTTTGCTGTTAGATTATATAAATAAAATGACTTTTTACCCGGTACCCAATGCGGGTTTGGTCGTATGAATGGTAGTAGGGTGGTTGACGTGGCCGGTTTGTGAATGTTATGATGACGAGTGAATATTTATTTATTTATTATTGTAAAAAAAATTGTATGAAAATCAGGGCGTCACAGGTTGGTATCAGAGCCTAGGTTGCTAGGTTCTGTAGACTTTAGTAGACAGCAAAATACAATACCAGAGAATAGGAGTGGATTTAGAGGGAAATAGGAGATGGGTAGATTGGAATGTGAGTTAGTGGTTGTTAGAGAATGAGATGGGAATTTAAGGTTCTATCTTACAGCCTAAAGATAGGAGTATCAGGGTTGTTTCTATGTTTTTCCTGAAGTGACGATTTTAGGAAAACCATGGATACTATCGCTGGGTCTTGTTTCTGAGTAGTAGGACTGAATCTTGAATGTGGATTAAGGATATGAAGATAAATAGTCATAGAAGAGTAATTTATGAATTGTGGTAGTGTATTGGTTGTGTGATAGTAATTGCATGTAGAGATTAGTTACTCCCTTTGCAGGATGGATCTGGGGAACAGTAACATGAATGCGAGAGGTGATGGAGTAGGACCTTCTAGTATGGGTGGTGGAGACCCTAATGCAGTGTTGCATAGCGTCACCCAGCAGGTGATGATTGAGATGGCCAAGAGCTCGAGGGAGCAGAGCTGCACAATCGTGCAGTTCATGCGTCTACGACCCCCATCTTTTGCTAGAGAAGTAGACCCGTTGGTAGCAGAGAACTGGGTTGAGGACATAGAGGACATACTAACAGTTCTCTCATGTACAAATGAGCAGTGGGTGTTATTTGCCACATTTAAATTGACCGAGAAAGCAAATCAATGGTGGAGGTTAGTGAGATTACTAGAGGAGCAGAGGTCGGACCCTACAACGATGACATAGAGTCGCTTTAGGGAGATTTTCTTCGACTAGTACTTTCCCGCTACGGTCAGGAGTACAATGGCATTGGAGTTTTTGTATTTGACACAGGGGCCTTTGACGGTGCAGCAGTATGCAGCAAGATTTATTGAGCTATCCTGGTTCACCCCGTAAGATGAGGAGAGAAAGGCAAGGAAGTTTGCGGAGGGCCTGAGGCAAAACCAGTATAAGCAGGTGTAAGAACCCGAACCGTGATATAGGGAATTAATTAATTAAGATAAGGGTAAATTGGTAATTAAGCAAGCTTCGTCGATGAAGTCAGAGTTCGTCGATGAAGTCTTTGTAGTTTTCGGCAACAAAGTGCAGAGTCTCGTCGGTGAGAAGTGGTTGGGTCAAAGGGTTATAAATAGATATTTTCATTACTTCTTAGCTAAGAAAACTCAAAATCTCTCTCTATCTCTCTAGAAACTCAACCTACTCTCTATCTCTTTAGATTTCTTCATTGTATGTAGCGGGAATCGTAGATCCGACATTACCATGAGGATTAGGGAAAGATTCTCTACAAGTTTTATGGATTGGATTTTCGTTTCGGGCATTCTCGGGTTTTGGCCCAAAATAGAGGTAACGCTTGGTTTTTAGTTCTAATTTTGTAGTCTTGTAGGTAACAAAGTTGTGAGCAAGTTTTGTACAGTGGGTTGTAGGTTTTGGAACTTGGTTCACGGTTTACGGGCCTTAGAGTTTGAGATTTGTCATTCGGGGAAAAGGTAAGGGGATTTAGTTTATGTCGATTATTTTTGAAATCGGACTCGGTAGAACTGTGGTTCACGGTCCTGTGTGTATTTTGGTTACTTATTTGGGGAAATCTAACGGGTAAAATTGTGGGTTTTTCATGTAACAGTTTTCGGGAAAAATGGGGTACTGTGCTGCATTCCCTGGTTTTGTTAGAAAACCTTTGGTATATTGTGTTATATATTGTGTTAGGGATGGTCATGCCTTGACTTTGTTAAACTGTATGTGTTTAGAAAACCATGATTTTAGATTACCAAATGGGTGTGGTTTGTTTGGTTATATGAGCATGCTTGTGTTTTTGTTGAAATGCAATAGGAACTGGGTTCTGAGTTGTTCCAAGTATTGAAAGAGTGTCCAGGTCTATATCCGAGGGTGTATGAAATCATTGGCCATGGTTGGCAAGAGTGTTTGACTCTATATCCGAGGGCATGAGCCTTACCAGCTGATCACCGAAAGGTGTCAATCCACCAATTTGTACCGGTATGATGCCATGGGAGCCTGGGGTTCGCCATGTGCCGGGGACGTCGTGTATCTCGGGCCGGCTATGGGTTGACGCCGGGTATTGTGGGCTGACTTCAGGCTAAAAGGTGTGACAACACTGGGTTACTTGATTATGTGTGTGTGCATGTATGCACTGTTTTGTGATAGTACTGGAAATTACATTTAATTGTGTATGTTTTGCTATCATGATAACACTCAAATTCCACACACCGATATAACATGTATCTACCTTACTGAGAAGTGTCTCAACCCTACCGTATGTACATATTTTTCAGGTCCTTCGAGTAACCAGAACTAGCATCCTTTGAGTTAGGAGCGTAGTAGTCGGTGTACTACGAGAGGTACTTGGGTAAGTACTAGGACTGTATCGGGTGGTCTTTTGTGGTTTGAACTGACACCCAGGTTGTGTTTGTATTATGGACCTAGATTTCCTTGTGTATAGACTCTGGTATGGTACAGGATATTTATAGAAAGACCATTTTTTCATTGCATATATTATGTCATATGTGGATGTGTTTAGGGTGCCTGGGAACCCCGCGGGGTCGGACCCTTATTCATTGTATTGTGTCATGGATGTTTTGTATGATACAGGGACATGTTAGGTTACTTATTCACCCCTGGGTCCCATTACCGGTTCGGAGCGTGACATCTTAATATCAAAGCTAACTAGGTTGCTAGGTCTTGCAGACTTGGTTAGGCATAGCTGTATGTACATACCAGTGCGTAGGAGGTTGGATGTGGGTAGAGTTGGTTGAGGGATGTTCTGTTGCTAAAATGGGACTCGTCAATGGTGTTCTGTGTTTTTCCTAGAATGACAATTTCAGTAAAATCACTGCAAACCATTGATGACTTTCGTGTTAGTGTGATAGGACAGACCTGGACCTAACAGGTGATAGTTAACGTGATTATGGTTAGATAATTGTGTAATTGTACATGTTGTAGGAGTCTTCATAGAACTCTGTTGTGTTTTTAGAATAAAGGCCACGGATAATGACCTGGGAAGTGGCTCCGAGGAGACGGCGAGTGATGAGTCTCCTACTATACCTTGAGGACTGACGAGATAGGTCCTACAGGAGATCGGGGGGAGTGTTAAGAGATGCGAACACTCTCCTACTACGGCGGGGTGCACCATTAAGAGGTTCACATGCATGCATCCTCTGACGTTCTCAGGAGGACCTAATTCGATGATAGCTAAGGACTGGGTTGAGAAGACCCAAAGGATTCTAGAGGTCTTACACTGCGTAAATAGGCAAAGAGTTCTTTATGCTACCTTCTTGTTATCTGGGAAGCCAGAACGATGGTGGACTGTCGTGAGTTTGCTGAAGAAGCAGAGGGTTGGTCCTGTGGAGATGTCTTGGAGCCGTTTCAAGGAAGTGTTCTTTGACAAATACTTCCTAGCTTTTGTATGTGATGCTAAGGCGGATGAGTTTTCTACACTGACTCAGAGGAGTATGATGGTGCAGGGGTATGCTGCTCGGTATATAGAGTTATCCTGGTTTGCACCGTGTTTGATCTCGAACGAGTATGAGAAGACTCAAAGGTTCAAGAAGGGCCTGAGGAAGGACATGCGCAGATTAGTGGGTATGCTTCAGATCTGTGATTTTTCAATTTTGGTGGATAAAGCCAAAGTGATTTAGACTGGTATCTGAGAGGACGAGGTGGATCAGGAGCCGAAGAAGAGGCTAGTACCTTTTGGTTTTCAGTCTGGATCTCATCAGGGATAGTGGAAGAAGAGGAACAGGGGCTCGGGTTACCAACAGAATACCAAGCATCAAGTTTCTCAGATGAGCCAAGTGGGTGATCGTTGTACCAGGTGTTGCAGATGGCATAGCGGTGAGTGTCAGCCGTTTGGGGGTAACTGCTACAACTGTGGTCAGTCAGGTCATATAGCTCGAGATTGTCACACACCGAAGAGGGATATGCCTTCTTCGAGTCAGAATCGAGGGAGTAATCAGGTATCCTAGGGAACCCACCAGACGAATACAGCTCCAGCGAGGGTGTACTCGCTTACTCCAGCGAATGCTGAGCATGCGAGGAATGTGGTGACAGGTACTATGATGTTACTTTTAAATAGAGTTGTGGTTTTATTTGATTCGAGTGTGACCTATTCCTTTATATTTGTTAATTTTAGGAAACTTTGTGGGGTGGAGACCCAAGTCATGGAAGAGGAATTGTCTGTAGCCACACCATCTGGAGGTATATCATTCTATAAGAGAATGTTGGAGGACTGCCTAGTGGTAATCCAGGGGAAGCAGCTACCAGCAAACCTTGTAGTATACAACATGTCAGGGTTTGATGTTATATTTGGAATGGATTGGTTATTCTCTAGATATGCTGTGGTCGACTGTCGTAGAAAGGTGGTAGTGTTCAGATCTCCTAGAGAGCAGGAGTACGAGTTTGTGGGATCGTGTGTGCATTCGATGCCACAGTCTATCAGCTTTGCAGGCGAGGAGATTACTCTTGGACGGATGTCAGGGGTACTTGGCTTGTGAAAGGAAACCACCGCGGGATGAGTTGAGGCTCGAAGATATTTGGGAAGTCAGCGAGTTCGTAGATGTGTTTCCATATGATTTACTCGGTTTACCTTTGGATTGTGAGGTGGAGTTCATGATAGAGTTACTGCCAGGTAAGGCACCGAGCTCTAAAGCTCCGTACCATATGGCTCCAGAAGAACTTCGGGAGTTGAAGGAACAGTTATAGGAATTACTGGACAGGGGTTTTATTTGACCTAGTGTTTTGCCCTAGGGAGCTCCAATACTGTTTGTGAAGAAGAAGGACGGGTCGATGCATATGTGCATTTATTATCATGGGATTAACAAGATAACTATGAAGAATCGCTACCCGTTGCCTCGTATTGATGATCTCTTTGACCAGCTGCAGGGTACGCAGGTCTTTTCGAAGATTGACCTACGATCAGGATATCATCAGATGAGGGTCAGATCTGAGGATGTAGTGAAGACTGCTTTCTGTACCAGATATAGCCACTACAAGTTTCTAGTCATGCCGTTTAGGTTGATGAATGCTCCGACAGTGTTCATGGATTTTATAAACAAGGTTCTCGAAGAGTACGGAAGAGCATAAAAACCATATGAGGTTAGTACTATAAATTCTGTGAGAGAAGAAGTTGTATGCTAAACTAAAGAAGTGTGAATTCTAGTTGAATCAGGTGGCATTCTTAGGTCATGTAGTAACTGGTGATGGTATATCAGTTGATCCTAACAAGATCGAAGTTGTGGTCTATTGGGTGAGGTCGAAGAATGTGTAGGAGGTTTGGAGTTTTCTAGGACTGGCGAGTTATTATCATCGGTTCGTGGAAAGGTTTTCTAAGTTGTCTGGGCTTCTGACTCAATTGACAAGGAAGGGGGTAAAGTTAGAATGGACCAGTGATTGCAAGCAGTGTTTTTAGGAGTTGAAGCATCGGCTGGTTACTACTCTAATGTTAACCATTCCTTTTGGGGATGGCAGTTTTGTGATATATAGCAACGCGTCTCTAAAAGGTTTGGGTTGCATGCTTAAGCAACAAGGTAAGGTAATAGCTTATGCTTCTCGGCAACTGAAGGATTATAAGAAGAATTACGCTATGCATAATTTAGAGTTGACTGCTGTTGTGTGCACTGAAGATCTGGCGACACTATTTGAATGGTGTGCAATGCAAGATTTTCACTGATCACAAAAGCCTCAGGTACATTTTCAGTTAGAAGGAGTTGAATATGACGTAGAAACGGTGGCTTGAGTTGATTAAGCACTACGATTGCACCATCAATTATCACTCGGGAAAAGCTAATGTGGTAGCTGATGCGTTGAGTAGGAAGTCGGATCACATAGAAATATCTGCAGCTGTAGCTCAGCATCGTATTAGATAGGATCTGGAGAGCTCAAGTATAGAGTTAGTGCGTGGTGATCATCAGGCTTTCCTTGCTAGTTTGGTAGTCCAGCCAACCTTGTTTAAGCATATAAAAGCCGCGCATGCTAGTGATGCAGAGTTGAAAGAGGTTGTGGGAAAGGTACAATAGGGATTGGCTTCATAGTTCAATATCTCTAAGGGAGGTGTGTTGAGTTTTGGGATCAGGCTATATGTTACGAACGATGATGAGATTAGAAAGACGATTTTGGAGGAAGCGCATTGCTCTTTGTATACGGTACATCCAGGTAGTACAAAGATGTGTCGGGACTTGCGTGAGACTTTATGGTGGAGTGGTATGAAGAAGCATATTGCTCAATTCGTGGAGTAGTGTTTGACGTGTTAGTAGGTGAAAGCTGAACATCAGAAGCCGGCAGGGCCGTTGCAGCCCTTAGTTATCCCGGAGTGGAAATGAGAGCATATTTCCATGGATTTTGTGACCAAATTGCCGCCAGTACTTCATGGGCAGAATGCTATCTGGGTGATCGTGGATAGGTTGAGGAAATCTGCTCACTTTTGCCGATGAATGTTAACTACCCTTTAAGTAGGCTAGTAGACATGTACGTGCATGAGATAGTTAGGATGCTCGGGGTACCGGTGTCCATTGTGTTAGATCGAGACCCAAGGTTTACTTCTCAATTCTGGACGAGCTTGCCAGAAGCACTAGGGACGAAGCTTACTTTTAGTACAATATTTCACCCCCAGACTGATGGACGGTCAGATCGGACAATACAGATCTTAGAAGATATGTTGCGGGCTTGTGTATTAGACTTCTGTGGTAGCTGGATACAGTTTATGCCACTGGTAGAGTTCACCTATAACAACAGCTTCTAAGCGAGTATTGGGATGGCACCGTTTGAGGCTCTATATGGTTGAAGGCGTCAATCTCCTCTGTATTAGGATGAGGTTGGTGAATGTCAGGTGTTAGGACTTGAACTCGTGTAGCAGGCATTTAAGAAGGTAGGTTTGATCTGAAATAAGATTAAATCAGTTCAGAGTCGACAAAAGAGTTATGCAGATGTTCGCCGCCGTGAGTTAAGAGTTTGAGCTGGAGGTAAGGTATTTTTTAGGATCGCTCCGATGAAAGAGGTGATGAGATTCAAGAAGAAGGGCAAGTTGAGCCCAAAGTATCTTAGGTCATTTAAGGTTTTTGAGTGAGTGGGTCTGGTAGCCTATATGATTGCACTACCCCAAGCACTCTCGAGTGTCCACGATGTGTTTCACGTATCCATGTTGAGGAGGTACGTGTTGGATCCTTCACATGTTATTAGCTACAATGATGTGGAGATTGGAGATACTTTAGCGTATGAGGAGATACCTGTTCAGATTCTGGACCATAAAGTTCAGAAGCTACGTACCAAGGACATATCTTTGGTGAAGGTATTGTGGCGGAATCACGAGGTTGAGGAAGATTCTTGGGAATTGGAAGCAGAAATACGCCGGAAGTATCCACAGTTGTTCTAAGTTGTGTACATTACCCTACTATGTATTGGAATAGGTGGTTGGTCTTGGGAAGTGTGTGTATTTGTGAACTTCTGAGACGATTTATGTTTGTAACCACTATATTCCTCCGCTATAAGTGAGGGTATGTATATGTTGTGACGGGGCTGCATTATAGTAGTCAATGGTTTTCTTCCTAAAGTTGAGTGTATAATTGATTTCATGAATGAGTTTATGAATAAGAGATAACAAATTTCAAGTACGAAATTTTTGTAAGGAGGGGAGGTTGTAAGAACTCAAATCGTGATATAAGGAATTAATTAATTAAGAAAAAGGTAAATTAGTAATTAAGCAAGCTTCATCGACAAAGCCAGAGTTCGTCGACGAAGTCTTTGTAGTTCTCGGCAACGAAGTGCAGAGTCTCGTCGATGAGGAGTGGTTGGGTAAAAGGGTTATAAATAGATATTTTCATTACTTCTCAACTAAGAAAACTCAAATTCTCTTTTTATCCCTCTAGAAACTCAACCTACTCTCTATCTCTCTAGGTTTCTTCGCCATATGTAGCGAGAATCGTAGATCTGACGTTACCAGGAGGATCAGGGAAGGATTCTCTACAAGTTCTACGGATTGGATTTTCATTTCGGGCATTCTTGGGTTTTGGCCCAAAATAGAGGTAAGGCTCGGTTTTCAGTTCTCATTCAGTAGTCTTGTAGGTAACAGAGTTGTGAGCAAGTTTTGTACTATGGGTTGTAGGTTTTGGAACTCAGTTCATGGTTTAGGAGCCTTGGAGTTTGGGATTTGTCAGTCGGGGAAAAGGTAAAGGGATTTAGTTTATGTCGGTTATTTTTGAAATCGGACTCTGTAGAACTATGGTTCACGATTTTGTGTATGTTTTGGTTACTCATTTGGGGAATCTAACAGGTAAAATTGTGGGTTTTTCATGTGACATTTTTTGGGAAAAAGGGGGTACTAGGCTACATTCCCTGGTTTTTTTGGAAAACCTTTGGTATATTGTGTTATGTACTGTGTTAGGGATGGTCGTTCCTTGACTTTGTTAAACTGTATGTGTTTATAAAATCATGATTTTAGATGACCAAATGGGTGTGGTTTGTTTGGTTATATGAGCATGCATAGTTGTGTTTTTGTTGAAATGCAGTAGAAAATGGGTTCCGAATTGTTCTAAGTGCTGAAAGAGTGTCCAACTCTATATCCGATGGCGTATAAAATCACTGGCCATGTTTGGCAAGAGTTTTCAGCTCTATATCTGAGGGTGTGAGCCTTATCGGCTGATCACCGAAGGGTGTGGATCCACCAGTTGGTACCGGTACAATGCAATGGGAGCCTAGGGTACTCCATGTTCCAAGGACGCCATGTATCGCGGGTCAACGCAGGTATTGCGGGCCGATTTTGGGCCGAAGGGTTTGATGACACTGGGTTACTTGATCATATGTGTGTGCGTGTATGCACTGTTTTGTAATAGTACTGGAAATTACTTTTAACTGTGTATGTTTTTCTGTCATGATAACACTCAAATGTCACACACTGATATAACCTATATCTACCTCACTAAGAGGTGTCTCACCCCTACTGTACATACATATTTTTCAGGTCCTTCGAGTAACCGAAACTAGCATCCTTTGAGTTGGGAGTGTAGTGGTCAGTGTACTGCGAGAGGTACTTATGTAAGTACTAGGACTGTATTGGGTGGTCTTTTGTGGTTTTGGCTGACACTTGGGTTGTGTTTGTATTATGGACCTAGATTTCCTTGTGTATAGACTCTGGTATGGTACAAGATATGTATAGAAAGACCATTTTTCGCTGCGTATATTCTTTTGTATATGGATGTGTTTAGGGTGTTTAGGAACCTCATGGGGTCAGACCCTCATTCATTGTACTATGTCATGGGTGTTTTGTATGATATAGGGACATGTTAGGTTACTTATTCACCCCTGGGTTCCATTACCGGGTTCGGGGCGTGACAGCAGGTTGTAGGTTTCTGAGCTCGGACCTTCTCAGAGATAGTGGACAGGGCTACAGTTATTAAGAGCGGCCTACAGAAAGGTGCAGTAGCACAGAGCGAGAGGAAGAGGCCCGCGCCTTCTGATTTTCAGGCAGGGTCCAGTCGAGGGTCGTGGAAGAGATATAATAGCATAGGGGGATGATGACAAGGAGGAGGAGACCGAGTAGTACAAGGCAGACAGATGCCCCCTCCTTGTCCCAAATGTTTGAGGAGGCACTAGGAGAGTGCAGAGCAAGGGAGTTTGTCTGCTATCAGTGCCGCCAGCCTAGGTATATTGTAAGGAACTGTCGGGCACCGTCTGCGGTAGCGGCTGCTCCTTGACCATATAGAGGAGGCTATTAGGCACTTCAAGGTGGACAATAGAGGAATACTACTTTGACACGATTTTATGCACTAACGTCGGGATATGCTGAGGCAAAAGGAGATGTGGTGATAGGTACTGTTTCAATATTGTCGTTTAAAGCAACTGTCTTGTTTGATTCAGGGGCGACTCATTCTTTTATCGCTCGGGAATATGTTAAGTTGTGTGGGTTTGAACCTCAGCAGTTAGATATTAGTCTGTCTGTTGCTACACCGACTGGGGCTGTAAGTATATGTAGAAATGTACTCAGATACTATCCAATGGGTATTCAGGGGAGGTCTTTGTCAGTTAATCTAGTGGTTTTAGACATGCATGGGTTTGAGGTAATATTGGGAATGGATTGGCTAGCTGCCCACTATGCTAGCATTGATTGCCATTAGAGAGAGGTAGTGCTTAGACCTCTAGAGGGGCATGAGTACAGATTCGTGGGATCACGCGTGCACACCCCACCTTAGTTACTATCTGCTATTCAGGCACGTAGATTGCTATTAGAAGACTGTCAAAGATATTTAGCCTGTGTGAAGGTAGTATCAGAAAAGGAGCTGAGGGTAGAGGATATCCCAGTGGTGAGGGATTTTTCGAATGTATTCCCTGAGGATTTGCTAGGACTACCTCCTGATCGTGAGGTAAAGTTTGTTATTGATTTAGTTTTGGGGGCAACACCGATTTCTAAGACGCTGTATAGAATTGCATCGGCAGAACTAAAAGAATTGAAAGAACAATTATAGAAAATGTTAAATAATAGGTTTATTCGGCCCAGTGTGTTGCCCTAGGGAGCACCAGTTTTATTTGTGAGGAAGAAGGATGGGTCGATGAGGTTGTGCATTGACTACAAGGAAATAAACAAAGTAACTATCAAGAATAAATACCCACTCCCGCGTATCAATGATTTGTTTGACCAGTTATAGAGGACGCATATCTTTTTGAAGATAGACTTATGCTTTGGGTACCATCAAGTAAAAAGTCAGGGCAAAATATGTTCTGAAGATGGTATTTAGAACACGATATTGACACTATGAACTTTTGGTTATGCCGTTTGGGTTGACGAATGCTCCTACAGCATTTATGGATTTGATGAACAGGGTCTTTCACCAGTACTTGGACCAGTTTGTGGTAGTATTTATTGATGATATACTGGTGTATCAAAGAGCCCAGTGGAGCATGAGGAACATCTGAGTATAGTGCTTCAGGTGTTGTGAGAGAAGAAGCTCTATGCGAAGCTCAAGAAATGTGAGTTCTGGCTGGAAGAGGTTACCTTCCTTGGACACATTATATCCAGGGGTGGTATTTCTGTTGATCTGAGTTAGATTGAGGCGGTAGTAGACTAGGCACGACCAAAGAATGTGCACGAGATCAGGAGTTTTTTGGGATTGGCTGGGTACTACAACAGGTTTGTTAAGGGCTTCTCTAGATTGTCAGGCCCACTTACCAGATTAACCAGGAACGGAGTGAAGTTTGAGTGGTCTGATGAATGTGAATAGGGCTTCCAAGAATTGAAGCAGCGACTCATCACTACGCCTATGTTGACAATTCCTTTAGGAGAAGAGGGGTTCGTAATTTACAGTGATGCGTCCCATATAGGGCTCGATATGACCTACCCTGCCCATGATCTAGACTTGGCGGCGGTTGTTTATGCGTTGATGATTTGGAGGCACTATCTATATGGGGGTAGGTGTGAGATATTTACTGACTATAAGAGCTTAAAATATTTCTTCACGCAGAAGAAATTAAATATGAGGCAGAGGAGATGGCTGAAGCTAATAAAGGATTACGACTCAGCATCCGATTCAGATGGATCTAGAAAGGCTTTGTGTGGAGCTGGTAGAGGGCAATCACCAGACATTTATTGCTGACTTGGTTTTGCAGCCAACTCTACATGAGAGAATTAAAGTAGTTCAGAGGAATGATGCAGAACTAGTAGAGCTTATGGGGAAGGTATAGGATGGTTAGGAAATAAAGTTCAGCATCTCAGATGATGGAGCCTTGAGGTTTCGTACCAGGTTATGCTTTCTTGCCGACCTTGATATCAAGAAGGTTATTTTGGAGGAAGCACATCGGTCCCTATATACTATACATCCAGGTAGCACTAAAATGTACAAAGATCTTCAAGAATCCTTCTGGTAGAGCAACTTGAAGAGGGAGATAACCCAGTATGTGGATCAGTGTTTGACGTGCTAGCAAGTAAAGGCTGAGCACCAAAGACTGGCAAGATCATTGCAGCCACTCCACATTCCTGAGTGGAAGTGAGAGCATATAGTGATGAATTTCGTCATAGGATTACTGCCGGCATTGCATAGACATTATGCTATCTAGGTAGTGGTAGGTCGACTGACAAAGACTGCCCACTTTTTGCCGATTAGAGTTAGCTACTCTATGGACAAACTGGTAGAGTTATATATCTAGGAGATAGTTAGGCTCCATGGCATCCCAGTGTCCATAGTTTCAGACAGAGACCCACGGTTCACATCTCGTTTTTGAAGGAGTCTACAAGGGGCCATGGGTTCTCAATTGTCGTTCAGCACAACTTTTCATCCTCAGATAGATGGGCAGACGGAGAGGACAATACAGTTTTTGGAGGATATGCTACAAGCATGCGTGCTAGACTATGGAGGTTGATGGATACAATATTTTTCACTAGTCAAGTTTGCGTATAACAATAGTTACCAGGCTAGCATTGGGATGGCACCGTATGAGGCGTTATATGGTAGGAGGTGCTGATCCCTATTATACTGGGATGAGATTGGGGAGAGATAGATATTGGGGCCAGAGCTGATACAGCAGACTCAGGATAAAAGTCAGACTCATCAAGGACGGGATCAAAATAGCACAGATCCGGCAAAAGAGTTATGCAAATACTCGCCAGCGAGAACTGAAATTTGACGTAGTAGATCACGTATTCCTGAAGGTGGCACTGATGAAGGGAGTTATGAGGTTTGGGAGGAAGGGTTGGCTAAGCCTTAGGTATATTGGGTCATTCAAGATTCTTCAAAGAGTGGGTCCAGTTGCCTATCGATGGCATTACCACCGGTCTTGTTTAGGATCCATAACGTATTCCATGTTTCTATGCTGAGGAATACGTTCCAGACCCCTCCCATGTAATCAGCTATGAAGCACTGGAGTTGGGTGATAACTTTAACTTATGAGGAAGTTCCAGTGCAGATTCTTAACTAGAAGAAACAGGAGCTATGCACGAAGAAGAGTCTACTGGTGAAAGTTTTATGGCACAACCATGCCATTGAGGAGGCTTCCTGATAATTGGAGGATCAGATGCACCAAAGATACCCACACTTATTTAGTGGAATTTAGTATTGAGCCAGTCAGAATAAAGTGAATAAGACTGTGTATTTTGATTTGTATAGTGTAACGTAGGATAGATAAAGTTTTTAGTTTTAGAACGTGAATGGTTTTGGGAGAATTTTGAATAGTTGTAATCTCCTAGAACCCTCTTTGAAACCACAGTATTCCTCAGCCATAATTGAGGATAATTAATAAAATTGGAAGTGTTTCTCTAAGGATGGGAAGTAGATGAATAGCAAATTTCGAGGATGAAATTTTTATAAGGAGGGGAGAATGTAATAACCCCAAAAATGGCTATACAAGATTAGTAGGGTGATTCCAAAAAAAAAAAAAATAATTAATTAATTAGTTAATTAAATTTATAAAAAAGAAAAAAAATAATTAAAATTTATTTTTATTTTTATTTTTATTAATAAAATATATTAATATTAATATTAATTAAATATTATTATTATTATTATTATTGTTATTATTATATTAATATATATATATATATAAGTGTGTGTGTGTGTGTGTGTAAGTTGCCTCAAGCTTTGAAGCTTCAGGCGACATTGTTGAGACCCCCCTTCCTCTGAACTTCTCTTTCTCTCTCTCTTCTCGTTCTCTCTCTCTCTCTCTCTCTCTCTCTCTCTCCTCAGTTTTGTGATGGATGCTAGCCCGATCAAAAATCAGAAGATATCGTTGGACTCCATTTTCCGCTACTGTCATTTCTACCGGAGCGGATTGGTGGTAGGAGTGGCGTAGGCGTAACTCCTGGGGTAAGTCAAATCTCCCCTTTTATCTCAATTTCTTGCGAATTTTAAGCCCAATCGACGATCGGACACCACCATGAGAATCTAAGGTAATTCTCTACAAGTTTAGTGGAGCAGATTTCTCGTGGGCTCGTCGTGGGCATAATCCCAAATTTGGGATAAGGGAGTTACTAAGGGTCTTATTATTATTTAATTAGTGTTGATTTAGAAATACTAGAATATTAAGCATCTGGGGTTGAAGTAGGATTTTTGAAATTTAGGGCTCGGGTGAGTGTCGCAGGTGTAATTCGGGGACCCCGCAGGCGTAGTTCAAGAAATTAAGTAAGGGTGTTAAATATTAGTTTAAATGTTAATTTGGAGTATATGGAGCTTAAGGAAGATTAGATGGGTATCATTTTGGGGAAATGAGTTAATTAATTTGGGGAAAATGTGAATTGCAAGATTTGAGTTTTGGGCACCAAGGGCGTAAGATCTGGGTGTTAACGAGACTCTCAGTAAGCCAGGTAAAGGGAATAAATTATAGCAGTATTTTTAGAGTTACTGTTTGAATTAATACGTGAAAATGAGCATATGATATTTTTTCTAGAAATTATTATGATATAAATATTAGATAAATTGCGTGACATTTGTAAATTGTGATATTTTGGAGCATAAAATTAATATATTATAAATATTAGATGAAAATTGTGTGATATATGACGTATATTAAAAAATGTAAAATTTAACGATGAGTGCTTTCTAAGAAAATATTGAAATGAGAAATATTGTTGTGATTAGTAGAAAATAATGAAATATGGTATTTTAATGTGAGTAAAAATGATTTGCATGAAAAATGAGATTTTGCAAATTACTATTATGAGATGATGAAATGTGCACAGAAAATGATGAGAACATCTATATTGAGATGAATTGAGATATACTGATATGAGAATAATGATGTATATTGATATGGAAATACTGAAATGTGAAAATGGGAAATATGAATACTGCAATATGGAATTGAAATATGATTGATGAAATGCTAATACCGTATAATGATTGCGGGTATGTGGTAGTGAACCCTGGTGGATGGTTATGAAAACCCTAATGATGGGTTGTGATATTGAGCACGGTACCGTTGCTAGTGATATAGTGCAACTACACGGACTCTTGGAGTGTGTGGCGTGATAGTCGACTGTGCTATTTTTTAGAGTTATTGTGCCCCCTGAGTCCGGATCAAGGCTATAGGTCAGCCAGTCGCATTACAAACGCGATATGTGATATGATATTTTGATCTAATTTGGTCAGCCAACCGTGGTTAGATCCAGCCTTCGGACCGCACAACCTTAATCATGGGGAGAAGCATGGCGTGGAAAGAAAGATCCTTAGGGTAGCCATGAGTTACAAACGCGATGTTGGCACTCGGTACCAAGGATACTCATGAGCTAGATAGTAAAATGTAAACGAAAAGTGAAAGAATGAAAAAAACGGGCTAAAATGAGAAATGAAAGAAATAATGAAAATTAAGAAATAGAGAATGGTAAATTTAAGAAATTTAACTGTGTGAGTTAATAATATAAATAATTGAGGCGAAGTGAGACTCTTCTCCTGAGTGTTTATTGAGTAAGGTGAGTGTCTTGATAGGTATCAGATGTGGTCATACCTGGCTACATAACGTGTTAGGGCAGAGGAAAGCTACCTATATGGGCAGGTAATCTTCCCTATTCTCAAGAATTTCATAGGTAAATATGTGTTGGAATAATTGAATTTGAGAAATGATTTTAAAGCTTATAAAAGTTTGTGTTGTATATCTATATGATTATGAGAAAATATTTATCAGTGTATTTTTCTCAGATGAAATGTTGATTTGAAAAGTAAAGTGTATTATAACTGAACTCATATGACCACACACTGTAAATAATTTATTCCTTCTTACTGAGATGTGTCTCACTCAAATTATTTAAATTTTTCAGGGAACAAAGTTAGGCCAAGTGATAAAGCTCCAAGACTATAGGGAGCTGAGACCTTGACACACAGGGTGAGTTCTTGGACTAGGGAGTTGTAATTCCCCTAAAATTGAGTTATTTTTAGGTATGTGATGGGTATGTATATATATAATTGAGTTATTTTTAGGTATGTGATGGGTATGTATATATATATATATATATATATATATGTTGATACTCTAGGTATTGTATTCTAGTTGTTATGTATGTACTATCTTCCGCTATTAGGTTATATAAATAAAATGACTTTTTACCCAACACCCAATGCGGGTTGGGTCGTATGAATGGTAGTAGGGTGGTTGACGTCACCGGTTTTTGAATGTTATGATGATGAGTAAATATTTATTTATTTATTTATTATTGTAAAAAAAATTATACAAAAATCAGGGCATCACAATTTCCATCAAATGTCGCACCCATTCCACCGAAGAAGTATCTTGATGATACTCTTCGGCAGTTCATGCAGATTCAGGCCACAACTAACAATGAACTGGGAGACGCTATTAATAAGATAAGTATGCAGTTGAGTACCTTAGAAAAAGGAAAATTTCTAGCACAACGTTAACCTAATTCTCAGGTATATCGGCAGAAACAGTAGCCAGTGTATAATATTTCAGGGGATTCTATTAAGACGGAAAAGACCATAATTACTTTGAGAAGTGGGAAAGAAGTTTCTTGACTTAAGATATCTAATGAGAGAAAAACAGTCGCCCTGACATCAAAAGTTGCAATTGAGGTAGATGAGGCCAAAGAAAAATCAGAGGAAGCAAACCCAAAATTGAAGAAGTCAGTTGATGTGGAGGCGAAGACTAGTAAGAAGTACCGACCTGTGATACCCTATCCTCAGAGTTTGATAGCTGGTCAGAAGAACAAATACCATACTGAGATTCAGGAAATCTTCAAACAGTTGAAGATTAATATTTCGCTTCTGTATGCCATACAACAGGTTCCTTCGTATGCAAAATTTTTAAAGGATTTGTGCACAATGAAGAGGAAATTGAATGTAAAGAAGAAGGCTTTCTTGACAGAGCAAGTCAATGTGTTGATATTGAGTGAAACTCCTCAGAAACTCAGATATCCTAGTTCTCCCACCATCTCCATTATAATCGGCGAATCTCGCTTTGGGAGAGCTCTACTTGATTTGGGGAGTAGTGTGAATTTGCTACTATTTTTGATATATGAGCAGTTGGGGTTAGGTGAACTGAAGAAGACCTCCATTGTGCTACAGTTGGCTAAAATGAGGTTCGATCAACTAAACTTGGGTTTTCTACCCTTTCAGTATTTTAGATATAACGTTTTCTATAAACCTCCAAATGAGACTTTCTTGGTATCAAAAGTAATCTAAGAAAAATTCCTACAACTTTCATGTTGAACATATTTTAAGATGAGAACTTATTGATCAAGAAAATCGCTTATCAATGCGAGGGCAGAAACATGAAGGGAATTTTCTACTGTGGACACCTTTCAGTATATTGGGCATTGATTTTTCTAGAAAAATTCAAATAGGACATTCTTGGGATTAAAAGAACTCTAAGAGAAAATCTCACAACGTTTATGTTGAACATTTTTAAGATGATAACGGATTGATCAAGAAAAGTGTTCATCAATGCGGCGGCAGAAACATGAAGGGGATTTTGAAAATCTTGTTTCTGTGTTTTTCATTCCAAAAATATTTTTTACACTTGAAATAATTTTTACACATTTTAAAAATGATTTTTCATGAAATATAGAGTGCCTAAAGTCAATTTAAGGCCATATGAGAGTTTCACATCAATTCAAATGTTATATGCGTGTACAATTGAAACCTAAAAACATTACAACTGAAAAATACATGTCTTCAAGCTTTGCACTTCAGTTTTCCATGAAATATGCCAAGAGATGTCTTTATTTGAGTACTTCATGAATTTCATTTTTCATCGGTCATTTGTCCTTTCTAGAACTTAGACTTGTTCATATACATAACGCACAAATGAGATGTTGTGATTTGTCATTATCAAAACGGTATAGAACACAAAAAGTCAACAGAATCCTTTTGAGGGGAGGAGGAATGATGGGCACCATGGTGGACCGAGTCTTAAAGACCCCTTGCAAGTTCTAGATGGGCCAATCACAAGGTCAAGAGCTAAGAAGATCATGGAAGCAATGCAAGGATTGGTGCAATCCACTTAGGCAGAGTTTGCAAATTTATCAAGCAAGACCCCAACATTCAAGACGGGCTTGAAAGAAGAAGAATCAGATTTAATCCATGTGATACAAGTTATAAAGGGTGGCAACATAGCCTAGTGGTTTAGTGTAGACTTTTTATTTCAATAAGTACAGGCGTGTGGGCCTATGTTATGTTTCTATGGCTATAGGCGTTTAGGCCTATTTAATTTATTAGATGGGCTTCTTTTATTAGTTACAAGCATGTAGTTTAGGGTATTTTTGTCTTGAGATGTTCAGTCCATGTCTTTTAATTACTGTAGGCCTCAGTTGGCCCTAGGTTTTCATGGAGGGGTTTATAAATAGACTTGCAGCCACATTTTACATAAGTTGAATGTGAATGGAGTGTTCTTCATAGAGAACTTTCAATTTTCTCTACTTGTTCTTGAATGAACTAAGAACTTATCCAAGGCCAAACTTTTGTGGCATTCTCATTGAATCTAGGTTCTTGAAACAAGATTTCAATAATCATCTTGACTTGATTCTTGGCGTTCTTGGGTAATTTTTCAATTTTTTTGTGGGTTCAAGGGATTCCGATCTCAAGGGTTCTCAGCAGCTATGCTATATTTATTAAATACAATCTTGAATATTGTTCGTCGTTATTCCAAAAATCAAATTATTTTCATCTTAAGCAAAATTCAGACTATAATGTGACAGTTATCATAAATATATTTATCATTCCATTTGTATAATGATAATCTGAGTACACAACTTAGTGGGCACATAATCAGCTATTAACATAAACAAAGTCATATATGCATAGACAAGACCCATAATTAAAATAATAGAGATATTAAAAAAGCTAGAGTGAGACAAAGAAAGTTAGTTCTCGCATTTCAAAATAATAGCAGCAGGACAAATAATCAGGTATTACATAAAAAAAAAGTATATAATTATGGAAATGAAAAATTTTTATGTATGGTATAGCTATTGACAATTTTCAAACTAACACTTAATTCTAAAAGAATAGCCCAAATGAGATAACTTTTAACCATAAAATTTCAAATAAACTTGCATAAAATATTTTGGATTTCATAAAATAGAAATAATTTAATAAAATAAGTTTCAAATATAGAAAATAAGAAGCATAAGACACCATCAGCCCCAAGATCACCAATCAAAGAAGTATCACACCTAATGAGTGTAATGGAATATGCGTGTCAAGATGGCTAGTGTATGCATTCGCTCCATGAATGCCGCTGTTGTTGTTGTTGTTATAGTAAAATTGGAAATATTTTAAAGTTCTCGGTAGTTAAATACAAATTTTATCTCATTATAAAACTTCTCACCTAGGTCATAAAATTCACTAGCATTGGAGCTTTAAGCAAAAATCTTGAAATTTTAATAATCATTTAACCCACTAAATTCATATAAAAATAAAAATCTCAAAACAAGAGGGATGTAACGCCCTGACCCCCTAAATGGGTCCGGAGTGCTACTAATCAATTCATTTACCTAATAATCCACATTATAATATCATTTATGCAACGAAAAACATAACTAAAATCTTTCAACAAATACAACACCATAGTTTTCTACATCCATCTACATTCTAACATACATCATACATCCACCTGTATTCACGTAAATACATATCTCCAAAATATAATCCCCAAATATCAGTATGTTCCACAACCATCCATCACTCAGAAGACTTAAACATAATATATAAAATATTTACATTCCCAAAAACATCAAAATTATACCCTTTTCCTCAAAGGTGCTATAACAGCTCGAGCTCTCCAAGCTCGATCTCGTGAAGGTCCTGAAAAAGATTAGTTCATATTCAGGTGAGACACATCTCAGTAAGGGAATAAACAATATATTAAAATAGTGTGTGGCCGACATGAGTTTATAGTCAACATAATATTTAACATTTGCAGATTTTTAACATAATTTCTGAAATCATTCTTTGATTCTAACCAAACACGTGCAAAAGATTTAACCCACGAGATTACCTGAAGATAGGGGTGATTACCCGCTCATACAAGTAGCACCCCTCTGCTCTGATACATTTGGCAACCCAAAGGTCACAATTAAAGCATGTCAGGGCACTCACCTTACTCAGTAAGCTCTCAAGTGATAAATTGATCTTGTACTCACACAGTTCATACAAAAGTTTACCGGCGAAGGCTCTCAAGAATAAGGAAATCTACCCGCCCATACAAGTAGTTTCCCTTTGCCCTAGCACGTTATGCAGCCTACTACTACACCTGATACAATTAGGGCACTCGCCTTTCTCAACAAGCCCTCGGGCGAATAGTTGGCCTCGCCCAAATGTAACATGTTCTACTAGCATAAATACTGCTAATACCATAATATATTATTTTGTTTGCCATTATTCTGCATCTCTCAACTGTTCATGTTCTCATCTTTTACTTTTCATTTCATTTCACTTTACGTGACTCTTTCCCATTTTATATTGTTCACATTTCACATTTCATTCTTTTCCTTTTTTATTTCATTTCATTTCATACCCAAAATCTTTCAGCTGTTTTACCCAACATTTTTCAGTTGTCATACATTTACCTAACATCTTTCAGTTATTTTACCCAACATATTTTAACTGTTTTACCTAGTATTTTTCAGCTATCGTATATTTACCCAGCTTCTTTCAGCTATTTTACCCAACATATTTCAACTGTTTTACCCAGTATATTTCAGCTGTTTACCCAGCATATTTCAGTTGTTTACATGGTTGCATTAACACACACAAGTAGCATATTTCATTTAATATTTTCATACTCAGTTCATTCCCTGTATATTATGCATCTCATACATATAACATATTTCCACACAACATTCTTATTTATTCATGCCGCACAATTTAGTAGTAAAATTCATACATTACCTGAAAATAAGTCAACTCACATTTAACATTCATATACTAGAAAAATACTTTTAATTTCTTGCATAATTATTCTGAAAAATATTTCACTTTCATCAGTTCAATTTCACATATACGTATCTAATAAGCAGTCCTAAATTCGAAAAAATATAATTTGAATGGTTGGCTTTTTAAACTCATACCGAAAAATTTACACGTACATGTAACACAATTTATTTTTCATTTAATTCATAAAAATTATGATTTAATATATATTTTTCACCTTACCTGATTTCTTGCACTACACCAATAGGGATCCCGAAAAGATGACTGCGACGCTCACCCGAATCCTGAAATTAAATTCTTAGTTCTATTAAATTAATACTAAATAAAATATTATTTAAATATTTTCTAGGGTCATAATTTTCAAATTAATAGTTATATTCGCAAGTATAACCAATTTGCCAAAATTTTTAAATCTCACTCTCGTTTTGAAGTGAGACCTATAAAGCTCTAATTGAAAGTTTACCTACGTCAAAATGACGATAATCGCAACTAAGACCACATGGTGGTGTCCGATCGTCGATTTAACAATAGATTTAACGAGAAATTGAGAAATTAGGGAAAATTTATCTTACCCTAGGAATGGTGTCTAAGCCACTTCCACGATAAATTTGCTCCAGTAGAAATGTCGGCAATGGAACCAAGAATCCAACGACACTTTCCGTTTTCCGATCCACCGCAAATCTATTGAGAAATTGAAAGAGAGAGAGAGAGAGAGAGAGAGACGACCGTAGGAATTCTTCAAAGAGGAGGGAGGTGGCGTGGGTCTGGATTGAATTTTTTTTCGGTCATTCCTGATTTTTAGGATGGATAGTTTATAAGTAATATTATATTATAATATAATATATTATATTATAATATAATATATAATATTATTATACTATATTATATAATTTAATTAATAATAAAAATATTTAATTAATTTAATTAATTTTTTATAAAAAATTTAATTTTAATTTAATTTAATTTAATTATTTATTTATTTATTTATTTTTTATTTTTATTTTTATTTTATTTTTTGGTTCACTACAAGGAGGTCACTTGATAAATATAGAAGTTAATGCAATATATCCGTCCACAATAAATGCCATAAAAATTCATCTTGTGATTAATAGATTACCTAAAATAAACAATATAACTTTTCCTGTTATTACATTACTAGAAAGAGATGGATGTGAATAATGAACTTAATTCCCAACACATGTTTGTAATAATTAAATTTACTATTAATACAAATAAATAAAATTTATAAAGTAAATAATCAGTCACCTGCCTTATTTGTTGTGTGGAAGAAATTAATAATCAGAAGGTAGAGTATTGATGTGAACAGAGAAACAGAAGAAAAAGAGAAGAGGAAAAATGATGAAGTAAAAGATATTGAATGGGGAGGAAGCAAGTCCACGTGAGAAGCCACGTGCTCGCACTGTGTACGTGCGACACCAAACTCCCAAGGCATTCTTAATTTTGCATTAAACCCGACAAGTAGCTTAGGGAATATTATTGTCAAAAATTAGAAAAATAAAAATTAAAAGTAAAAGTAAAAAACTAAAAACTAAAAATTAACAACCTATTTAGTTAATGTTTATCAAACTAATATAAATTAAAAATACTCATTTTCATCTTTAAATCAAATAATATTATAAAAGATATAATTAAAATAATAAAATTACAAATAATACTCATTAA
This sequence comes from Malania oleifera, assembly GCF_029873635.1. NCBI lineage: Eukaryota > Viridiplantae > Streptophyta > Magnoliopsida > Santalales > Ximeniaceae > Malania > Malania oleifera. The sequence goes on along the minus strand of NC_080417.1, from coordinate 57,039,746 downwards.
AAAACACTAATAAAAATAAAATTTATTGTAACTATTTTACTTGATTGTTTTACTTTCAAAGTTTATTTTCTAATAAAAACTTTGTAAAGAAATGACAAATGAAAAATAGTAAAAGTATATTGTAATTGCCTTTATTATTATTTTTTGAAATTTATGTATATTTTTCTTTTAGTTATATTTAAATTCATATGATCATTTAATTTGGATTTTCATTTAGAAGTGTATAAAAAGAGTAATTTAATCCAAAAAACTATTTTTGGATATTAAAATTTTTGGTTATAAGTTGTCAAAACAACTGAAAACCATAAAATCTAGTTTTCATTTTTTTTTTTCCAGCAAATAGTTGAAAATCAGTTGCAAATTTAGAAAACTAACAACATAAACAAACGTGTTCTTATAATCTCTTCATTGTGGAGAAGCAAAAACATAAAACAAAAAATAACAATGATACCAAACATACCCTTATGTTTTAATTAAGCCCCTTGATCAACAAAATGATTAATACTAGCTTTAATTAAAATCTCATTTTGCTATTTTTATTTTTTATTTTTAAAGCAATTACAAAGTATTTTAGGTCTAACTAATATTTTTGTTCCCATTTATATGTTGTCGAATCCTGGAGAAAGGGGGCATCGAGTACCAACAACATTGAAATGGTGACCAATTCAATTTTAGAACAATAGATCATTGTGCTTAAGCCTATAAATTATGATTTTTATTTTATTGTATAATTTCCTTTTTGTTCATGATTACCTCTTCAACCTTGATGTTATTAGTAGATTTGAGATTTGGTAATTTTTCAATGCAATTATATTACGGTATCTCATTTCTTTTTTTATTACATAGGAACTTCAGCCACTAATGAGCCCTTCGAACCCTCTGGTGCGATACCAAACTTACAGATCAGTGTCCTCCGCCCCCAGGTCTCGCTGATCAGGGTAAAATCCGGATGCGGACACGGCTTCTGTGTATCAGTTGGATGTTCGGCCAACCCGATTCTCAAGACACATCTCCATTACCATTCACGATCCTCGCTGGCTCACAGAAAACTCTCACCATCCACGGTCCCCGCTGGCTCACAAAGCGAACTCTTACCATCCATGGTTCTCGCTGGCCCACAGAATAAATTCTTACCATCCATAGGTATCGCTGCTCCGTGGGTGTATCTACCTAGAATTGAATCTCTAATGCACTTTCTTAGTTGCTGATACCTTTCCTTTGCGCCATGTTGTGGGGGCTAAAGTATCTCATATTAAGCATGTGTGTGTGTGTGTGTGTGCTCAAAATCGTAATTTCTCCACTTCTATAATTTTGTGCAATTTTTGTTGATAAAATTGAATTTTTTAAATGGTTGTTCAAGATAATGTTCATTAATCATGTTTTTGCTTCACGTAAAATGTAATATTTCTTATATATAACTAAAAGCAAGGAAAAATTAGAGTTTTCAAAGGGTTATTAAGTGCTCTAAGAAATAAGATTACACTCTAATGAATCTGAGAATATTGATTGCGTGAATTTTAATTTCATTATGAAACTTTTTACATGTTTGAATATGAAACAAATATATTATGTTTAATTGTGTGGGCTAATGTGATCTTGGTATTCCTTTTATATGAAACTTAAAATGGTGTGCAAATATCCAAATAAATATGTATGCTTCATAATTATCATTAATACTTCCTTTCTCTTTGAAAAGTAAATTGACACGTGCAAATGAGGCACAATGCATGGAAGCAGCAGTATGGTGATGGAATCACCAATTCTACAAGCCATAAAATGACGTGGAAAAATTATTTTAATTATAAATACACATGCTATGAAGATTTTAGGGTGCATTGTTCATATATATGTGGACTAACCAACTAATTAAACAGTCAAGTTGAACTATTATTAATGGAGATTAACCACAGGGAATACCTGTACAATTAAATTATGAAAATTTAACATTTTAGGAAATAATTGTTGAAAAGAGGAACCCTTTGACTAAAGGACTATCTAATAAAAGCTAGTAGGAAATACATCAAGGCGAATAGGACTTAAACCAATTGTATGAGCCACCTACAATAGCAACCCAACCTATGCGAATGAAAATTCGAAGATCTAGGTTCAGTGGGGAACGAGTTACTTGAGTGGTCATAAGGATACTTTCTCAACCTGTTCTATGGTGTATAACACGCTCCTTGTATGGGAGCCCACAAAAATGGCTTCATTGGGTGGTATGCATTATGTTTGTCACTTTTGTCGATGACTTTTCCAGAAGAGTTTGAGTGTATTATATGAAGAATAAAAATGAAGTGTTTGATATTTTCCTTAAGCGGAAAAAATTAGTTGAAACTCAAACTGGCAGAAAGATTAAACGACTTAAATCAAATAATGGTGGTGAATATACGAGTGACCCATTTATGAAGGTTTGTTAGGATGAAGGTATTGCTCTACACTTCACAGTTAGAGAAACACCATAGAAGAATGGGATGGCAGAGCGCATGAATCGAACTTTGCTGGAGAAAGTTCGATGTATATTGTCTAATGCTGGGTTAGACAAAAGGGTTTGGCCTGAGGCTGTTAGACATGCGTGTCATCTCATTAATCAATTTTTTCTTTGTTTGTCCCACATTAGTGAGAAGTGTTTTTGGAGTTGAAGTTGAAGCTATATAAAAAGTTCAACTCTCCATTTGTAAAAAAGGCCTCAAAGTTGTACTTTGTCAAGAAGTAGTTAATTGATCGTCAGCGCCCAAGGACGTAGGTAATTCTGTACCAAACCTCATTAAATTCTTATCTTGTTCTTTGTACTATCTTTTATTATTAGTTTCTGCATTTGCTTTAGTTTTTTATATTTTCAATAGTATTAGTTGTAGTATTGGTGTTTGGCACATGTGGGGTGCCCGGCACAACACCTTGAAGGCTCAGGCATACTCCGAAACAGACCTAGTACCACGTTTCATCAGTTGCAAATCATCCTTGAGACAAATTTCATGGGCCTTGGAAAGATGGCGGAAGGTGTGCTCTAAGGCAACCCAGACCTCGTGTGAAGTGGTGAGACCCACTATAACGACCTGCTTATTTTACTATTTTTTTCTTTCCATGATAATAAAAATTGATATAATAAATCTAGCAAATCACAATCAACCTGAACCCGTGGGTACCAGGAATACATCAGAAATGCAATACGGAAGCCTAAGTAGCAGGAAATATAAAATCATATATAACTCATACTCCATTTAATACAATACCAGAGTTTACTACATCCATCACATAATTACACACAACCCAAAAGAGTCCTGGTGTCACCTCCCACAAAATCCATCTGACCCTATCAAAATACTTACCCTTCAGAAAGGGTAGATCAGTTGTAACTACCTCTGCGGAGCTTATCCGCTCTCCTATCTAGGGCTCCTAAAATGTTCATATAATTCGGGGTGAGACACCTCTCAGTAAGGGAAAATAAACTAATATCAGTGTGTGACAACATGAGTATTTCCGTGTTATACATAAACCATACATAAACATATTCAGTGAACCTGTCCATATCATATCTGGGAAAAACATATACAATCATATCATAATAGAACATACTTGATTTCCATAAACATAATTCATCTCGTATGATAATAATATAAAAACAATTCTGGTAGGTTAGCTGGCTAGTGTCATGTCTTAACCCCACATGACTAGATTGTGTAGCTCGAAGGCGGGACCTGATAATGGCTGGCCGACCACTGCTAAGTCAAAGTAAATGTCTGTAAGTACGATGGGTCTGCCAGACCTAGTCTGTACACCAGGGGCACCAACACTTCAATAAACCACATCGACTATCCATCCTCACGCCGCCCCATACAACAGCGATAACACTATTTCATGATGATCATGAACACATAGCTACGGTACCGTGCATATGTAAGCCTAAACCAAGTCAACCAGGTTCTGATAACATATAACATATTTCAAACAATGATACATGGCTATTTCATAATAATAATTTCCAAGTTAATATCATCATATCATTTTTCATATATAATGTGAAAATCATCGGCCTGTACGCCGGCATTTCATATTTTACCATTCACGGCTCGTACGCCGTATTACATATCAGATTAAATTCTCAACCCGTAGGCCATCATATCATATTCAAAGCTCGGCCCATACGCCTGCATATCATATAAATCCTCGGCTCGTACCCCGATATATCATACAAAACTCTGTATCATTTAACATTTTCCCATAAAATAGTAATTCATAGTAAATACTACTCATGCCACACAAAATGGGTATTATATGTATTTAAAACATATTGTCATTTACAGCAGTATTTCCCAAACATAATGCATATATATATATATATATATATATATATATATTCCTGAAATCAAATATTGTAAGATTATACATATATTTTCATAAAACAACTAACTTAGTTTATCCCTTTACTTGATTCCTGAAAAGTTCCTAAAATAATCAGTCCTACACTCGTAGGGTTCCCTATTTAATACCTTGAAAATGATATCCCCTAGAACAAAACTTCAATATTTCTCCCTATATAACATTTCTTATAACTATGGTAAAATCAAATTCCGAATAAAAAGTCTTACCTTGAATATGGGATGAATTCCAAACTAACCCACCGACAATCCACTCAGCAGATTCGTAAAGAACTTTCCCAGGAGTGTCGTAGTGGCTTCAGATCATCGATCCGGCAAAGAACGGACCCAAAAATTAAGAGAGAATGGTAGGAAACCAAAGAGGAGAGAGAAGGAAAGATTTGTGCGTGAGTTTTCAGTAAAAATTAAAGTTTAGGCCTATTTATACACTGGCCTTCGTCGATGAGCCACATCATTTCGTCGACGCGATCAAGAAGGCAATTTGTCAACGAACTCTCATCCCTTATCGACGAAATTCAAAATTGCCAACACATCCTCTCGGTACCTTCTCGTTGATGAGACTCGTCCCCGTCGATGAGTACTTCATGTGCTCTTGTCGACGAATTCCCTGTGTTCATCGATGAGACCCTATTTAATTACTTCTTTTAATTCCTTTTTCCTCCTTCTTCCATTATTTAAATACCATAATTCTCTAGGTCACTACAATCTCTCCTCCTTATAAAATTTTCGTGCTAGAAATTTTCTATTCATATGATTCATCATCCCTTAAAGGTAAAACGGTCTACTTATTTTGTTACTTACCCTCACTTATGGCGAAAGAATACCATGGTTACATCTCAAGTCCTAGTAGATTACATATATCAAACAAAATTCTCCCAAAATTAAAAGACTACTTATTAATTAAACTATTACATGTACCTGCAAAAGAAACATTGCCTAGTATTACACTTTCCCGAATAATTGCGAATATCTCTGCCTTATCTGTTCCTCAAGCTCCCAAGAAGCTTCTTCTATTGCATTATTTCTTCATAATACTTTCACCAGAGGAATCTTCTTATTACGTAATTCTTATTCTTTCCTATCCAGAATTTGTACTAGCACCTCCTTATAAACTAGTGAATCACTGAACTCTAATTCACCATAACTGATCACATGAGAAGGGTCTGAGACGTATTTCCTCAACATGGAAACGTGGAATATGTCGTGGATCTTGGACAACACAGGTGGCAAAGTTAGCCTGTAGGCAACCGGCCCCACTTTCTCTACAATCTCAAACGAACTGATAAACCTAAGGCTAAGTTTACCCTTCTTCCCAAATTGTATAATCCCTTTTAACGGAGATATTTTCAAAAATACATGATTACCAATATCAAACTCCAATTTTCCTGTGGCGGGTATTAGCATAACTCTTCTGTCGGCTCTAAGCTGCACTGATTTTATCTCTGATAAGCTGAACCTTATCACGTGCTTGCTGAACAAGCTCTAGTCCCACAACTCTCCGCTCATCCACTTCATCCCAAAATAAAGGAGAATGACATCTCCTACCGTAAAGCTCCTCAAACGGTGTCATGCCAATGCTAGCCTGATAACTATTATTGTACGCAAATTCCACCAGCGGCATAAACTGAGTCCAACTACCCCCAAAATCTAGCACGCACACTCGAAGCATATCTTCTAATATCTGAATCATTCTCTCAGTCTGCCCGTCTGACTGAGGATGGAACGTCGTGCTAAAAGATAACTGAGACCTTAGAGCCTCCTACAAGCTCCTCCAAAATTGTGATGTGAAACGTGGGTCTCTGTCTGACACTATAGACACTGGCATGCTATGAGAACGGACTATCTCTTAAATATATATCACTGCCAATCTGTCCATGGAGTAGCTGATCTTGATGGGAAGGAAATGGGCGGTCTTAGTCAAACGATCCACAATCACCCAAATTGCATTCTGGCCATACAATGCTGATGGCGGCCCTAAAATAAAATCCATAGATATATGATCCCACTTCCACTCTGGGATAAATAGCGGTTGTAACTGACCTGTCGATCTCTGGTGCTTAGCTTTTATCTGCTGGCACGCCAAACACTGGGCTACATACTCAGCGATCTCCTTCTTCATGCCACTCCACCAATAAGACTCTCGTAGATCCCTATACATCTTCGTACTGTTGGGATGAATTGTGTACAAAGATCTATGAGCCTCCTCTAAGATGGTCTTCCTAATGTCGGCATCGGCAGGAACACATAATCTAGACAGAACCACAAAGCCTCATCATTTGCGATACTAAACTCCTCTCCCTGACTACTCTGTACTCCAACCATTACCTTTTCCAATTCTAGATCATCTTTCTAAGCAGCTTTAATTCTTTCCTGCATAGTAGGCTGCACCATTAGACTAGCAATACAAGCCTGAGAACCACTCTCAACCAACTCTATGTCGATTCTCTCCAGATCCATTATAATCTGATACTAAATCTCCATAGCTGCCAATGCTGGTCCCACAGACTTCCTGTTCAAAGCATCAGCTACCACATTCGCCTTCCCTGTGTAGTAACTGATAGTGCAGTCAAAATTTTTAATGAGTTCTAACTACCTTCTCTACCTCATATTCAGTTCCTTTTGAGTGAAAAAGTACTTTAAACTCTTATGGTCAGAGAAAATTTTACATCGTTTGCTGTACAGGTAATGCCTCCAAATTTTCAATGCATGTACTATTGCAGCCAATTCAAGATTATGGGTCGGGTAGTTCTTTTCATACTCTTTCAATTGCTGGAAAACATACACTACCACCCTACCATGCTACATCAGTACACAGCCAAGTCCCTTCAAGGACGCATCACTGTAGATAACATAATCCTCACCTCCTTATGGGATGATTAACACTGGTCTCGTAACAAGCCTGTGCTTCAATTCCTGAAAACTCTGCTCACAACTGTCGTCCCACTCAAACCTGACATTCTTCCTAGTTAGTTGTGTCAGAGTCCTCGATAACTCTGAGAATCCCTCAACGAAATGACGATAATACCCAGCTAATCCTAAGAAACTCCTAATCTCCTGTACGTTCCTCAGTCTAGCCCAATTCACTATCACCTCAATTTTACTAGGATCCACAAAAATACCATCTCCTGAAATGACATGCCCCAAAAATTACAACCTTCTCAAGCCAAAATTCACATTTACTGAACTTAGCGTAGAACTTCTTTTCCTAAAGCATTTGCAGAACCTGCCTCAAATGCGTCTCATGCTCCTTATAGCTCCTCGAATAGACCAGTACATCATCAATAAAAACAACAACAAATTGGTCTAAATATTGGTGGAAAACTCTATTCATCAAATCCATAAATACCGTAGGAGCATTCGTCAGACCAAATGGCATAACGAGAAATTCATAATGCCCGTATCTGGTCCTAAAGGTTTTCTTTGATACATCTTCAGCTTTCACTTTTATTTGATGATAGCCTGATTTGAGGTCAATCTTAGAATACACCCGTGTACCCTAGAGCTAGTCAAACAAATCATCTTTACGAGGTAAAGGATACTTGTTTTTGACTGTCACTTTATTAATCTCCCTATAATCTATACATATCCTCATAGACCCGTCTTTCTTCTTCATAAATAGAACTGAAGCTCCCCACGAAGATACACTAGGCCATATAAAACCGTTATCAAGAAAATCTTGCAACCGACTCTTTAATTCTGCCAACTCTGCTGGTGTCATTCAGTAAGGTACTTTAGAAATTGGCGTCATACCTGGAAGCAGATCAATAGAAAAATTTACCCCACGATCAGGTGGCAAGCATGGTAACTCATCTAGAAAAACATTCGTAAACTCCTTTACTATTAGTGTACTAGAGAGTTTCGATTCATTCCTTAAAATTTCCTTCACAAAAGCCATAAATCCTTGACAACCACTTAGTAGTAGTTTCCTCACCTGAATAGCTGAAACTAACTGAGACGAGGATTGCATTCGCGATCCTACAAACCTAAATTATGCTTTTCCTAGAGGTCTGAATATCACTTCCTTTAAATGACAATCTATGCTGGCGTAATTGGTTGCCAACCAGTCCATACCAAATATTACATCGAACCCATGCATATTTAGTACTATCAAATCGATAGACAAGATTTTCCCTTGAATATCAACTGAACAACCCTAGAGCACCCTACTACTGTAACGACCTGCTTAATTTCCATATCTTTTTTTTTTCATAATATAATAAAAACATAATCCACCTGAACTCTTGGGTACCAGGGATATAACAGAAAGACAAAACGGAAGCCTACACAGCAGGAAACATAAAATCACAATATCATAAACACAAAACCATCCATCTCAATACCAGAGTTACTACATCCATTGTTATTATATTTACAACCCAAAAGGAGACCTAGGGTCATTCCCACAAAAATCATTTGACCCTATCACAAAATATATACCCTTCAGAAAGGACAGGTCAACTGTATCTACCTCAGTGGAGCTTTATTCGCTCTCCTATTAGGGGCTCCTTAACACTAGTGTGTGGCAACATGAGCATTTCTGTGATATATATATATATATATATATATTCATGAACATAACTAGTAAAACTGTATATATATTTCTTTGAAAAACATGTATAATCATAACATGACAGAACATATTGAATTCTCATAGCATAACTCATCTCATATAATAATAATACAAAAACAATCCTGGTAGGCTAGCTGGCTATTATCATGTATTACCCCAACATGACTGGGTTGTATGGCCCGAAGGCGGGACTTGACAACGGTTGGCCGATCACTGCCAAGTCAAGAGTACAGTCTATAAGTCCAATGGGTCTGCCAGATATGGTCCGTACACCAAGGGTGCTCACACTTCTTAAAACCACATCGACCATCCAACCTCACGCCACCTTGTATAGTAGCGTTAACATAAATATCATGATAAATCATTAACACATAGCATCAGTACCGTGCAAGTGCTAGCCTAGACCAAGCCAACCAAATTCTGATAGCATATAGCATATAATCAAACTATGATACATGGATATTTGATACTATTATTTGCCAAATCAATATCATCACATCATTTTGCATATTTATACATATATCACGAAAATTATTGGCTCGTACGCCGGTATTTCATATTTTACCATAGCTCGACCCGTACGCCGGTAAATCATATCCATATCTTGGCCCGTATGTCGAAAAACATATCCATAGCTCGGCCAGTACGCTGGCAAACATATAAAAATCTTGGCCCCTACGCCAGTTTTTCATTATAAAAATCCATATCTTTATCATATTCCCAGAAAATAGCATTTCATTATAATCTCTACTTATGCCACACGAAACAAGTTTTATACATATTTAAACATATCATCTTTTACAGCAGTGTTTCCCAAATATAAAGCATATAAATATATATATTTATTTTCCCGAAATCAGATGATGTAATAATATACATACATTTTTATAAAATAACTAGCTTAATTTATCCCCTTACCTGATTCCTGAAAAGCCCCTAAGAGAAATACTCCTGTACCTGCAGGGTTCCCCGCTTAACACCCTGAAAATGATATTCCCCATAACTAAATTTTAGTACTTCTACGTGTACTACACTTTCTACAATTGACAAGAAATCAAATATTGAGTAGAAAGTCTTACCCTGGATCTAGGGTGAATTCTAAACTTGACCCACCAATGATCAACTCCAGCAGATATGCAGAGAACTTTTCCAGGAGTGTCGTGGTGGCTTTAGATCTTTGATCCGGTGAAGAATGGACTCAGAAAACTAGATAGAAGGTTGGGGAACCGAAAGAAGAGAGAAGGGAGGATTATGTGCTGAAATTCTATCAAAAAAACCATATTTAGAACTATTTATAATGCGGCCTTCGTCGACGAGCCACGTCACCTTTTCGATGAGGTCATGAAGAAAGTTTGTCGATGAACTCTATTTCTCGTCAACGAAATTCAGGAATGAGAGGTTTGCTCTTTGGTATTTTCTCGTTGATAAAACGTACACTCGTCGACGAGCCCAATTATAACTTCGTCGACGAACATGAAGGCCTGCTGCCTCTTTCTTTATCCCTTCCAATTTCTATTTCCTCCCTCTCTAATATTATTTAAATATTATAATTATTCGTGTCACTATAACTACACCTCACTGTTGACCCGGTCCATGTAGATACCAACAGTTTAGTGTCTAACAACTGTGTTTCTGCCCCCCACATAGTCTAGTGCACTATAGAGACACAAATGAGTGTGTGGCTCTTGAATCAAATAATGTAATAACTTTGAAGGAAAACATGCTAACCATACCTGTCACCACATCGGCGGCTATCTCAGCATCATCCGGCGTCAAAGCAAAAACTCTAACTGGAGCCATATTCCTTTGCTGGCCTCCACGTGGCACTTGATAACCTCCCCAGTACAGTTTGGGAGCATGAGCGATATTTGGTGGTAAAGGGCAGTCTCGCACTATATGTCCATGTCTACCATAGCGATAGAAGACAACTCATCCTACTCGACACTCTCCCCAGTGTCTCCTCCCACAAGTCTGACAAATAGGAGGATTCTGTACCACTTGCACCTCACGACTGCTGATAGCCTGAAGATGCAGATCTCTTCTTTTGCCCCTAATCCTCTGTATCCATATGCTCGCTAACCTCAGCCAAGGTCACTCTGTTGACTAACTCAGCAAAATCATGTATCTTCAGCACCACCGCCTGCTTGAATATACGTCACCTCAATCCTCTTTCAAACTGTCTCGCTTTCTTTACCTCATCAGGAACAATATATGAAGCAAAACATGATAATTCTATAAATCGCGCCGCATACTGCTGGACCGACAACTGTCCTTGCTTCAGGTTTAAGAACTCTTCCACTTTACCTTCCCTGACAGTAGCTGGAAAATACCTATCAAAGAATAACTCTTTAAACCAGTCCCACGTCATGGCTATCAGTGTCGTCCTTTGCTTCTCCAAAAGCCGCACAGCAGTCCACCGCCTCTCGGCCTCTCCTGTCAGTTTATAAGTGGAGATTAGGACTCTCTATTCCTTTGTATACTATAGCACTGCCAAGACTTTCTCAATCTCCTGTATCCAATTCTTGGCAGCTGCAGGATCAACTGCTCCTAAAAATGTCAAAGGATTCATCTTTGTGAACTTATCTATCGTACACCCATGGCCTACAGATGGACCACCCTGCTCCTTAGAGCTCCTAGCGATCTCAGTCATAACCTGCTGAGCCACGCTACGTAGTATTGCATCAGAATCAGTCCCGCCGACACTCGAGCACCCTACTCCATCACTACCACTCGCATGGGCACTACCTCCTCCTGGATCCATCTTGAAAAATAATAACGTAACTTAAGAACCCTATGCTTATAGTTTACGCACCTAACATAGTTCCTTATCCTAGCTTCCTCAACTCATTCCTAACTCTAGTCCTACATTCTAGGAACACAACCCGACAATAGTTTACTATGGTTTTCCTAAAATCGTCACCCTAGGAAAAACACATAAACTACCACAAAAGTCCTGCCTCTAGACTGTAGGACAAAACCTTAAATTATTTTCCTATACTTTGGTATCGTTTCTGCTGCACTCTAAATTCTACAGAACCTAACAACCTAGGTTCTGATACCAAACTGTAATGACCTGCTTATTTTACCATTGTTTTTCTTTCCATGATAATAAAAATCGATATAATAAATCTAGCAAATCACAATCAACCTAAACCCATTCAACATGGAAGCCTAAGTAGCAAGAAACATAAAATCATGTATAACTCATACTCCATTCAATACAATACTAGAGTTTACTACATCCATCACATAATTACACACAACCCAAAAGAGTCCTGGTGTCACCTCCCACAAAATCCATCTGACCCTATCAAAACACTTACCCTTTAGAAAGGGTATATTAGTTGTAACTACCTCTGCGGAGTTTTATCCGCTTTCCTATCTGGGGCTCCTAAAATGTTCATATAATTCGGGGTGAGACACCTCTCAGTAAGGGAAAATAAACTAATACCAGTGTGTGGCAACATGAGTATTTCCGTGTTATACATAAACCATACATAAACATATTCAGTGAATCTGTCCATATCATATTTGGGAAAAACATATATAATCATATCATGATAGAACATATTGGATTTCCATAAACATAATTCATCTCTATGATAATAATATAAAAACAATTCTGGTAGGTTAGCTGGTTGGTGTCATGTCTTACCCCCACATAACTAGGTTATGTAGCCCGAAGGTGGGACCTGACAATGGCTGGCCGACCACTACCAAGTCAAAGTAAATGTCTGTAAGTACATTGAGTCTACTAGACCTGACCCATACACTAGGGGCACCAACACTTCAATAAACCATATCGACTATCATGCTGCCCCGTATGACAGCAATAACACAATATCATGATGATTATGAACACATAGCTATGGTACCATGCATGTGTAAGCCTAAACCAAGTCAACCAGGTTCTGATAACATATAACATATTTCAAACAGTGATACATGTCTATTTCATAATAATAATTGTCAAGTTAATATCATCATATCATTTTGCATATATAGAGTGAAAATCATCGACCTGTACGCTGGCATTTCATATTTTACCATTCATAGCCCTTACACCGTATTACATATTAGATTAAATTCTCGGCCCATACACCATCATATCATATTCAAAGCTCGGCCCGTATGCCGCCATATCACATAAACCCTCGGCTTGTACGCCGATATATCGTATTAAAACTCTTGGCCCATACGCCTCTGTATCATTTAACATTTTCCCTAAAAATAGTAATTCATAGTAAATAATACTCATTCCACACAAAATGGGTATTATACGTATTTAAAACATATTGTCATTTACAACAGTATTTCCCAAACATAATGCATATATATATATATATTCCTAAAATCAAATGCTGTAAGATTATACATATATTTTTATAAAATAACTAGCTTAGTTTATCCTCTTACCTGATTCCTGAAAAGCTCCTAAAATAATTAGTCCTCCACCAGCAAGGTTCCCCGTTTAACACCCTGAAAATGATATCCTCTAGAACAAAACTTCAGTATTTCTCCATGTACAACATTTTTTATAACTATAGTAAAGTCAAATTCTGAATAAAAAGTTTAAGAACCCAAACCATGATATATGAATTTAACAAATTAAGAGAAGGGTAAATTGGTAGTTGAGCAGGCTTCACCGATGAAGCCCGAGTTCGTCGACGAATGCTTTGTAGTTCTCGGCGATGAAATTCAGGTGCTCGTCGATGATGAGAAACTGAGAGGTTTTGGGAAACCAGGAATCTCAAGCTCATCGACAAGGTCACCGTCTTATCGATGAGGTGTCTTCAGTGTCTCGTCGACGAGGAGCGACCGAGTCAAAAGGTTATAAATATCAGTTTTCATTACTTCTCAACTAAGAAATCTCAAATTCTCTCTCTATCTCTCTAGAACTCGAATGGATACTCTATATATATATATATATATATATATATTTCTTTGTCGATCATTGCTGGAATCAATGATCCGACATTGCCACGAGGATCAGTGAAGGATTCTCTACAAGTTCTATGGATCGGATCTTCGTTCCAAGGATTTTTGGGTTTTGGATCGAAATCGAGGTAAGACTCGGTTTTCAATTCTAATCCAGTAGTTATGTAGGGAATAGGGTTGTGAGTATCTTCTATACTGTGTTTTGTAGATTTTGGGAACTCAGTTCACTGTTTAGGGGCCATAGAGTTCGGGATTGACCATTTGGGGAAAGGTAAGGGGATTCGATTTATGTCAGTTATTTTTTAAATTGAACTCAGTGGAACTGTGGTCCCTGGTCCTGTGTGCATTTTGGTTACTCATTTGGGGGGATCTAACGGGTAAAATTATTGGTTTTTCATGATTACAGTTTTGGGAAAAGGGGGCGACAGGCTGCATCCCTGATTTTTTTTGGAAAACTATAAATATATTGTGATATATATTGTGTTATAGGGATGGTCGTGCCTTGACTTGTTTAAACTATATGTGTTTGGAAAACCATGATTTTAGATTACCAAATGGGTGTGGTTTGTTTGGTTATATGAGCATGCATAGTTGTGTTTTGTTGAAATGCAATAGGAACTGGGTTCCGAGTTGTTCTAGGTACTGAGAGTGTCCGGCTCTATATCCGAGGGCGTATGAAATCACTGGCCATGTTTGGCAAGAGCATCTGGCTATATATCCAAGGGTGTGAGCCTTACCAGCTAATCACCGAAGGGTGTGGATCCACCAGTTTGTACCAATACGATGCCATGAGAGTTTAGGACTAGCCATGTGTCGGGGATGTCGTGTAATGTGAACCAGCTTCATGTCGAAGGGTGTGATGACATCGGGTTGCTTGATCATGTGTGTGTGCGTGTATGCACTGCTTTGAAATTAGTACAGGAACTGCATTTAACTGTGCATGTTTTGCTGTCATGATAACACTCAAATGCCACACAGCGATATAACATGTATCTACCCTTACTGAGAGGTGTCTCACCCCTACTATACGTACATATTTTTCAGGTCCTTCGAGTAACTGGAACTAGCATCCTTGTGTGGGAGCGTAGTGGTCGGTGTACTGCAAACAGTACTTGGGTAAGTACTAGGACTGTTTTAGGTGGCCTTTTGTGGTATTGGCTGGCACCTAGATTCTGTTTTGTATTATGGGACCTGAATTTCCTTGTGTAGAGACTCTGGTATGGTATAGTATATGTATAGAAAGACCATTTTTCGCTACATATATTCTGGTTGTGTATGGATGTATATCGGGTGCTTGAGAACCCCACGGGATCAGACCCTCATTCATTGTCCTATATATGAATGTTTTTATATGATATAGAGACATGTTAGGTTACTAATTCACCCCCGGGTCCCATTGCCGGGTTCAGGGCATGACAACTTGGTATCAGAGCTAACCAGGTTTTTAAGTCTTGTAGACTTGGATAGGCTTAGCTGTGTGTACATACTAGAGTATAGGATGTTGAAAATGGGTAGTATAGGTCAATGGTTGTTTTGTTGCTAGACAAGGACTCGTCAGCGGAGTTTCATGTTTTTCTTGAAATGATGATTTTTAGTAAAATCATGGTAAATTATTAATGAATTTTGTGTCGGTGTGATAGGACAGATCTGGACCTGTCAGGTGGTAGTTAACATGATTAGTTGTAGATAATTGTGTTAATTGTACGTGTTGTGGAAGTACTAATAGGTTTCTATCAATTGTTTACAGAATGGAGTCCAAGGATAATAACTTACAAAATGGCTCCGAGGAGACTGCGAGTGATAAGTCTCCTTCTGTGCCTCAAGGGTTGACGAGTCAGGTCTTGCAAGAGATCAGGCAGAGTGTAAGCAGTTGCGAGCATTCACCTACTCCTGCGAGGTGCACCATTGAGAGGGTCACATGCATGCATCATCCGACGTTCTCTGGGGGACATGACCCGATGATAGCAGAGGACTGGGTTGAGAAGAACGAGAAGATTCTGGAGGTTTTACACTGTACAGATAGGCAGAGAGTCCTCTATGCTTCCTTCCAGCTGTCTGGGGAGGCGGGTCAATGGTGGACTGCGGTGAGTCTGCTGGAGAAGCAGAGAGCCAGTCCAGTTGAGATGACATGGAGCCATTTCAAGGAAATGTTCTTTGACAGATACTTCCTGACTTCCATATGTGACGCTAAGGCGAATGAGTTTTCAGAACTGACTCAGGGAGTATGACGGTGTTTGGATTTGTGGCTCGGTACATAGAGCTATCCCAGTTCGCGTTGTGTTTGATCTCAAACGAGTACGAGAAGACTTGGAGTTTCGAGAACGGCCTGAGGAAGGACATCCACAAATTAATGGGTATGCTTCAGATCTGTGACTTCTCGGTTTTGGTGGATAAGGCCACTATGATCGAGACCGGTATTCGAGAGGATGAGGTGGATCAAGAGTCGAAGAAAAGGCTAGTACCTTCTGGTCTCAGTGGAGATCTCGTTATGGATCATGGAAGAAGAGGAGCAAGGGCTCGGGTTACTGTTAGAATATCGAGCGCCAAGGTTCTCAGATGAGCCAGTTCGGTGATCCTTGTACTAGGTGCCACAGATGGCAAAGTGGTGAATGCCAACCGTTTGGGGGTAACTACTACAACTGTGGCCAGTCAGGTCACATGGCTTGGGATTGTTATGCGCCAAAGAGGGGTACGCCTTCTTCGAGCCAGAATTGGGGAAGTAATCAAGTATCCTAGAAGACGAGTCGGGCGAACATAGCTCCGACAAGGGTGTACTCGCTTACTCTAGTGGATGCTGAGCATGCAGGGAATGTGATAACAGGTACTATGATGTTGCTTTTAAATAAAGATGTGGCATTATTTGATTCGGGTGCAACCCACTCTTTTATATTTGTTAATTTTGTGAAACTATGTGGGATGGAGACCCAAGTCATGAATGAAGGATTGTTTGTAGCTACACCATCCGGGAGTATATCATTCTGTAGGTGGATGTTGGAGGACTGCCCAGTGGTAATTCAGGAGAAGTTACTACCGGCGAATCTTGTAGTATACAATATGTCGGGGTTTGATGTCATACTAGGGATGGATTGGTTATTCTCCAATTATGTGTGATTGACTATCGTAGAAAGGTGGTAGTGTTTAGACCTCCTGGGGAGCAGGAGTATGAGTTTGTTGGATCGTGTGTACGCTCGATGCCACAGGTTTTATCAGCATTGCAGGCGAGGAAATTACTTTTGGATGGATGTTAGGGGTACCTAGCTTGTGTGAAGGAACCGCTGCAAGATGAGTTAAGACTCAAGGATATTCGGGTAGTCAACGAGTTTTTGGATGTGTTTCCAGAAGATTTACTCGATTTACCTCCGGATCGTGAGGTGGAGTTCGCGATAGAGTTATTGCCTGGCAAGGCACTTATCTCTAAAGTTTCGTACCGAATGGCTCTAGTAGAATTTCAGGAGTTGAAGGAGCAGTTACAAGAATTACTGGACAGAGATTTTATTTGACCTAGTGTTTCGCCCTGGGGAGCTCTAGTAATGTTTGTGAAGAAGAAGGATGGGTCGATGCGCATGTGCATTGATTATCATGAGATTAACAAGATAACTGTACAGAATCGCTACCCTTTGTCTCGTATAGATGATCTCTTTGACCAGCTGCAGGGTACGCAGGTCTTTTCGAAGATTAACCTACGGTCAGGGTATCATCACGTGAGGATTAGATCTGAGGATGTTGCGAGACTGCTTTCTGAACCAGATACGACCACTACATGTAATGCCCCAACCTGGGTCTACCAGGGAGCACTGCATCTCTCCTCCTCCACCTAGACCAAACATTAGGGGGGCAGGCCTTATCGGTCTAATGACTGACCCTACATATCAATACGTGTCCTTTTCAGTGTGTCTTGTCCTCACTCACACACTTCTAGAGAAAACTTCTTAGGTGGTCACCTATCCCAAGATTTCTTTATGCCAAGCACGCTTAACTATGGAGTTCTTATGGGAAAGCTCTCGAAAAGAAAGGTGCACCTTGTTGATATGGGTAGTAACATCTAATCTTTTTAAGTCTTTTCATCCATGGGGTATCACATTTCGGTTTCGGCCTTGCCAGTCACCGGATCGACGATCTGAAGCCACCACGACGCTCCTGGCAAAGTTCTTTGCAAGTCTGCCGGAGTGGGATTGTTGGTGAGACGAAGTTGGATTCCATCCCAAATTCAGGGTAAAGCCTTTTAGTCCATTTTTGGTCTTCTGACAGTTATAGGAAATGATGTAGGCGAAGAAATACTGATATTTTGTTCTGAAAAATGTTGTTTTCAGGGTGTTGTGTAGGAGGCCCTACGAGTGTTAGGCCAGTATACCATAAGGGCTTTTCAGTAGTCAGGTAAGGGAAATATGCTATGCTAGGTATTTTTAAAATATTATACAATTTATTAAATTATGAATATTACGTATTAAAGTATGGTGTGGCTTGAGAATATGAATATAGTATGGATATATGTTTTACGAATTTCAGTATCATGATTTTACGAATCTCAGTACCATGATTATACGAATTTTAGTACTATGATTATGCAGTTATCAATGTTATGATTATACAGTTCTCAGTATTATGATTTATGAATTACAGTTACAGTATGCAGCATCATGGTTATTACAGTTATTTCAGAATCATAGTAAATCAGATAGTGGTATATAGAGATATATTATATAGTATCAGACCCTGTTGGACTATGCAATTACAGAACACGGCACCGTTGCTAAAAATATTATGTTATGTTATGAGTGCAACCACCTATTTAGATGATACGTGGTTGTAGGTCGATCACTTAGGCCCTTGATGTGGACAGGCTCCCCATTAGATATGGGTTGAGGTGGGCAGATCAGATCGACAGAGTATAGTGATTTACCCTAGTCGGCCAGCCAGTGTAGATCCCACCTATGGGCGCACAACCCTATCATGAGGGGTTAAATCATGACACACAGTTATTCATAGGGAAAGTTTTCAGTTACTATTACAAATATACAGATTTACAGAAACAAGGAACACACTTATATACATTAGAAGTATTTTGAATAGTAACCTACAACACTATTATGTTAAGCAACATGGAAAGGGTGGTGGATTTTATTACTTGTACTGTACTTGTGTATTCAGTTATATATGATTATAAGTAAATAGATTTTCATAATATTGTAGCTCAATTGCCACACACTAGTAATAGCATATTTCGTCTTACTGAGCAATGACTCATCCCAGTGTTGAATCATTTTTCAGGTGATCCAGGTAGGCGAGCAAACCAGGCTCGCAGATAGAGGGGCTTCTGTACTGCCCTATCAGTAGATAGTGGGTATGTTTGTGGAGAATTTTTGTATATCTCAACATAGTTGAGGATATTTTGGGAAACATGTAGTACTCTGGTATTCTATGGTATTTTATTGTATATATTTTCATATGGTTATGTTCATGTGATTCTGCTTCTCGCTGCTTAGGCTAATGATTGGGTTTACCTCAGTATGGTATCAGAGCATGTAGAATGTTATAGTATAAAAAATAAAAATAAAAAGCATGGAAATTAAGCAGGTCATTACACTACAAGTTTTTGGTCATGCCTTTTGGGTTGACGAATGCTTCGGCAGTGTTTATGGATCTTATGAACAGGGTTTTCCATGAGTACCTGGACCAATTTGTAGTGGTTTTATCGATGATATTCTGGTATACTCGAGGAGTTCGGAAGAGCATGAAAGTTATCTGAGGTTAGTATCACAAATTCTATGGGAGAAGAAGTTGTATGCTAAGTTGAAGAAGTGTGAATTATGGTTGAATCATATTGCATTCTTAGGCTATGTGGTGTCTGGAGACGGTATCTCAATTGATCCTAGCAAGATTGAAGTTGCGGTAGACTAGGTAAGGCCGAAGAATGTGCAAGAGGTTCGGAGTTTTCTAGGACTAGCAGGTTATTATCGTCGGTTCGTGGAAGGGTTCTCTAAATTGTGTAGGCCTCTGACTCGATTGACCAGGAAGGGGGTGAAGTTTGAGTAGACCAGTGATTGCGAGCAGTGCTTTCAGGAGTTTAAGCACCGGCTGGTTACTGCTCTGGTTTTGACCATTCCTTCTGGTGATGGCAATTTTGTGATTTATCGTGACGCGTCTCTGAAGGGCTTGGGATGTGTGCTTATGTAGCAGGGTAAGGTAGTAGTGTATGCTTCTCGATAGTTGAAGGAATACAAGAAGAATTACCCTACGTATGATCTAGAACTAGCTATTGTTGTTTATGCACTAAAGATCTGGCAACAGTACTTGTATGGTGTACAATATGATATTTTCACTGATCAAAAAAGCCTCAGGTATTTTTTTCACACTGAAAGAGTTAAATATCAGGCAGAGAAGGTGGCTTTAGTTGATTAAGGATTATGATTTCACCATCAGTTATCACCCAAAGAAAGCTAATATGGTAGCTGATGCATTGAGTCGAAAGTTGGAACATGCTACAGTATCTGCAATTGTAGCTTAGCATCACATCATATAGGATCTGGATAGCTTGGGTATAGAGTTGGTGTTTGATTTCATCAGGCTTTCCTTGCTAGCTTGGTGATCCAACTAACTTTGTTTGAGCGTATTAAAGTTGTGCAAGTTAGTGATGCAAAGTTAGCTGAAATTGTGGAGAAAGTGCAGCAGGGGTTGGCTGTGGAATTTAACATCTCTGGGGGAGGTGTGTTGAGGTTTGGGACCAGGCTATGTGTTCCAAACGACGAAGAGATTAGAAGGATGATTCTGGAGGAAGCGCATCGTTCTTTGTATACGATGCATCCTGGTAATACGAAGATGTATCGTAATTTGTGCGAGACCTTTTGGCAGAGTGGTATGAAAAGGTAGATTGCTCAGTTCGTGTAGCAGTGTCTGACATGTCAGCAGGTGAAGGCTAAACATCAGAGGCCGGCAGGGCAGTTACAGCCCTTAGCTATTTTAGAGTGGAAATGGGAGCATATTTCCATGGATTTTATGACCAGATTGTTGCCAACACTTCACAGGTAGAATGCTATCTAGGTGATTGTGGATAGGTTTACGAAATCTGCTCACTTTTTACCGATGAAGGTTAGCTACCCTTTGAGTAGGCTAGCAGATATGTATGTGCATGAGATTATGAGAATGCACGGAGTACTAGTGTCCATTGTATCAGATCGAAACCCGAGGTTTACTTTTCAATTCTGATCGAGCTTGCAAGAGGCATTGGGGACAAAGCTTACTTTTAGTATAGCGTTCCACCCCCAGATTGATGGACATTTGGAGATGATGATACAGATCTTGGAAGATATGTTGCAGGCTTGTGTGTTAGATTTCGGTGGTAGCTGGATATAGTTTATGCCACTGGTAGAGTTTGCCTACAATAATAGTTTCTAGGATAGTATCGGGATGGCACCGTTCGAGACACTATATGGTTGGAGGTGTCGATCTCCTCTGTATTGGGATGAGGTTGGTGAACGTCAGGTGTTAGGACCTGAACTTGTGTAGCAGGCATCTGAGAAGGTGGGTTTGATCCGAGATAGGATTAAATCATCTCAGAGTCGGCAGAAGAGTTATACAGATGTTCGCCACCATGAGTTAGAGTTCGAGGTGGGGGGCAAGGTATTTCTGAGGATTGCTCCGATGAGAGGGGTGATGAGATTCGAGAAGAAGGGCAAGTTGAGCCCAAGGTATATCAAACCATTCAAGGTTCTTGAGCGAGTGGGTCTGGTAGCTTACATGATTGCACTACCCCCAGCACTCGCGAGGATCCACGATGTGTTTCACATAGCTATGTTAAGGAGGTACATGTTGGATCCATTGCATGCTGTGAGTTATGAGGACTTGGAAATTGGGGATACTTTAGCGTACGAGGAGGTACCTGTTCAAATATTGAACCATAAAGTTCAGAAGTTACGTACCAAGGAGATATCGTTAGTGAAGGTATTGTGGTGAAATCACGAGGTTGAGGAAGTTTCTTGGGAACTGGAAGCGAAAATATGCTGAAAGTATCCACAATTGTTCTAAGTATGTGTATATACCCTACTTTGGGTTAGGATAGGTGGTTAGTCGTTGTGAGTGTGTGTATTGTGAACTCCTCAGACGGTTTGTGTATGTAACCATGGTATTCCTCTGCCATAAGTGAGGGTATGTAAGTATTGTGATGGGACTTCGTTGCAGTAGTCGCCGGTTCATTCTAGAGTTGAGTGTGTATGAATGAGTTCATGAATGAGATATAGCAAATTCCGAAGACGAAATTTTTGTAAGGAGGGGAGGTTGTAAGAACCTGAACCATGATATATGAATTTAACTAATTAAGAGATGGGTAAATTGGTAATTGAGCAGGCTTCATTGACGAAACCTGAGTTCGTCGACGAAGGCTTTGTAGTTCTCGATGACGAAATTCAGGTACTTGTCGACAAGGAGTAACTAATAGGTTTTAGGAAACTAGGAATCTCAAGCTCGTCGACGAGGTGTCTTTAATGTCTCGTCAATGAAGAAACCATCTCATTGACGAGGAGTGGTCGAGTCAAAGGGTTATAAATATTAGTTTTCATTACTTCTTAGCTAAGAAATCTCAAATTCTCTCTCTATCTCTCTAGAACTCGAATGGATACTCGCTCTCTCTATAGATTTCTTCGTCGATCGTTGTTGGAATCAATGATTCGATGTTACCACAAGGATCGATGAAGGATTCTCTACAAGTTCTATGGATCAGATCTTCATTCCGGGAATTTTCAGGTTTTGGCTCGAAATCGAGGTAAGGCTCGGTTTTCAATTCTGATCCAGTAGTTATGTAGGGAATAGGATTGTGAGTATCTTCTATACTGTATTTTGTAGATTTTAGGAACTCGGTTCACTGTTTAGGGGTTGTAGAGTTCAAGATTGACCATTTTGGGAAAGGTAAGGGGATTCAGTTTATGTAGCTTATTTTTGAAATCGGACTCAGTAGAACTATGGTCCCCGGTCTTGTGTGCATTTTGGTTACTCATTTGGGGGGATCTAACAGATAAAACTATGGGGTTTTCAAGATTACAATTTTGGGAAAAAGGGGCGACGGGCTGCATCCTTGGTTTTGTTGGAAAACCGTAAATATATTGTGATATATATATATATATATATATATATATATTGTGTTAAAGGGATGGTCATGTTTTGACTTGTTTAAACTGTATGTGTTTGGAAAACCATGATTTTAGATTACCAAATAGGTGTGGTTTGTTTGGTTATATGAGCATGCATGGTTGTGTTTTGTTGAAATGTAATAGGGACTGGGTTCCAAGTTGTTCCAGGTACTAAGAGTGTTCGGCTCTATATTCGAGGGCGTATGAAATCGCTGGCCATGTTTGGCAAGAGTGTCTGACTCTATATCCAAGGGCGTGAGCCTTACCGGCTAATCACCGAAGGGTGTGGATCTACTAGTTTGTACCAGTATGACGCCATGGGAGTCTGAGACTAGCCATGTGTCGGGGACGCGTGTAATGTGAGTCGGCTTCAGGTCGAAGGGTGTGACGACACCGGATTGATTGATCATGTGTGTGTGTGTGTATGCACTGCTTTGAAACTAGTACTGGAACTGCATTTAACTGTGTATGTTTTGTTATCATGATAACACTCAAATGTCACACGCCGATATAACCTGTATCTGCTCTTACTGAGAGGTGTCTCACCCCTATTGTACGTACATATTTTTCAGGTCCTTCAAATAATCAAAACTAGCGTCCTTGTGTGGGAGCATAGTGGTCGGTGTACTGCGGACAGTACTTGGGTAAGTACTAGGACTGTTCCAGGTGGCCTTTTGTGGTTTTGGCTAGCACCTAGATTGTGTTTTGTATTATAGGACTTGAATTTCGTTGTGCATAGACTCTGGTATGGTACAGTATATGTATAGAAAGATCATTTTCCGCTACGTATATTCTAGTTGTGTATAGAAGTATATAGGGTGCCTGGGAACCCCACGGGGTCAGACCCTCATTCATTGTCTTGTATATGGATGTTTTTGTATGATACAGGGACAGGTTAGGTTACTAATTCAACCCTGGGTCGCATTACAGGGTTCAGAGCATGACAAAAAGTCTTACCTTGAATTTGGGATGAATTCCAAACTAGCCCCACCGACGATCTACTCCAGTAGATTTGTAAAAACCTTTCCTAGGAGTGTTGTGGTGGTTTCAAATCGTCGATTTGGATAAAAACAAACCCATAAATTAAGAGAAAAGGGTAGGAAACCGAAGAGGAGAGAGAAGGAGAGATTTGTGCGTGAGTTTTCAGTAAAAAATGAAGTTTAGGCCTATTTATACACTGGCCTTCTTCGACGAGCCACGTCACTTCATCAACGAGATCAAGAAGGCAATTTGTCGACGAACTCTCATCCTTCATCGACGAAATTCAGAATCGCCAACACATCCTCTTGGTACCTTCTCATCGACGAGACTCGTCCCCATCGATGAGTCGCTCATGTGCTCTCATCGACGAATTCCCTATATTCGTCAACGAGACCCTGTTTAATTACTTATTTTAATTCCTTTTTCCTTCTTTTTTTCATTATTTAAATACCATAATTCTCTGGATCACTACACCCACACCTTCAGCCATGGCCTCCTCAGTGAGGGAGGCTAAAAGAAGGCCAAGGAGACATTTTTTCTGTATTTTTCCATGCCACATGTTTGATGTTTGGTGTCTGAGAATCCGCAGGGTCAAAACGGGATGGGGGCATAAGAGTTCCATCCACATGGAGTTCCATCCACATGGCCGATCAGTTATTGTCTCTCTTAAAAAGGAAGCAATTGACTATTCCATAGGAGATAGTTCGAAAATGAGAGTTTGATTGTAACCATGTGGAAGAGGGTGTTGAAAGGAAGAAGAGTGGAGGAGGTTTTGGCAGCCATGGTTGGCGAGTCAACGACAACAAGGGGGGCGGAGAATGGTGCGGTAGTGTGCATATCGTGATGGTGTTCGTCGATTGGCAAGGACAAAACAAGCAGCAAGTTGTGAACCTGTGCCTCAAGAATAACCTCCAACAAGAATCTGTGATGGCCGGATAATGGGCGCGGGCGGTTGTGGTTGCTGCCTTACTATTTTGGTAAATTGCTGCGGTGGTGAGTGCGGCGGCTCTGGGAAAATGTCGCAATGGTAGTGCAGTGGCAGCAATGTAAGGTGACACCGCAACGGCAGTGCACCAATTTTAGGAAGGGGGAGAGGAGATTGACGCAAACGATTTGGAAACAAAGGATGAGGCCAAAGATAGGATTCACCGGCCGACGATGTCCATATTTCCTCTGGAGTGTGGTGGCTCTAGGACGAGACCTAACGAGCTGCGTGATTCTAGGGTTCCACGACGTGGGAACCTTGGCGGATGACTAGGGGAACTTCACTGCTGGCGATGGTAGTGAAGGACTAAAGATCCGAGTGGTGTGGACGATAAGCGTGTTGATTGTAGCGTCAACGAGGCTAGACGCTATGCGGCGCTGGGAGAATATACAAGTGGGGTTGCGTGTGGTGCTAGGAGATTGCTGGGGTTGCATGCGGCACTAGGAGAAAGAGATTAGGGTTGCAACAATGCGCTAAAAAGAAAATTAGGGTGGATCGTTTACGCTCTAATACCATAAGAATGTCTGAAAACCACCACACTTATGAAGTGGTGAGTGTTGTGCATTTATATTAAATTAAATATTACATGGAATAATTACATATCAATTCCCTATTAACTGAAGGATAGACAAAAGGAAAGCATATATATAATATTCTCCTAAAATTAAGGCAAAGAATCCTCAATATCATCAACACTCTATTCACCCTTCTTTTTGCGTCCAAGAAGTGTGTGTGTATAACAACCCTAAAAATATATATACATAATTAGGATTAAAATTCTAAAATATATATATTAATTAATTAATTCAGATAATAAAATAAATAATATATATATATTGATGGAGATGAATTGAACTAGATTCAATTCATTGAATGTGGAACCCGCGGGCATAATCCCCTTCCCACACCTCCCTCCGTCTCTATCTCAATTCCTTTCTTTATCCTTTACCCTAATATAGTCATATATATCATAAGATAAGATCAGATACTTCTGTTTATTTGAATTCAACGAAACCCCACCCCCACCCACCCCCCCCCCCCCCCCCCCCCCCCCCCTCTTTCACCATTCGCCTCTCTCTCTCTCTCTCTCTCAATTTCCTTCCCTGCAAACTTCGAAGATCTTTGCAAAATTTGAGGAACGGAAATTATTCCAATTTTCAAATTCCGCTCTCCAAATATTTAACCACGAGAATTTCATTTTTCGCACACTACAGGCACAACTTTAGGAATAGAGTAAGTAGATTTGATTATGTCAGATTTTATTTTAAAATATTTTCGATTAAATTTGAGTACATAAATTTATTTATATTCATGTTATTTAAATATATGTCTGGGTTAGATTAAATCACACGAATTTTATCATATCGGGATTTTATTTGAATTTACCGAATATATATTTATCAGAATTTTTCACGTAATTTATGAAATTATAATTATTATAAAAATTGTATGGCATGAGTTATTTTATTTTATTACATAATTGAGCAAATTTGTGAGCTTTCCGATGTTATGTTTATTACCTAGTTTATTGTGAATAATGATGATATTTATGTACAAATTTTATATTGAAAAAAGTGATGAGTTTATTTTATTTTATGTTGGGAAATTGATCAGATTATAATACTTTTTAATTGTATAAATTTTAATTATGTGTTAAGAACCATGATGGCCCAAATGTAACTACAAATGAATATTAGTGCAGTCACACTATTGTGGGAGTGTTGGCGATGGATAGTGAATTTGGCCTAGGTATGAGTATGAGATGTGATAGACAAATCGCACTTACAGACATAATATTTGATTTAGTCTGGTTGGTTGGTCAGTCAACCAATTAAGTCCAGTTTTTGGACCGCACAACCCGATCATGAGAGTTAAACATGACATGCATAGGTCAAAAAAAGTTTTTATGTATATTTGGGTATTTATGTGATTATGACCTTAAATAGGTAAAATGATGTTTTAGAGGAAAGTACAAATATTTATTTATATATGTAATTGACTGATTACAAATGAAATTTTTATTAAAGTTATTAAATATATTTTTATATTATGAAACTCATGTCAGTCACGCACTGATAATAAACTAGTTCTTACTTACTGAGATGTGCTTTATCCAATTATTATTAAATATTTCAGATGTCTAGAGGAGCATAACCGAAATCAGAGAAACGTAACGGAAGCGTGGGTGGGATTAGAAACAATGGTTTGGATTAAAGATTTAAAATTTTTATTTGTGTATATTTTAAATTTTCTAAGGATGTGTTAAATTTGATATGAGAGATATTGTGATAATGAGGTTATTTAGTATTCTGGTATAATGAATTTGAAGTCTTCCATTATATAAAATCCAAGTCACTACAATTGGTATTAGAGCAAATTTTTGAATTACTACAACGTGTGTGTTTTTGGGTTACTACAGCGTATGCGTGTGTGTGTGTGTGTGTGTGTGGTCGTGCATGCTTGTGTAGTGGTGTGTGAATGTAAGTGTGTGCATGAGTGTATCTATAAGTGTATTATGTGTGTGTGCGCGCACGCGCACGTGCGTGATTCATGCATAGGTGCATGTATGGGTGTGTGAATGTGCATGCACAGGGGTGTGGCTGTGTGTGTGTGTGTGTGGTGTATCCATGCATGTAGATGTGAGTATATATGTAAATATGCATGCATGATATGATCATGTTATAGTATATGCATGAGTACATGAATGCATGGATGAAAGCATGCATGAATGGATGCATGGTGCATATATACTGAAATCGAATTGTACACCAAACGGTTTAGATTAATCTTAAACTAATTTTTTACGATTCAGTTTAATTTTTTTCTCAATTTTAATGCAATATTTTGTTCTCAAAAAAATATTTAGAAGTTAGGCCGATGACCAATTTAAAAAAAAATATTCAAATGCAAAGGGTTTGCAAATCCAATAGAGCAAAAGACTAGAAAAAGCCCATCTAAAAGGCAAACCAGCTTGGCCCAACATTATAGAATAATTGAGGGGCAAATTGATGAAGGAGATGGATAGGCCAAAATCCAAATGGACTTTCATAGGAGGGGGAGGGAACCCCCATTAGGCGATGTGAGACCGAGAAATGTTCCCAACACAAAAGTTGGGATCTTTCATTCTACACTCCTCTTTTGTCAGAGGAAGAATCTCAAACTAAAATTCAAAAAATTAATTAATGAAGCCAAATATTAAAAGTTTTCATTACTTAAAGGAATAACATATATATATATATATATATATATATATAACAATACATATATATAGTATTCAAAATAAGCATTTTATAATAATAATAATAATAATAATTATCAGTTTTTTAATTTTTTTAATTTGATTTTTAAGTGAAATAAAGTCATTTTTTTATGAAATTCAAAATCAAAATTGAAAACTGAAGTATCAAAAGGTTTAATTTCGATCCGATTCTCCATTTTTTGATAAATTTTAGACACTACTAGTGATTATTAAGTTAAATTGTCAAAAATTTCATGCGGGTGTCCATGTTTAACTAAACTTTAATGGATACGACGACAGAACAGCACTCACCAACAATCACCTACAAGTGAAACTATGCTCACCTCGTGACGACGTCGTTTTGCCTCCCAAAAATCCCAGTCCAACACGGATCTACGCTGTGTATTTAATCCGGCAGCCGCGCAGATCCTTCCCACCAACCTTCCCCGTTGAAAAGTTCTTCTGCGCTCTAGGCAGAGAAGGAGAAAGAGAAGCACCTTTCCTTGCTTTCTCGCATCACACCCACCCATCACCATGGCCATGGCAGCTCCCTCCCATTCTCTCCTCCTCCAAAACCCTACCCTTCACTTTCTCAAAAACCCTGCCACCTCCCCCTCCAATGCCTTCCCTTTCCCCCACAAGAATAAGCCCATCTCGATCGCCTGCGCCGCCGTCACCCCCGTCCAAGCCTCCCCGCCGGCCGCCGCCCCTTCCCAAGATCGAGTCTTCAACTTCGCCGCGGGCCCGGCCACCTTGCCGGAAATCGTTCTGAAGAAAGCCCAATCGGAGCTCTGCAACTTTCGGGGCTCCGGCATGAGCGTCATGGAAATGAGCCACAGAGGCAAGGAGTTCCTCTCCATCATCCAAAAAGCCGAATCGGATCTGCGCAACCTTTTGGACATTCCGCCCGAATACGCCGTCCTCTTCCTGCAAGGCGGCGGCACCACCCAGTTCGCCGCCATCCCTTTGAATCTCTGCAATCCCGACGACCCGGTCGATTTCATCGTCACCGGCTCTTGGGGCGACAAGGCCTTAAAGGAAGCCCAGAAATTCTGCAAACCCAACTTGATCTGGTCCGGCAAATCCGAAAAATACACCAAGATCCCTGATTTTGAATCTCTGCGCCAGAATCCAGATGCCAAATACCTTCACATCTGCGCCAACGAGACCATTCATGGAGTCGAGTTCAAGTCCTACCCGAACCCGAATAACAAAAATGGGCTTTTGGTCGCGGACATGTCCTCCAACTTCTGTTCTAAGCCTGTGGATGTCGCCAAATTCGGGTTGATTTACGCCGGCGCCCAGAAGAACGTGGGGCCATCTGGAGTCACAATTGTCATCGTCAGGAAAGATTTGTTGGGAAATGCTCAGGAAATCACTCCGGTGATGCTTGATTTGAAGATCCAAGCAGAGAACAATTCGCTGTATAACACGCCTCCATGCTTTGCTGTTTACATGTGCGGTTTGGTGTTTGAGCATCTCTTGGAGCAGGGAGGATTGAAGGAGGTGGAGAAGAAGAACAGGAAGAAGGCTGGGATTCTGTACGACGCAATTGATGAGAGCAAAGGGTTTTACAGGTGCCCAGTGGAGAAGTCAGTGAGGTCTCTGATGAACGTGCCCTTCACGCTGGAGAAATCAGAGTTGGAGGCAGAGTTCATCAAGGATGCAGCCAAGGAGAAGATGGTTCAGCTTAAGGGGCACAGGTCAGTGGGTGGGATGAGAGCTTCTATTTACAATGCAATGCCCGTGGAGGGGGTGGAGAAGCTGGTTGCCTTCATGAAGGATTTTCAGGCAAGGCACGATGCTTGATTCCGTCTTTCCAAAGCAGTTTTTGGAAACAAAGAGTGTTTTTCTTCTGTTGCGTATTGAATTTGGCACCACATGTTTGGTTTGTTCTTCCCATGAGGGTTAATTAAAAAAGTCTTTTTAACTTTTGGTTGGGCAGCTCTGCCGATAATGGCATGTCCAGTGAGAGGACTTAAATCATAAATGTTTAGAATGCAGTATCTTGAGAATCGATTTGAGATTTTAGGGGAAAGGTTTTTCAGGTATACAGCCCGCTGGGTTCGTTGATGTTAAATCATTTGAGGCAAAGGTAATAATGCAAATTTGGAAATGTAGCAATCTGGATGGGAGTGGTTGGTATATAATTTTGCAACTTGTACTTGTCCGAACCTTCAAGGTGGGAGTTGAATCCTTTTACCTCTGGATGCAATTGGGTTACTTACTTCTGTTGGTATGTTTCTAGTTGTGGATGAACATACCTAATCAATCTTTCCACATGCATTTTCATTTAAGTACAATGCATCTCTACCTCAAACTCAAATAAGTTTACACGCATAGTGTGTGCCCCACAAGTAGTGTTCATTTATATATAAATTTTATTTTATCAAAAATTAAATCAAAATTCTTTGAATTGTCATCTTGTTTAAAAGAGACGACAATATTGAAAAGACACATTTTGAAATGAGCATAAATTCATCACATTGATGGAGTTTGCACTATTATGAGAGAGAAATTACACGGTGGTGTTTTTTTGGGATATTTCAAAGGCATTCATCTGCAATGGAGTTTTTTTTATACATGTGGGGGTTGGGGGAAAGGGAATACATGAATTTTTTCGGGGTATTTGAATTTTATTTGTCATTTCATGTGTCAATAGCAAAAGATGATAAATTAATCAATTTTTTTAAACAAAAGATACTCACCTCGAGATTTGACAAAAGACAGATATCTCCCTGAGATTTAAAAAATATCACACGAAATTTGAGGTTTCAAAAATGTCACAAACATAGATCTGTCCTTAAAAAATTTGTGTTTTTGCAAGATATAAGGGGAGATTTGTATCTTTTTCATAAAAACTCAAGAAAGGTCTCTAAAATTCTTGAAATCTCAAAGGTGGTTTTTAAAATTTATGGTGATCTTGTGGTATGTTAAACATGAAAGTCTTGATTCCTATCAATTTTGCTACATATGATGCATTTGGATCGGGAGAGAACTTTGCACCAATCATGAAGACGGGGAATAGAAATTGTAAGTGATGGGAGTTATATGCACATAACATGCAACTTAGAATGAAAAAACTTATGATTTGAAATAACTTATAAACTTAAGCAATATGGACGTGTAAATGTTTAGTTATCTCACTTTTCACTACTTGGGTATAAGCAATATGTAAAGCAATAGTATGGTGCAATATGCAAATATGCACTGATACTATTTTTCTATGTAATGTTTGTGCAAGTCTAACATGGTGCATGAGACATCTTTTTTTTTAATATCAAAATGGAAATATTATAGTTAAGGTGGACTGATTGACTCCTACAAGCTCGCGAAGCTAGGGCCCGTGAAAATGTCTTGATGATCCAAGTTTGCAAGTACGAAACTACAGTTTAACTAATATAGCAAGAGGAAAAAAAAAGCATCTAAATCACTAGAGAAGCAAGTCAATGCAAATTAAATCGGTTAAAATTGCTAGTGAATTACAGGTGTACTCTTACATCATGTTTGGTGTGAAGAGAATAAGAAAATAATTAAATGAAAATTTCAATGAAAAGTATGACTAAATCAAGTGATAAAGTTGATTTCATTTTGATCGGTTGCTTTCTATTTTTTTGTACTAAATTAATAGTTAAGAGTTAGTGAAGGATACCCCTTTGATGCATTTATTGTACCAAAATAATTTTTTATTTTTGTTTCTCCATTTGGAAACAAACGGGCAATCAAGTTTCC
Source organism: Malania oleifera (assembly GCF_029873635.1). Classification (NCBI taxonomy): domain Eukaryota; kingdom Viridiplantae; phylum Streptophyta; class Magnoliopsida; order Santalales; family Ximeniaceae; genus Malania; species Malania oleifera. The sequence goes on along the minus strand of NC_080417.1, from coordinate 57,007,807 downwards.
ATCAAATACATGCAATGCAAATCCTTATGTTTGGGTAAAATGCCTAGAAAAAGTTTCAAAAGAAATATACTGATTTTAAGTGCGAGTAGTTGCTTCCAAAGTCGTGGCCAATCAATTCCTTGGTACGATTGAAGCCAATTAATTAATCATGTTTAACCATAATTATTATTATTTTATTAGTAAATGATAAATTATATTGATCAAATGGATATGTACAGAAACTCTGGGCATACCCGAGAGGAAGGAAGCCAAATAAGACTTCCATCAAAAGTTATCACTACTACATTAAATTTGGGCATTCTCAGGGACAATAAGTCATCAAACCAAAATCAAAAATTAACTAAATACCATAATTCAATCAAAAAGGAAATAAGATACCTTAGAACTCAATTCATCACCAGAAAGAATGTCATGAGATGATGGATATCCACTCCAGAATGAATCAAGGCATAGCACCCTCCAACAACAAGCCGTAAGACGATGAAAGCAGAAGGATTCCCAAATAATCAACAACTTAGCCCAGGAACACCATCCACAAGAAAGAAGACTGAGGCAAAGCTGAAGAACAGCACACAACCACCTCCATAAGATTAACCATGCCGATACTTGAAGATCAAATTGCCACTTGGACACTCGAACCAACACCAGCACAAACCTTAACAGAGGTTCAAACCACCTTCCATAGAGAAACAACTCGAAACCTTGCTGAAGAGTACCATCCCATCACAAAAGCTGTATCAGAACGTATCTCATTCCATCTCCAGAAGGTGCACCAAAAGAAATCAATCAAAAGCCTGATAAGCCACCAGAGAGAACTCCAAGATGATATCTCAAGAACCCAAGAATCTCTGAACCCCATAATAGTCTAAAAACCATTGAGAGAAAAGAAGGAGACAAAAACAAAGAGACTCCTGCCTCAAAAAGGCCAGATACCCATTGAAAGGAAGAAGGAAACAAAGAGAATATGTTTTTTTTTTGCACACTATCCTCCAGGAAAAAGGAGAGTAAAAGCTCTCAAACTTAAGCAACAATCCTCAACTTAGGCCGAATACACAATCCACAATCAGAAGGAAGACCAAGACCAACTGAAGATTAGCAACTCGATCACCTCTAAAAAAAAGTCACAAACCATAACAGAGGATCAATCCACCTTCTAAAGAGAATCATAACATGAATCCTTGATGGAAAAACCATCTAAACATAAAATCTGCATCATTCCATCTCCTATAGATGTATCAGAAGAAAATCAATCAAAAGCCTAGATAAATCATCAGAGAGAATTCTAGTAAGATATTTCAAGAGTTCAAAAAACTCCAACCACCTCATAATAGTCCGAAAACCTATTAAGAGATTAGAAGGAAAAAGAAAAAAATGAAAATGGAAGGATAGAAAGAGAAAATCGGGATTTTTTTTTTTTTTAGAACTTATCTAACATTCAAAATTTCACATCAATATACAACATTCACACAATCACAATTCAAAAGCAATTTTGGGACTACGGTTTTTTCATTTCCAACACCTCCCCCCCAAAAAAACTAATTATTGAATGGATCAAATCAAAATGAAACATACAACATTCCCAGAATCACAACTCAAAAGCAATTTTGCGACTTGGTTTTTTCATTTCCAACCCCCCCTCTCTCTCAATCACTACAGTACACTCCTTGGATTATTGAAATTTGTTTGGGGATGGGGGCTAACGTGGCGCTATGGGAATAGAGCCTATGCCCTAGGGGCAAACCATGAGATTTGTTTGCGTGAAACGCAAGTAAGAACACATGGGCTTCCCCAGCCCCTTATACCCCACAAAACCATCATCATCTCACGCAACTACTCACCCAAATGTTGTTTTTTGAAGCTTTGCTTTTTCGGTAAAGAGTTCTTTGAGAAAATGGCAAGAGTATTTTCCCATTTTAACTTTTTTTAAAAGTATATACATATATATATATATATATATATATATTAAATAATATCCTATTCTGAAAAGTATTTTCTAAGTTTAACGTAATCATATTACTTAATCCAGCGAGATTTAAACCTGATTTATTTTTATTTTTTAAATTATATATTAAATAATACATTATTCAGAAAAATATTTCCCATAATGACTCTAACGTAATCTCGCTACTTGATCCAGCGAGAATTAAACAAATCTCGTTGGACCAAGTGGCGAGATTTGTCACGTGTCACGCCCAAGATAAAAATAGGCAAATCTCGCTATTTGGTCTAACGATATTTGTCTTGACACGCATCTTGATATTAGACTGTCATCTAAATCTCGCTACTTGGTGTAGTGAGATTTGCTATGCATATAGAAATTTTTTTTATTCTCCTTTATTTATTTTTTTTATTATAATAATGATTAATTAAATAATTGGAATGAAGTATCATGTATTAATTTAAATTTTCACATAGAATAAATTACATTTTGTAAATGTTGTTTTTTAAAAAATATATATATTTTTTAACTTACATAAAACTTAATTTAATTAAGAAATACTATTAAATTATAATGTTAATTTCATAATATAATAACAATAGAAAGCCATAAATCCTACTAGATAAGGTCAACTATATAAATCATTTTTAATCAATTTATCTGATCGAAATTTTTTTTTCTATTAAATTGAAAACTATTAAATCCTTCGCCATTATCTCATTGTAAGTTATTTTAAGTCTACCCACATCCCTTTTAATAACAAAAATAATAATTAACTCACTCTTCCTCAAAGATGCTTTACTAGTAAATATTATGATATAATCATAGTATAATTGTTGATTATTTTTATTAGTATTCTTAATTTAAAGTGAAGTCGATGTTCTAATTGCACGCATGTGATGCATCGACCTCAATCGAAGTGAACCAACCTCAATTGAAATATTTTGCACATGGTGCGCCAACCTCAATCGAGGTGCTGATTGCACGCATGTGATGCATCAACCTTAATCGAGATATTTTGCACGTGGTGTACCAACCTCAATCGATTGAGGTGTTCAAGTACATGCAATGCATGTGCTCAAGTAATGTAATGCACATTGTACGTTGACCTCAACCAAGGCATTCCAACGTCAATCGAGGCGCTCAAGTACGTGCAATGCACATATGTGTTGACCTCAACCGAAGTCCTCGAGTATGTGTAACACATATGGTGCGGTGACCTTAATCGAGGTGCTCCAAGCATGTACGTCCACCATCCAACGTATACAAAACTTGATCAAGGTGTTCAAGCATGCGCAACACACAAAGTGTATCAACCTTGATCGAGGTGCCTAATCACACACAAAGCACGTGGTGGGTTGGCCTCAACTGACTTGCCGTAAGCACGTATAATTGACATGGTGTGGCCAACCTCAATTAAGGTGCCTTGAGTACATATGACGCACATAGCATACCTCAATCGAAATTTAGATTCATTTCAAAATTTATATCTCTATATAACAAACATTATCTTAAATTAGATAAAAGATATTTAATACAATATTAATTGTTGATATGATTAATTAGAAGTATAATAATATATATAATAATAATACAAGACAGAAAAAAGATTTCATTTTTTATATTTTTCTATTATGCTTTCCATTCTGATTACGACTTGGAATTTAAAATTTAGTTGTAAATTAACCAACCCTGCCTAAACTCCTTGTTGGTACTAAACTAAGCTGAACTCAGCCAGCGACAAGGACACGAACATAATTAAAAACAAAGCAGGGGATATTTTGGAAGACATCGAAACTTCTAACCTAACAGCGCAAGTTTTTTCCCGATTTATCTTTTTAAATATATATATATATATATTAAATAATACCTTTTTTGGAAAAATAATTCCCGGAATGACATTTTCCCATTTCGATCATTTGGTACCGTTTTCAAAGCTACCTCCAGCGACTGCATTGAAAATACTGAAAAACATATTTCAAACAACTACAATTAGAAAAGATTAGCTTATGACTTTTAAAAGAAAAAAAGAAAAAATCTTAACTTTTGTTATTAGTATTCATAGCTGGGAACAAGGTCAAATACAAAACTAAAAGGCTTCAGCACATCTTGGTGTTATCATGCCTAACAATGTGCTTATGGTTTTTTTTTTTGTTATTACTATACGTATTCTTATCAATTCAGTATTTAAGATAGCATAAAATCTTATTTCGGTTGCCTACAAGACAACCTAAGGACTTGTATGTTAATACAAAAGTTAAACAGAGAAAGCTTAGATATACAAAATTTTGTAAAGATAAAATTTGCATGACAATGAGCAATTTGGTGCTAACCTTGTCAGTGTCTCTATGTGTTAAATAAGTAATATACATAGTTTGAGGGTTTATTGTTGTAAGATCACACCAAAGAACCCAAAATCTTGAAGTAAGAAAAAACCTCTTTTTATCAACATCAGCAAAAAATAGATTACTGACCTTATCCAATTCAAACTTGTTGGATAATAGTCTCTTGATGCCACATCCATCAAAGGTATTTTCACTATGCGCAACAATCACAGGTTGTTCCTTGAGAAGTTGAGCAACACTTTCTGACATATATATATATATGCTTTCTCTTCTCATTATTGTTTATAAAAGTTGAATGCTCCAACATACCTTCAGACTATCATACATATAAGTGAAAAACTGTAAAAGCAAAAAATTGGCAATTCTACCCAGTAAAATTTTCCAAATAAGTAGTCATATCGTACATATAAACATAAGGTACAGTTCTACCGGTTTAGATTTCCAAAATAACTGATGTAAACAAATCTCGTTACCTTTTTTACGGAAAAACAAACCCTAACAGCTATATCCTAGGACTTCCAACCGGTGAAAACATGTATACTTGCTAGACCAAGGGTCAGAGAGGCAATCGGGACCCAAGGGAGAGCTCGAAAAAGCTTTTTGGTAAAAAAGTTTCGAAACCCTAGGAGAGAAAAAAGAGAGATTTCAAATTTCCTAAAAAAATAAGCTCATACCTATTCATAGGAGAGTAGGCCCAAAGGAAAACTGGCACCGGTTTCCCCTATATCCACAAAATCCTCACCGATTTTGTAGTTAACTGGCCCGGTTGACCCAAAACCATGGCTGATTTTCTATTCATAGCCTATTCCATGTTGGATGGAATCACACAAGCTTTTGACAACTTAAATTACATTCTCATCTTATTTCACTCTATGCCTAGGAATAGACATCCTATCAATCAAATGTAACCTCATTGAATTGTGTAGAAAAGAAGTGCCCTCTTCGTTAATTTTGCCATGTTATTGGGTATAAGCTTTAACAAGCATTTTATTAATAATTTTTAGGGGATGTTTGGCTTGTGGCATCTTTCAAGATTCCCGGGAATGTGATGCCCGTGGTATCTCATTCGCGTGTTTGTTTGAGTATGGGTATTTGTGTAGTATAAAAGTTCACATTGCTAGGGATGAAAGGATTCTCATGAAATCATCTTATTCTCACCTCCCTTGGTCCCTCCATGGATAAATTTCATAGGAATCCCATTCCTATAGGAATAATGCTTTTTGTACCAAATTGCCCTCACTATTTTGGCTTTTTGACAATGATGCCCTTCTAAGATAATATAATCACACTCTATTATTATCTTAAAATAATAAATTTTTAATAAAATAAGAGAAAATTTTAAATTATCTTAATTGAATAAATATTTAGCGTTAATATTAATTAATTTTAATTAGAAAAAATATATATACATGATTTTAATTGAAATATAAATTGTTTTTAAAATATCTATTAAAAATGTAAAAATTTATGTTAATTAACATTTTAATTGACATTTGTAATTTATTAAATAAACATAATATTATTATTATCTTATACAATTTTAATATAATACACTATAGTGTCTTCAATCATTTCAGTTAATAAATTATTAAATGTTAAATATTTTAAATTTATAATTGTTAAGCATGCAGTTCTTGAACTACTTTGCAGGCATGAATTGTTTTGACATAAACCATGGTATATGCTCAATGGGATACAATATAGGAACTGCTACATGCCCTAAGAGGAGTGTTGAATCAAGTGTAATCCCAAGAGGAGGGGTGAATTGGGTATTTAAAAATTCTTTGAAACTTATTCACCACTTAATCCCTACTTATATATATTTACCAATGAGTTCTTATTACTCAATTAATTACGTGCAATGCTATCCAACCTATACATGCAATATAAACAATTTAAATGCAGTGCTGAAAGTAAAGAGTAAAGGGAAGAGAGAAGACAAACACGGTTTTTAAAAGGTTCAGCTAACTTAGCCTACGTCCTTGCCTTAAGCAACCACTCAAGAATTTCACTAAATCCCTACTCCTTAAATTGGGACGGAGTTTCCCTTATAATCCACTGCTTACAAAAGGCATAACTCTCTCCTACTCCGCTGCTTACAAGAGATACAGCTCTCTCCTCAAACATCGGTTCACACACCGAATCATGAATACACTGAACCTGTAAAAACACTCAAAGATGCTTCCAAACAAAAGCTCATGAGTACAATTCAAATTCATAATACATTAACATGTGATATAACTTAAAGCTCAGAATATATGAAAATGATACAATCGTTTTATGAATGATTATGCTTCAACATACAATACTTTTTTTATCATATCTCCCAAATAAATATATATTTAAGCACTTTGGAAAATTTTAGGATTCTAATTCACTTTGCTAAAATGCACAAATATATCTTTTGTGAACTTATAAAAAGGCTTTGAAGATTATATCAATTAAAATTAAAAAGTTCCTTTCAAATATTCAATCTCAACACAATCTTTGTCATATGCAAATATGTATATATCTATATATATATATATATATATATAGATAATGATGTTCAACACCCACAAACTGAATATATTGTTGTTCAGAAAAATATCCCTCAATAAAATGTATATTTATAAAACACTAAGGATATTTAATCAAACGTTAATATATCTAAAATATAGATCCTTTAACAACCACATACAAGAATCAAATCTTTTTAACCAATGAAGAAAAATAAATCTTTTACCAAGCAATGAGATTATTTAGATATAACGTTTACTTATTTTCTATCACTCAGCACCTTTTAACTATAGATTTCTAAATGTGTGGTTCGTTAATAAATATATATCTCAATGACAAAGTAAACTTTTTCAAGTAATGAACTTGTTAAACAAAATCTCTATATGGTTAAGAATGCTCAAGATTAAATTCTCTAAAGATATTCAATAGCAAGTAATAAGATGAGAAGCTCTTAAAAAAAAAAAAAAACTTGAATCACCAAACCTCAATACCAAGAAGAAATAAAGTTGAATGAATGAATGCCCTTTGATTTCCGAAGTAGATTTTCCCAAAGAAGATGAATGAAGAATGAAATGCAGACAATCGTATACCAATCAACTCAAGTCTTTCTATGTTCTTGCAATAAGATATGTTCTTCTCTTGTTGTGTGTCTTAGTTTTTTTTTTTTTTTTTTCTAGGGTTTAGATATTCAGTATATATAGTGTCTTAACCTTAGAATTGATCTCAACCGTTGGATCAAAGAAATAGATCGCGAGTTCTTTTAATAAAAATCAAAATTTTAAGTTTTCCCGCAAATTCAGGCGACTGAGGTCGAAGCCCAGGCGACCGAAGTTCCATAAACTTTTGAAAAATTAACTTGGAATACAGGGTCAGGTGACTAAAGAGTGGTTTAGGCTCCTAAAGTGGCGAGTTCAGGCACCTGAAGTCCCAAGTTCAGGCGACCGAAGTGCCTTGGCCAATTTGATGTGTTTCCCATTAATTCTTCAGGCTACCAAACTTAATCTTCAGGCTCTTAAAGAAATTCTTCAAGCGACCAAGGTTGAGTTTAAGCTACCGAAGTCCCCTTTTTCTCAAATTTTTTTTTTTAAAATTAAAAATCTATTTTACTTTCTTTCTTGGCACTTTTATGAAAAGACTTTCTAAGGTTTTAAGAATATTTCTAAGTCCATGAAAGTCCCCTAATGATGTTCATGAAATGCATGAAACCTAAATTCATTCTAGGTATATGTTGAGCCTCAAATTAAATCATACGAAAATGTAAATATGTAACTTCTAAATACCCATTCCCAAGATGTTCTTGAACTTTGCCACTTGCATCTTGATTCACGTACTCTTTGATTTCCATGGAGTTTGCCAAAATGTGTCAGCTTTACTTTATGGCTTCCATGACTCGTTATCTTTCTGTGTATGCTTAATATAGGTTCTGTTCACAAACTCAATGTACAGATCAAATACCAAGTGATTTGTCATTATCAAAACAGGATTGAACTCGTAGAGTCAACAATCTCCCCTTTTTTTTATGATGACAAATACACGAGCAAAAATATATAATGGGTTACGCCTAACATGGCTCCCCCTCAAATAATGCATCAAATATTTAATGAATGACAATATGTTAATACTCATGTTCATACACAAGGTGTTTACCCTGAATCCAAATGAAATGTGAAAACAAGTTTGTGTGTGCAATTTTCCTTCTCACCCTTTGCATGTCTCAATAACAATTTTGCTCATTCTTCTATTTCAATGACAATTTTATTTTTGCTCATTCTTCTCCCCCTTTTGATAGCAACAAAAAGGTGTAAAATAAAAAGTCATGAATGGACATAACCTTATGTTCTACTCCCCTTTGAAAGTTTAGAGTTTTAATCTTATTCAACCATTAGATTTTGGAAAAATTGTACTACTCCTCTTTTTACATCAAGCATTTCCCATGCTAATGCATAAGTTTCAATGATTATGTAAGAATACCAAATATTGATTGATGAGGTACCAACTGTGGACGAATGTTATGTCGAATGTGCACACAAGTTGATTGATTGATTTGATATCAAATGTTAATTAATGTGATGCCAAAAGATGATTGATTTGATATCAAGTAATTACATCTTAAGTGACGTTGCTCCCCCTGAATTATGCTATCTAATATAATTCTAAGCAACCTTTCGACTATGCATTAGACCTAATTCACGCCTAATTTGGATAAACCTATCCTTCACAAGTAGTTTCGTGAATATATCTGCCCATTGTTCATCTGGGTATACACACTCAAGTATCACATCTCCTTTTTGTACATAATCACGAAAAAAGTGATGTTGTATCTCTATATGCTTAGTTCGTGAATGTAATATGAGATTCTTTGAGATATTTATTGCACTCGTATTATCGCATCTTATAGGGATTGTTTCATAACTTAATCAAAAATCCTTCAATTGTTGTTTTATTTATAGCATTTGAGCACAACAACTACCTACCGCTATGTATTCAGCTTCAGCTGTGGAAAGAGCAACTGAATTTTGTTTCTTAGAAAACCAAGAGACTAAGGAATGTCCTAAGAAATGACAAATACCACTTGTGCTCTTTCTATCCACTTTGCTACCCGCAAAATCAGCATCTGAATAGCTGATAATCTCAAAAGATGTGTACTTAGGATACCATAATCCAACTTCCATGGTTCCTATCAAATATCTAAGTATCCGTTTAACTGCTAGCAAATGAGACTCTTTTGATGAAGACTGAAATATTGGGCACAAACATACACTAAACATTATATCAGGTCTAGTGGCAGTTAGGTATAACAAGCTACCTATCATTCCATGATATAACTTGACATCTACTGGTATACCTTGTTCATCTTTGTCTAATTTCAATGAAGCGCTCATAGGTGTACCTAGTATTTTTCCATATTCCATATTAAACTTTTTAAGTAAGTCTCTAATATGCTTTGATTGATTTATGAATATTCCATGTTTTTCTTGTTTGATCTGAAGTCCTAGGAAGAAATTTAGTTTACCCATCATGCTCATCTCAAATTCATTTTGCATGGTATTGGCAAATTCATTACACAATTCTTTATTTGTAGCGCCAAATATGATGTCATCTACATATACTTGCACTAGGAGAATATCATCTTTCTTAGACTTTATGAATAGGGTTGTATCTATCTTTCCTCTTATAAATCCATTTTCTAATAGAAAACCACTTAGCCTTTCATACCAAGCTCTAGGAACTTGCTTTAAACCGTATAAGGCTTTTTTTAGTCTATAAACATGATCAGAATTTTTATGGTTTTCAAAACCTGGAGATTGTTCTACATACACTTCTTCATTTATATAGCCATTTAAAAATGCGCTTTTGATGTCCATTTGATATAACTTGAAATCTTTAAAAGCTGCATATGCTAAAAGCATTCGTATGGATTCCATCCTAGCTATAGGTGCAAAGGTTTCTTCAAAATCTATACCTTGATTATATCCCTGAGCTACTAATCTAACCTTATTTCTCACAACTACTCCATGTTCATCTTTCTTATTCTTATATATCCATTTGGTCCCTATGATTGACTTATCCTCAAGTTTGGGAACTAATGTCCATACTTTGCTTCTTTTAAATTGATTTAATTCTTCTTGCATGGACAACACCCATGATTCACCCTCTATAGCTTCACTCACATACTTAGGTTCTTCTTGAGATAGAAATGCGAAATGACTAATCATATTCCTAAGTGAGGATCGAGTGGCTACTCTATGTAATGGTTCCCCTATTATTTGATCTATAGGATGATTCTTTATATATTTCCATTCTCTAGGTGGTAGATTAACCTCATTTTTAGTTTGATCAATTTCAATGGATGGTTCCTTAAATTCATTTTTCTTTTCTGAATCATTCTCAATTGATAGTTCTTCAAATTCTTTGTTTAATTCAATTTCATCTTCATCAGTTCTTTTGAAGGGATTTGACTCATCGAACACTACATGAATAGATTCTAGGACCGTCAATGTTCGTTTGTTATATACTCTTTAGGCTTTATTATCTAAGGCATACCCTAGGAAGATACCTTCATCTGATTTCACATCAAGCTTCCCTAGATGCTCATTGTCTCTAAGCACAAAACACTTATAGCCAAAGACATGAAAATATGATATGTTTAGTCTATGGCCATTCCATAATTCGTAAGGAGTCTTATTAAGTGATGGTATGATTAACACTCTGTTTAGAACATAGCAGGCGGTATTCACTGCATCGGCCCAGAAGTACTTAGGTAATTTATGTTCGTTAAGCATAGTTCTGGCCATTTCTTATATAGACCTATTCTTCTTTTCAACTACACCATTCTGTTGCAGTGTTCTAGGAGCTAAAAAATTAAGGGCAATTCCTAATGCATTACAATAGTCTTCTATGCCTTGATTTTTAAATTCTCTACCCCTATCACTTCGAATTTTAGTAATTGTATATCCCTTTTCATTTTTGGATTTTCTTGCACAGGTTTATAAATTGTTCACATGCTTCATCTTTGTGACCTAAGAATAGTTCCCATGTGTATCTTGAAAAATCATCAACTATGACAAAGGCGTATGATTTTCCTTCTAAACTCTGAATTGGGTTTGGTCCAAATTAGTCTAAGTGTAGCATTTGGAGTGGCCTATTAGTGGAGATCTCTTTCTTCTTCTTAAAGCTTGTTCTTGCTTGTTTTCCTAGTTGACATGCATCATAGATTTTATCTTTCACAAATTTAGTCTTAGGCAGTCCCTTAACTAATTCTTTCTTAACTAGTTTTGAGATTAAATCCATGTTTGCATGTCCTAGTCTCCTATGCCAAATCCAGCTAATTTCATTTATAGTAAAGAAGTATGTCACACTCTGTGAGGTTAAGTTATCAAAGCTTGTGGTATATACATTTTCATGATGTTCAGCAGTGAATAGTATCTTATTATCAGTTTTATGTTCAACTATGCACTTGTCATGTTCAAACGATACTTTGTAGCCTTTATCACATAGTTGGCTTATACTTAGTAAATTGTGCTTTAAACCTTCCACCAGTAAAACATCATCAATAATTAATGAAGAATTATTACCAACTTTACCTACACCTGTGATCCTTCCCTTAGCATTATCTCCAAAGGTGACAAATCCTTCATCCTTGGGTGTGATGGATGTGAACTTTGCTTTATCCTCAGTCATGTGATGTGAGCATCTGCTATCCATATACCATCTATCTTTTGAGGATGTTGATCTTAAACATATCTACAAAACACAATCAAATAACAAGCTTTGGCACCTAGATTTTCTTGGGTCCAGTGGGGTTAGTGCTATGTTCTCCTTTGACTTTTCATACTTTCTTGATTTTGACATCTTTATTTTTGAAAGGACAGTCAAATTGTATGTGACCGAACCTTCTACATTTAAAGCATGTAGTATTTCTATAATAATTCTTAGTTGGAACAAATGACTTTGACTTTCTTCTAAAATAACCCATATAAAGATGTCTTTTCTTTAGATTTTCCTTACCATTAAAACTGAGCCCTTCCTTTTCTAGGGAATTTCTTTGAGATCTTATGAGCTTTTCAAAATTGTTTTGTCCTTCAGTAAATTTATAGATAATTTCAGATTTATCTTTCAAATCTTTTTCTAACTCCTCAATTTTCAAATCTTTATTTCTTATGAAAAATGCATGAGATTCATTTTGACGTTCAAGTAAGTTTGAAAGTTCTTTGACTTCAATTCTCAACTCAGAAATTTTCTTTGTTTTCTTCTCAAGCATTTTAATAGTGTACAGGTATTCTTATTTCAGTTCATCATATGAAATCATATCATTTTCATTTTCAGACTCACTAGAATAATATGAAGATGATAAAAAAGATGATTGTACCTCAAGGTCATCATTGCCATTAGACATAGATTGACAACCACATTGTCGCTGGATTCAGATTCTGAACCGCTAGTGTTGTGAGTATCCCAACCGAATTTCAGTGCCTTCTTCTTTTTCTTTGAGGCTTTCATGAGCTTGAGGCACTCAGGCTTAATGTGTCCAACTTCTCGGCAATTGTAGCATGTTGGTGGATCCTCCTTCTTTTTCTTCATGCTAGTCTCTCCTCTTTCCGATTTAGAGTTTCAGAATTTTCTATTGAACTTCTTGTTCTTCTTCAAGAACTTCCCGAACTTCTTTGTTAGCAAGGTCATGTCATCATCCATTTCGAAATCACTTCCTTCACTTGAGTAGCTTGATGATGCCTTAAGTGCAGTGACTTTTGCTTTTATTGCCAGCTCATAGGTGATGAGCGATCCAATGAGTTCATCCACCGACATCTCCTTGAGATTTCTCCCTTCTGCTATTGTCATAACTTTCGCTTCCCACACTAGAGGTAATTCCCTATGTATTTTCCTGATCAACTCATAAGTAGGGTAAGTCTTTCCAAGTGCATTTAAAGAATTAATGATATGTGTGAATCTAGTGTACATGGATTGTATAGATTCATCAATTTTCATTTTAAATGCTTCATATTCACTAGTGAGCATGTCAATCCTACTATCCTTGACTTCCTTAGTACCTTCATATGTAACTTCTAATATTTCCCAAATTTTTTTAGTCGAGTTACATGTACCCTATTAAATTCATTTACAACTAATGCATAGAAAAGTAAGTTCATGGCAGTGGCATTGATTTGTACTGACTTCCAATCTTCTTCAGTATATTCATCTTCAGTTTTAGGTACATTAATCTTATCAATTACTTTCATAGGAATGTGAATTCCCTTAGTCACTATTTTCCAAACCTTCCAATCTACGTTCAGTAGATATATGCTTATCCTATGTTTCCAATAGGTGTAATTTACACCACAAAAAATGGGTGGTCTAGTGGATGAGTGTCTCTCACCGAATGGAGTTACACCAATGTGTGTCATGTGATCTTTTTACAAATTAATTATAAAGTCTATGTAAATCTGCTCTGATACCAATTGTTGAATTAGGTGTAATCCCAAGAGGGGGGTGAATTAGGTATTTGAAAATTCTTTGAAACTTATTTACCACTTAATCCCTACTTATATATTTACCAATGAGTTCTTATTACTCAATTAATTATGTGCAATGCTATCCAACCTATACATGCAATATAAACAATTTAAATGCAGTGCAGAAAGTAAAGAGTAAAAGGAAGAGAGAAGACAAACACGGTTTTTACGAGATTCAGCTGACTTGGCCTACGTCCTCGCCTTAAGCAACCACTTAAGGATTTCATTGAATCCCTGCTCCTTAAATTGGCATGGAGCTTCCCTTACAATCTGCTGCTTACAAGAGGCACAACTCCCTCCTACTACACTTCTTACAAGAGATACAACTCTCTCCTCAAACACTGGTTCACACACCGAACCGTGAATACACTGAATCTATAAAAACACTAAAAAATGCTTCCAAACAAAAGCTCATGAGTACAATTCAAATTCATAATACATTAACATATGATATAACTTGAAGCTCAGAATGTATGAAAACGATACAATCGTTTTATGAATGATTATGCTTCAACATACAATACTCTTATCAATCTCCCAAATAAATATACATTTAAGCACTTTGGAAAATTTTAGGATTCTAGTTCACTTTGCTAAAATGCACAAATATATCTTTTGTGAACTTATAAAAAGGCTTTGAAGATTATTTCAATGACAATCAAAAAGTTCCTTTCAAATATTCAATCTCAACACAATCTTTGTCATATGCAAATATGTATATATATATATATATATATATATATATATATATATATATATATATATATATATATATATAGATAATGATGTTCAACACCCACAAACTGAATATATTATTGTCCGGAAAAATATCCCTAAAAAAAATGTATATTTATAAAGCACCAAGGATATTTAATTGAACGTTAATATATCTAAAATGTAGATCCTTTAACAACCACATACAAGAATCAAATCTTTTTAACCAATGAAGAAAAATAAATCTTTTACCAAGTAGTGAGATTATCTAGATATAACGTTTACTTATTTTCTATCACTCAGCACCTTTTAACTATCGATTTCTAAATGAGTGGTTTTTTGAAAAATATATATCTCAATGACAAAGTAAACTTTTTCAAGTAATGAACTTGTTAAACAAAATCTCTATATGGGTAAGAATGCTCAAGATCAAATTCTCTAAAGATATTCAATAGCAAGTGATGAGATGAGAAGCTCTTAAAAAAAAATAGCTTGAATTACCAAACCTCAATACCAAGAAGAAATAAAGTTGAATGAATGAATGCCCTTTGATTTCTGGAGTAGATTTGCCCAAAGAAGATGAATGACGAATGAAGTGCAGGCAATCGTATAGCAATCATCTCAAGTTTCTCTATGTTCTTGCAATAAGATATGTTCTTCTCTTGTTGCGTGTCTTAGATTTTTTTTTCTAGGGTTTAGATATTCAGTATATCTAGTATCTTATCCTTAGAATTGATCCCAATCGTTGGATCAAAGAAATAAATCGCAAGTTCTTTTAATGAAAATCAAAATTTTAAGTTTTCCCGCAAGTTCAAGCAACTGAGGTTGAAGCCCAGGCGAGCGAAGTTCCTTAAACCTTTGGAAAATTAATTTGGAATACATGGTCAGACGACTGAAGAGTGGTTCAGGCTCCTGAAGTGGTGAGTTCAGGTGACCGAAGTGCCTCGGTCAACTTGTTGTGTTTCTCATTAATTCTTCAGGCTACCAAACTTAATCTTCAGGCTCTTGAAGAAATTCTCTTCAGGCGACTGAAGTTGAGTTCAGGCTACCGAAGTCCCCTTTTTCTCAATTTTTTTTTTTTAATTTAAAAATCTATTTTACTTTATTTCTTGGCTCTTTTATAAAAACACTTTCAAAGTTTTTAAGAATATTTCTAAGTCCATGAAAGTCCCCTAATGATGTTCATGAAATGCATGAAACCTAATGTCATTCTAAGTATATGTTGAGCTTCAAATTAAATCATACGACAATGTAAATACATAATTTCTTAATACCCATTCCCAAGATGTTCTTGAACTTTACTGCTTGCATCTTGATTCTTGTTCTCTTTGATTTCCATGGAGCTTGCCAAAATGTGTCAGATTTACTTTATGGCTTCCATGACTCATTATCTTTCCATGCATGCTTAATATAGGTCATGTTCACAAACTCAATGCACAGATCAAATATCAAGTGATTTGTCATCATCAAAACAGGATTGGACTCATAGAGTCAACAAGGAGGAAAAGTGCGGAGGAGTAAAGGCAAAAGGTAGAAAATTACTGTAAAAACTCATGTTTAGTAGGAGACAATTTCGGACTGTTGTAGCTACTGAAATAATGGTTATTGGAGAGTTTTACATAAAAATAATCTTCTCATTAGTGTATATTTATAACGTATGACTGATATATTAAGTTTTTTATTTTGTTAACCCAATATTCTATAATATGAGTAATAGTAATCTGAGTACTGGAACTCAAAATTTGATATACATTTAGCATAGTGTTGGCTAAATTTATATAAAGAATCATTACTCTAGAAATTTTGGCAGAGTCCCCTTTGAAAATTAAGCGTATCCATCCATGCACCTATTCAAAGAAAACATTTATCCTAAACAATTGATACCAGTACATTCACAACGTTACATTCACAACTTTCATACACATTCAACTTATCAAATTACTGTAAAAATTTGCAGAGCCCCCTTTAAAATTGAGCATATCCACCCATGCACATGTTCAAAGAAATCATCTATCCTACACAATTGATACCAGTATGTTCACAACGTTACATTCACAACTTTCATACACATCAAACATATCAAATTACTATAAAAATTTCGGCAGAAATCCCTTTAAAAATTAAGCATATACATCCATGCATCTGTTGAAAAAAAAACATATATCCTACACAATGGATACCAGTATGTGCACAATGTTACATTCACAACTTTCATACACATCCAACATATCAAATTACTAAAAAAATTTTTGATAGAATTCCCTTTAAAAATTGAGAATATCCATCCATGCACCCGTTTAAAGAAAACATCTATCCTACAGAATTCCCTTTAAAAATTGAGCATATCCATCCATGCACTTGTTCAAAGAAAACATATAATTATAGATAAATAATACAACTATGCTCTATACAATTGAAAAAATATATATAATGCTGTACAAATGAAATAATAGAATGATGATCTATACAAATGTAAAAATGGACAAATAGATGTTGTACATAAGAAATAATACAACGATGATCTATAAAAATGAAAAAAATGAACAAATTTATGTTGTACAAATGAAATAATACAACAATGATCTATACAAATGAAATAATGAACAAATAGATATTGTACAAATGAAATAATACAATGATGATCTATACAAATGATGATCTACTACTTGGTGTCGTAGGGAGGTCGTCTTCGGCATCGAGGTGGTTGTCGTTTGCCTCTGCCCTCTCCTGGCTGCTCTTCTGCATCTGGCGTCTGGGCTCGTCAATGTGCTACATGTCCATCATCTCCACCGATAGGTACTACATCATCTATATCTATGCGAAGCGGACGGGGAGCTAACTCGTATGAAGTCTCTGGATAAGTCTGAGGTGGCAAAGCGAGTGCATCCACCTCCTCTGGATCAAGAGGATCGTCTAGCAGGTATGACATCGACAGGGTGGCAGTAGAGTCAGACAGGGCATCCGCCTGTCTATTGGATGGGCCCACAATATTGGCAACTGTCGATGGGGCATACAGTGCAAACTGGCCAAATACGTACTCCATTCGTACAACCGACGGCGAGAAGGCCGGACTCGACAGACGATTGGAGAAAGTTGCTCGACCTCCTCGTGGTGCCAGGGCCTATCGTGGTGTAGGGATCCACCGCCCGTCCTCATGGAAAATGTATAAACCTACTCTCACTAAATTCTAGACAACGAGCTCTGAAGAGAGTAGGTTGACCTGGTGTAGTACGTCCGCATGCAGCGTACAAAAAAAGTGGTTACCACATTAACATCATAACGTAGACAGTAAAAAATTAGGTGTGCATTAGAGTATTCTTACAAGAGCAAAATGAAAGAGGTTGGTAGGGCTATCTGATAAATATGCAATACAGTTAATACACTTGAATCGAACTATACCTTTTGCTCCCGGTGCATGTCCAACTCGAATTTGTACCAGGGCTGTCACAACTTGCTCATTTTCCACATAAATTTTTTTTTATAATAATATCATCATAAAATCAATACCACGCATCTCACATTCCAGCTCAGCAGGTCACAATCCACCTGGACCCGTGGATACAAGGGATACATCAGAACATACAGTAGAAGCCCTAAACAGCAGAAAGCACAGAATCATATACAACTCATCATAACATGCATTACAACATACCAGAGTTACTACAATCACTATCTCTCAGTATATACATTCCAAAAATCATAACTAGGGACAATCCCCACAAAAACCTAACTGTCCCTACCAAAAACTTACCCTTCCAAAGAGGGTAAACAACTGCTCTAGATCAGCGGGGCTTTTCCCGCTCTCCTATTTGGTGTTCCTGAAAAATTTATGAAATTTAGGGGTGAGACACCTCTCAATAAGGGAAATAAACTAATACCAATGTGTGGCAACATGAGTATTCTGTGCTCTACATATACCATACATAACATATTCAATACTGTTCATCAAATCTGGGAAAAACATATGTATATCAAAACATGACAGAACATACTGCATTTTCATAAACATTTCTCATCTCATATCATAATAGTAATAACATAAAAAAATCCTGGTAGGTTAGCTGACTGTTGTCATGTATTACCCCCACATGACTGGGTTGTGTGGCCCGAAGGCGGGACCTGACAATGGTTAGCCAACCACTGCCAAGTCAATAGTCTAGTATATAGGTTCGATGGGTCTACCTAGACTGGTACGTACACTAGGGGCGATAATAGCATACTTATTGAAAATAACCACATTAACCATCCAATCTCACACCACTCCACACACCGGCGTTAACACAGATATCATGATCACGAAGACCATGGACACATAGCAACGGTACCGTGCAAGTGCTAGTCTAAACCAAGCCAATCAGGTTATAATATCATATACATATACTAAAACCGTGATATATAAATATCTCATATCATTTATTGTCACATTAATCATATCATTTTGCATATATATACGTGTATCATAAAATCATCGGCCCGTACGCTATATTACACCTTTTATCATAGCTCGGCCCGTACGCCGGCAAATCACATAGCACAGCCCGTACGCTAGCAAATCACATAGCTCAGCCCGTACGCCGACAAATCATATAGCACAGCCCGTACACTGGCAAATCACATAGCTCGGCCCATACGCCGGCAAATCACATAGCACAGCCCGTACGCTGGAAAATCTTATAGCTCGGCTCGTACGCCAGTTTTTCCATCATAAAAACCCGTGTCATAATCACATTTCCAGAAAAAAGTTTCTCATACATTTTATAGTCATGCCACACTAGCGGATTTTCACATATTCAACATACGATCATTTTCGCAGTATTTTCCCAATTATGAAACATATATATAAATATAATTATTTCTCCCGAAATTAGATGTTATATATATTTATACATGCATTTTCTCAAAACGAAACTAACTTAGTTTATCCCCTTACTTGATTCTTGGAAAGCCCCTAATAAAACTGCCCCACACCCGTAGGGTTCCTAACTCAACACCCTGAAAATGAAAAATCTCATAATTAAACTTCAATATTTCTAAGCGTATAACACTTCCTATAACTATCATTAAGTCAACTTTGTCTTAAAAAGTCTTACCTCAACTTAGGGATGATTCCCAACGTTCCCAATCAACAGCCCTGGAAACGAAAACCCCCAGTATTAAACTTTAATATTTCAACGTGTATAACACTTCTCTCAACTGTCACAACTCCAAATATTGAGTAGAAGGCCTTAACCTGAATTTGGAATGGAATCCAACTTCGTTTTCCTGACGATCTGCCTCAGCAGACTTGTAGAGAATTCTGCTAGGATCGTCGTGGTAGCTTCGGATCGTCGATCTGGCGACTGGTGGGGCCGAAAATGAAGAAAGAAGGGAGAGAGAGTCGTAGAGAGAGAGAGAGAGAGAGAGATTTCTTAAAAATGAAGAAATTCCTGCATTTTCCATATTTATAAACAGCGGAATTCGTCGACAAGACCGTCCTTCGTCGACGAGTCCTTCACAAATTTTGTCGACAAAATCCACCCCTCGTCGACGAAATTCAGTTGGCTCAAAAATCCCTCTTGGTATTTTCTCGTTGACGAGCCCCTGTGTTCGTTGACGAAGTCCTGCTGATCCCCCTTTTTCCGTATTTCCTCCCAAAGTCAATATGAAGCGTTCGTCAACGAAGTCGACGGCCTCCTTCTATTTTCGGTCTCCATTTCCCACTCTTTATTATTTAAATACCATTCTAAATTTGGGTCATTACAAGGGCAACATATGTTGCGCAACATTTGGCGCCAACAACTGATCCCTCCACCTATACAAAATAATATTGGAGAGTCAACAGGTGTAACAACTAGTACGCACTATGAATTAATATTCATAGTACTCATACCACGAATGCATTGTGAATGAAGTTACTAACTTCCATGCGAGTGGGGCTAGGTCAATCGAGTGACTTTCCTGGTCCCTTTCAATAACACGCTGGACACCACGACGCGTAGGAGCTAAGGACTTGAATCTCTCCCACGCCCAAACCTTTAATAAGCGGAGTGCTCCTCCGATCTGTGAGTGGGATACGTCAATAGCACAGTACATCTCCCGATAAAAACACGCTAATGTCGCGGACCCCTAACTGTACTAGCGTATCTCTGCTTGCTTTGCAAGTAGTGAAAGGAACATCAAGTGCGCAAAACTCCCCAAGAGGTTGCAGAATAGCGTCCCACATATCAATCGCAGCAAGTGGGCACGTGCGTGGCACTCGACTGTATGATCATCTGCAGCTACCGGGAGTTGGCGAAACATATCGCCCTCAAGAAACTGCATATGGATGCGGGCACCAACCATTTTTCCCTTAGGGGCACCACCCCTAACAATCTCCCTCACATGGGGTGCAAAGCTCCTCCCTAACCGGCGTCCCCCTCTTGTACTAGTCTAGCAGTACGACTAGTGATGGGCCTCCCATCAATCGGCAGCCCGAACAACACCACAACATCCTGGAGGGTGATAGTCGCATCCCCGGGCGGTAGGTGGAACATGTGCATCTCCAGCCTCCATTGCTCCACCAAGGCGATCATCAGGATTGTTGATTATGACAAATACTCATGTATTTAATGTCTGCTGAGTTGATGTACAGGTTTATCTTGGCGGTATCATATGATGGCACTCGGAGACCCTTGGAGGAAAATGAAGACCTTGAAGACCCTAGTTATAATTTAATTGTTGTATTTCTTTGATGTAAAGGGTCTGTAATAGTAATTAGGGTCTGGTTTGTAATAAGCTCACACACACATCACTTGCTTGATTTATTACGTAAGCTCAAACAAACCGTAAACTGAATGTGACCTTAGAAAGACCTAAGGGTTTTACCTTCGGTTGACCGACCCCGGACTTTTTTGGTGTCTTAATTTTGGACCCCAAATGACCTTAGGACACATACACCTACACCTATGTTTGATAGGCACTTGAATAGGGTTTATATGTTGTAAAAAGGGACCGAAATGCACACTTGGTGCACTTTCTGGTCGACCGGCCAACACAGTTCACTTTGGCCTGGTCGACCGAACCGGCCCTGGGTCAACATTTTGACCAAGGCCCGGTCGACCGAACTTCACAGTTCATTTCTTACCGGTTGACCGAACCCTGACCGGGTCAACATTTTGACCTCCTGGTCGACCGAGAGATTTTGTACTCCAATTACCTGGTCGACTGAGGGTCCTCGGGAGAAATCCCATCGGTATGGTCGACCGAACCAGCCAGTTCAAATTGGCCCGGTCGACCGAACCTTGGACATATGAAAAATCGCCTCATCTGGTCGACCGATAAGTTAGTTCATTTCAGTCCTGGTCGACCGAGTTAGTTCATTTCAGTCCTGGTCGACCGAACCATGAAAAAGGCTTCAGAATTAACGATACGGTCGACCGACCACTTAGTTCAAAACTCCTTTGGTTGACCGAACCATTTAAGACTTGGTCGACCGAAACATTTCTGGTCGACTGGACCTCTCGGGTTGCCCTAATTTTTACCGTAGTTAATATTTTTTTTAACAGGGTTAAAATGCTTTAAACATCATTAAAATTTCCTAATAATACCCAATAGATCCCCAACGGTCATATTTTCTCCTATGTCTATATATATGAGATCATTTGAGAAAATTAGCAAGAGAGATTAAGATATCTAATTAAGAAAAATTCTCTGAAAATTCCAAAGTTTATAATACTCATTTATTGAGTCTCCAACACTTATTCTTACTAAATCTTCCACTCAAATATATTTTGTAAGTATGATTTAAGTGTTGTTGTTTTCTAGGGTTGCTCTTCCAAGTGTGGTAGTTGTTTGTAACGATTTTAATTGAGAGCCAACCCAAGTATTCTTAGGGGACTTTGTTAATAAGTCTCTCCTAAGAAGACTTATATTAAACTTCCAAGTATTGCACATTCATTGCAATATCTTGTGTAGTTTGTATTTGTTTTTGGATTGCAAAATTTCTTCAAAACATTTCCGAATATCTTGTGGGATTTATCTTGATATAACTTTGAAAAGATATTTGTTTATGTGATATTGATCTTTGTTGCAATATTCATTGACCTACATATTATTTGCTGAATTCAAAGATTAGATATCTTTTACAAACCAAACATATACATTACTAGAGCATAATACAATTGAGAAAATCCGCTTATTGTAATACATATATATTTTGTTTGGCTAGTATCTTTGTATGAACATCTTGCCTAAATATCTTGTGATACAAAGACTGCTTGATTGACACTCTCATGTACGCATTACACGATAGTAAATTTATTTGAGAGTAGACATCATAAACCACACTGAGCTTACATATTAAATCATACTGTGGTGTTTGTGATTGAGCGTATTTGGGTACACATCTTCTTTACTTGAAAGCATTTTCATTGTACCATTTCATTATATTTCAAATACTGTTATATTTCCAGGCACGGGCCTGAAGAGGGAGACTAGCCCTGGAATAGTCCTGGATTGGCTTAGACCCGGTTAGGAAAGTTAGGTGCGTCGTCCTGTTAAGGCGTGTAGGTTGAGGTCAGCCCCGCTAATTGACCTGGTTAAGGTTGAGGTCAGCCCTGTGTTAATTTGACCTGGTTGTAAACGGTGCCGCTCCACCCTTAAGTGAACTATTAGTGGAATCTTCTAGCTTGCGAGCTTGAGGCGGGGACGTAGGCACAGTTGGCCAAACCCTGATAACATATCGTGTGTTCATTTACATTTCCGCACTTTATATTTACCGCACATGTATGTTATGGGTGAATGATGCGTATGACTTAATTTTCACATTATATTTATCTACGCATTTGGAAATTGAATAGACTGACCCTAGGTTGTTTATATACTGTTGTTGGATAGATTAACCTAGGAGAAAAAGTTTTAAATTCCAATTCACCCCCCTCTTGGGAATACACCAATTCTAACAAGGTGCCAATCCAACTCAATATGGCCAATCTGGTGTATCCCATAGAAGCCCGCCTCTCGTATCCAATCAACAATGCAGGGGTCCACGCCTATCTTGTCGTGTACGGCCTGTATGCCCCCTTGGCAATATAAGATATCAAAGTGCGAATCGGTCCACGCCTGGCTGGACCGGTGACGATCACCCATCGTCAATACACTGGAATCAGATAGCCCTGGATCGATCCTGCAAAAAGGCACCAATGAAATACAGTCAATATAATAACAATTGGGACATGAGGGAAATTAGAGAGATTATTGAGTTTCAAATGATGGACTTTCCATGCAAATATCTTGGAATTCCCCTTGCAGTGTCGAGGCTAAATAAAGGAAGTTATGATCCTTTGGAACATAGCCTTAATCACAAGGGCTCTTTGGAATATTCAGAATAAGGACTCTTTATCTAAATGGGATTAGCCTATAGGATGCAACAAAAAGGCATGAAGACTCTCCCTTGTTTTAAAATTTTATTGAATTGAAAACCAATTGATGCAGAATTGTGGGATTCAAAGAGCAGCTGAATGTCTTTTTTATCAGTGGGTGGTTGATGGCCAAATCTGCTCTTCCCAAATCCATAACTTGTAGAGAAATAAAGGAAGTTTGGTCATGGAATAAGGAAGTGTGGACATGTGGCAGCACCCCAAAGCATTCCTTCACCTTTTGTACGGCAATTAAAGGTAATAATAGGACTCTATACGAAACCCCTATAAGTGATAGGTCAGTGCAAAGGCCCAGCTGCATCTCTGGGTTGTGTCCTTCTTGGACACCTCGTGTTATTATGTCCTTCTTGATGACATATGTTGCACGTGATATTCTTCCTACGTTCATGTGCGTCCATATCATTGTGTATACATGAGCTCCTAGGCCAACCTTTATGTCGAGCATATGCAGAATTTGCTTGCAAATTCGGCGACGAGGATGCTAGCCAATATGCCTCATGCATAATCGGATGAAAATCCGCAACATATGTCGCTTAGTGCTTAACAGTGCTCCAACATGACTCAAGATACTAGTTTGTGTTCAGCCGTGTCTCCGCACATGAGGTGAGAAGGTGGGAGTAGGGAAAGTGTAACGCTTGCCACTTCCCACACGAGCATTTGCATCTCTGGATGCTCAAAGTTTGGACTTTATTCCCTTTATGTTGCCCCAACTGCGTGGTTGTGATACTAAAACTACCCCTCGACCGGTTGAAACTCGTTACTCGATGTCCGGTCGCCTTTAGTTTCCTTCTTTCCATCGCTAGAAATATATGCAGAGTGAATGCATTTCCTCCAGATATTGCATTATGAGCAGCCTCCTTTCAGCTATTGAAATAATGTGCAATGCGATAAAATGTTAGTTGCACAAGGGCCGTTATTAGAAGGCTACGAGCGCCTTTTAGGATGGTGTTGAAACATTCCACAAGGTTAGTGGTCATGTTCCCATACCTTCTTCCACCGTCGTGGCACTGAGTCACATATGATGAGGGATCTGATCGAAAAACGGCTTCGCTGGTTCCCACCCTCATCGAATATCCTCTCTATCCACATGTCAAATTTTCTCACCTGATGCTCATTTTCCTCTCGCTCAGTCATACACTTAAGATTGACACTCTGTACTTTTGAATTAAAGTTGCTAAACACGTGTCGAAAGCAGAATCGGTGGTGGGCATGTGGTGGTTGCCAATCAAGATTGCGCTGCACTGCTGCGAGAATTCCTGGATGCCGATATGACACAAGACAAATGTCGTCCCTATCAATAATGGAATGAAGACAACACAAAAACCAATTCCATGTGTCCAAGCTTTCCTCTTGGACAATAGCAAATGCAAGGAAAAATATTTGTCTATTTGCATCTGGGCACGTTGTAATAAGGAGTTCGCCCTTATACTTACCATACGAGTGTGTCCATTCTATACATATGACGGGAGGGCGGTGACAAAAAACCTGAATAGATGTTGCAAATGACCAAAATACGGATACAAAATTTAGGGTATTCTTGTTACCTGGAACAGGAGTCCACCTCCACCTGACTATAGTCCCAGGATTGTACACACACATGACTTCCATTCACTTCAACAACGCTTGATAGGACTTCCCCCAATCACCGAATACTTGGGCAATTACCTTCTGTTTGCCCAACCGAACCTTCTTATACGAGATCGAATAGCCAAAGCTATGATCTATGAACTCCTTCAACGTGGTGATCGACGTCGACGCATCTCCCCTTATCATATTCACTATCTCCCTAGCAATGAGCAATGATGTGATTTGGTTATGATCTTGCAAGAGAAGTTCGTTCAGACACGTGTGCTGACCACCATATTAGGTGATTTCGAATAATCGGTGTTTCATCTAATACATTGCACGCAATATCCATCCTCAATCGTGCTCCTTACACCTAGCAACCTATAAGTCTAGGGTGGATAACAGAACGTGGAAGTCATGGTAGGTTCGAGCGTGATACATTCGCACTACCGCAATTAACTGATCCTTTGCACTGAAGAGCATCCCCCTACTCAGCTTAGAGGATTCATCCCAACGAGTCACGCGTATAGGAAGCTCATCCACCATAGTTAAATCTGCAATATCTACGTCAATATGACCGTACATCGGAGGCTCGTCCATGAACTAGGCATCAAACGTGGCATCATCCGTTTCACGACGGGTGAGTTCATATCATCGGGGAACTCATTTAACCATTTTACTTGTTTCCTGATCATACATGTCTTCATCTTGAAGATTAACATCGTTCATAATGTTCATTCTCTCGTTCAATGTTTGCAATGGCAAACAACGATCCTGGACCCTTTGCCAAGACTTCTTGTCAACCTCCCAACGAATACGTGTTAGGAAACAGGTGTTTCATACGTTGGAGGCTCGAACGACGATCCCGAGTATTTGTTGAAATTCACAGTAGGCATACCACCATCCTCCGCACTCATATCGATATGACGTGTTTTTTGGGTGTCTTCCTCTACTTCATCCAAATGCTCGGCAGACGCCTCTGATTGCCTAACCACGATAACACCCATTTGAGGAATGGTTTCGACATATAATTGCACAGTTAAATATCTCAGACCTACGTAGTGTGCTTCCAACACATTGCGCAGACCATAATCATCAAATATGGGAATAGCCTCGTAGAGGACTGTATTATTGAATGACCGCAAAGGGTATCTTGTAGTCACTCGCAATACATATTGATCTTGATCAATATGCAAATATTTGTATATCTTCGTATACAATTTATTTAATTTACACCTATGGTCAATTCAAATTAGTCGAACTAGCGATATACTATAACTAACACCATCTGCTTCGGTTATAATGTCCCCCTATATATAACAATACCATCATCGGAGCACTGCTTGAGCTTCCTACCATTTAGATCGGCGCTCGAGAAATAAAGAAAACCTACGTAAAATAAAATTGTATGTATAAGTGATATATGTTACTTATAGTAATCAAGAATTAATTTCACCGAGTATATGAAACAGTATAAGCATCCTTTTAACGCAACTACACTAGTTATCTATTATTCAGATCTTATCATCTGACTAGTGCAATCTTACCTGTACGTTCATGAGCATGCAATCTTCCTTATATGTTTCACTCATCCTTTAAAAAATATTTTTACATGCATTTAATTGTTTTTATCTTAGTACATGGTTACTTTTCTAGGAAAAGTTTAATCGAAATTTTAGCATCATATCGTCTGTAATTTGAACATTTTTTCATTTTTACCATGTCCTTGAAATGTTTGCAAGTAATGTAATAATTCAGTCTGACCATGCGAGAACATATAATATCTACCAGCATGCAATTCACATCACTACATCAGCCATGTAGGAGGCGTTCAGATCAAAAAGTGGACTCCCGATTTAATAATCTTGTTATTAAAGTATATTTACAGCATATTACTATAATAACTAATATGTCTTGATACATAGTAAAATAATATATAGTCATTTTTAAATAAAGTTTGAATAAAAATAATAATATTTGTATAATTAGAAACTTAAAGCTAATTATTTTAATAATTAATGAAATTTTAATTATTTTCTATTAATTAAAATAACATAATATTATTTATTAAATAACAATAGTCTTATTATTAATATGTATTTATAACATTTGATTATCACATTAATTTATGTTAAAAATAGTACCTATAACTAAATTAATTTTTTGAATCATACAAAATGTTAATTTAAATTTATAGATGGTTCTTTTTATTCGTTCTATAATTTAATTATATTTTGTTAATAATTAATAGGTTAATAAATAAGTGGGATGGAATTGCACGCACCACAACTCAGGTAAAATTTTTTTAATGATTCTTCTAAATCTGGAGTAATTTTTGTATTTGGTTCAAATGTTTATTCTTCACGTGTGTTTTCAGTAAATGTAATTTCTTTAGCCACTTTGCTGTGTTAGTTACAATAACAGATGTGTGATAAACATATTTCTTTCACATTTTCCTGGAAAACCATTTATATTTTCACTTATGATTGACTATATTTTCTAAACTCATGGTATTTTGATTCCATTTCAGTATTATTATTATTATTATTATTATTATTATTATCAATCGATTAAACTTCTTATTTAGAGCTATATATATTCATATTTATAGTCTTTTCATTCAAGCATGCTTGGCAATTAGATTCTAAAAAAACTTTAATGCAACCATGCAATCATGTTGTAATACACATTAATTCCAAGTTATCATGTTAAAAATTGCATCTTTTCCTTGGACAGACAGGATATATATGTCACTACATATATATATAAAATATAAGTAATTGAAAGGTCGATCATACGCCAACGAAAATGTCATTTAGATAACTACAACTTGCTTGCAAGTATGTCTGCACCAAACCAATAATATATGTCAAATGAAGAGGATGAGATGGAGAAAAGTCATTGCTGGAGAGAATATATATACTCATTAACAAAACCATGTAATAATTTAATCCAGTTAGTGAAACAAAATTAAAGGATACTTTAATCAATTAAGTACAATACTATACTTAGAAGTAGTTATGGAAGAATATTTTATCATAAATAAATTTAATAAATAAGGATGTTTTTGTTAACCATGAAATTAAACTTAAAGCCCATATAAGGACACCCATACAAATCATATTAATTAAATTAGCCTTGCTCCAAGGTACGTAGACTTGAGTGAGGTATGGTATGGAATAGGTAGCTCTATTAGATGCAGTGATGCTGATTTACACTTGAAATTTTAAATGATGGAACTTAAGGTTTCCGATCGCCAATCACATGCCAAAACAAAACAATACAAATAAAATTTATGGGGACAGAATTGAAACATGCATTTAGAAATAAAAATGCAAATATATCAAACAAGGGAAAGATGATTCTAGGAAATACTTGACAGAATAGGGTATTATTTAATTTAATATATATATATATATATTTTTTAAAAAAGTTAAACCGAGAAAAAACTCAAAAATGGCAAGTAGTTTTGGATTCAATTAAGCTAAACTTTTTTTAAAAAATAATAATAATAAAAGTAAAGAACCAATTCTAAAAGAACTAACATTGGATAAATATGAGTACATGCAGACCCAATCAACTGGGTGAAAGAATTCCGCAAAGAGAGAGAGAGAGAGAACCCAATCAATGGGTAAATAAATATTACATCCCTGTTACTGCTGCTGGGCGTATAGAACCAAAAATGTTATTTCACTCTAGCACTTCCAAAAAAAAAAAAAAAATGGTGGGAAATGCGTTTATCTGGCCATAGCCAATCAGGTACCCAAAAACAACACAATCAAAACCAAATGAGATCATTCCACGACATCCCTCCACTCTAAATACTCCTTTCATTTCCCCTCTAGCCTCTAACTAGTTCTTTACAATATTTGAAAAAAAAAAAAAGTAATGATACAAGATGCGACGTGATCATATACCCTGCCTCCGCAGCCAATATCATTGCAGCAGCTCGATTGCAGTTGCAAATAGTTTCCCACAATGAACGAATAATCTATACTCAGCCCTCTCAGCTGTTATGAAAATGAGAATCTAGAAAAGAGAGAGAGACCAGATCCTGACCCCGCAGCATCACTAGTTGGCTTCGGCGGAACATCGATCGAGTTGTGGTAGGCCTGATGACACTTGTGCATCTGAAATTTTTGCATAATAATGCAGTGGTTACAATAACAGAACAAACAAATATCCTTCATGTCCCATCCAAACCTTACTCTTGATAAAATCAAACTGCACTTCCCTATTACCAGTCCGCCCATTTCATCCTTGCAATGTATGCTTTTCAGATATTCTTCTGACCAAACAAATTCTCAAAAATATATAAATAAATAAAACAAAAAAATAAAAATAAAATAAAATAGGAAACAAAGTAGAATAAAGGGGTCTTCTCTTGTAAAAGGAGTAATGGGATCAAACTCTTTTCAAATATTCTTCTGAACAAACATATTCTCAAAATAAATAAATAAATAAAACGAAAAAACAAGAAAATAAAATAAAATAAAAAATTTTGAACAAAGGGGTCTTCTCTTGCATAAGGAATAATGAGACCAAACTGGTTCGTATTGCTTATTTAGGAGCCCTATAGATATTTTTGAATTTGGGGAGAACAAACTAAACTCCAACGTTTGACTTTTGCATGCTATCCATGCATCAACCTTTTTTCCATGCTATTAAAAATGGTTTAGAGTTTGTGGGCATGTGCTTATAGAAAACAACAAAAACCATGCATTAAGTACACTAAGTGGGCTTCAATATCTGAATCCCTTTCTTATCATTTTTTCCAAAATCTACTCAATATCCTCTAAAAACTAAAGCATTCTCAAATTCTTAGATATTCCAATTGAGTAGTACAATGATTTAATAGCAACACAACATTTTGACTGTGAGCGTGCATGCTAATACGTATATATAGCTGACCCCACCCAGTGGGACTAAGGCATCATTGTTGTCTTCTTTCTCTAGTATGTGAATGCACCCTAACCAACCAACCACACACAAACACACAAACCAGAGAAGTTCCCTCAAAGGCAGGTTTGTTGGGATTGGGTACAAGCCACACGCCACAGCCTTATTACTACGACTACTCAGAAATAACCCATAGAAATGAAAAATTCTAAGGAAAATGAGAGCTTCACCTCTTCAGGACTGAATTGAAGAAGCATTCCTATTACTGGTAGCAGCACCTCCACTTCACCTGTTTACAGTTGGTCGGAGAAAACTAATCTTAGAAAAGCATAAGGGATTGCAATTCCATTTCCTCTTGAATGTTGATACTTCATCAACTAGAGAGAAATAAATAACTGAACTTCTACTAGTGCAAAATTACAAGTCTTTCAAACAGATACCTGTTTCAAGAAGCTTCAAGATAACATTTTTCAGGTATGTCATGTCGACCCCTTCCCTCTTCTGCATTCTTTCCATGTTGCGAAGTTCCTCCTTCAACATGGCTTCCTGCATTCAAAAAAGAGAAAACCAGAATCAATAATGTCTGATGACCAAACCACCTTCTATCAAAGAAATACATACTGAAATCATTACATTAAAACAATAATTGTAGTTGATAAAATTAACAATCCCCTTAAAAGTTAGTGAAACAAATAAAAGAACAAACATCATGGTTACAAAAGAATGCTAATTTGAGGGATAGGACAAGACATGATAGGTTCACCAAAAGTATACTTAAGAAAAACCATTTCAATTTTACAAATTTAGATTCAACAGTACACAGAACCTTGCATTTTGACGTCAAAAATAGCTTCCTCCCTAAAAGAAAAAAGGCACATGCAAACACAAAATTTGGATGGCTTAATGACCATATGCACTACACATGGTCCGTGTATAGTCACCACCATATATCCCTACATTTGACATGCAAATATATACGCTTTTATTATTATTTTTTGTATGGAACATGTTACCAAAAAAAACCACGAGGGCACAAGTTGCCACAATCTATTCCTTTCTTGGGGAGTGACAAATTTATTGTTTTTTTTTTTTCTTTTTTGGTTTTGTTGGGGTGGGGGGTTGGGGGAAGGCTAGGATTTGACCAAAAGTTGCCAACTAAGAATATCATTCCTCATTTGTTATCACAAGTAGTGATGGATCTGAAAGTGAAACCAAGCATTCTTCAAACCTGTTGACTGTGGAGACGATTTTCATGCTCAAGCTCCTCAATTTCTTCCTGAATAAAAGCAGCTATCAGATACTGCACTGCAGAAAAATAGTTAAAATCTAATAGATGTGTGTTACTTGAAGTGCTAAAATATGCCGCTGCGACTGTGCTAGCTCTTCTTCTCTCTGAGCCTGTTGTCTCGCCAAAAGCTGAAATTTTAAAAGAAAAATTATAGACACATATACTTAGACAACTTCTTAGCCCAAAAAAAAAAATTCAAACAGTACAGCTATAATAAATATAAATATGTGGAACCTCTATACTTCAGCTTTCAGTTCAACAGGTGAAAACCTTTAAGCAACCTAGGAATTGCAAATGATTAATTTGAAGTTTGAGCTTGAACAGTTGAAGAGTTGAACTATGGTGACTATCAGAGCACTATGAGTAAGTGAATAGAAGTTGTTCTCAAAACCTTTTACAAAATGGCAAGGAGATACTTCAGGGGAAAATATGTGAAAAATAAAGTAGGTAATGATAACTGGAAATGGAAACATATAATGATATATATGCTGTACCATGACAATCAACAACCTTGCTTTAACTATTAAAATCATAAACATGTAACCTAAATTGTTATTACTGTGTTTAAGGTTTTCAAATTAATTGAACTCCACTCTCAGATAGTGTTTGGGAGCATGGATTTCGGGCCTTCAATTTTGTGCAGATTTATAAGAAATTCAATACAATTTTAAATCACATATTGTCCAAATACAAGCCCCAAAATCCATGTTCCCATACACACGGTTGATAACGATTACCAGCGTCTGCACTTTTTGTAATTGGGTTCCAAAATTGTCTCCAAGAGCTTAACATAATAAGCATGAGGATATAGAAAACCTTGGTTGAGGCAAAAGAAGGTTAGGATAGGGTATATCAAGATTATAACAAAGTAACTAGCATAAGAACTGGCCGAAAAATCGATGAGTTTCCAAACAATGTGAGTATTATTTGAAACTAGCAAACTCTATAAGCCATTTAACTAGTATGTCATGGCTGAAATTTCTATGCTCATTATTCAAAGATAATCTCTCATCTCTAACCAACAATGTTGGCTTGAATGCTTTTGGACATCCTACCATCAATGATCAGACAGAACAAATTGAATATTACGTGACAGGATTTTACAGAGAAGATATATACCAGAATCTGTTGTTCTGCTGCAGATGAGCTTGAATTAGGCACATCATGCTTTTGAAAGGCTGGCAGTACCAGATTGAAAAATAAATGAAAAAAAAAAAATGTTAGAATCCCACCAGGCCAACCAACCCCAATGACTTCTAGCCAAAAGAGAAATTAGCAAATGTGTCCGATAGTTGCATTTCACTTGTACCTGCGTTGTAGCTTTCACTGCGATCAGCCTGAGATTAGTACCACATTGTCAGGCCAAGGATTGAACCACTTTGTGTAAAAATTTTAAGTAGAGACCAAATGTTCCAGATATTGAAGAAGTAGTAGTAGAAGAAAACATACTGGTGGTCTCACTTCCAGAGATAAATGAAGATTCTTATTATCATCTAAAAGTTTAGAGATCTCTCGGTCTTTCTCCTCGATCATTCTATCAGCAAGATCACGGAATGAATCATGCTCTTCCTACAAGTTCTTAATCTAATTAGCACAAGAATCCATTAAATCTACTATATAAAAACTTCAGAATAAATAAATAAAACAAGTAAAGAACCTTCAATCTTTTGTACTGGAGTTTGAGCTGCCCTAATTCTTTTTGTAGATCTTGCCCAGAAGACACTTCCGCTTGAGCTCTCAATGCCTCACATCTTACTATAAAAATATTGTCCTTAGACTTAAAGATCAATCAATAAGCAGTAACAATAAATTGTACTTGAGTTCTCAATGTTTCGCATCCTACTCTAAGATGTCATTTGGTTCGTGGAATATAAGACACCCCCTTAAGGCAGCCCAGGAATCTTATTTCTGAGAATGAGATGCTTATCTAATGGGAAGATTTTTGTGTGGTTTGTATTAGAGGATTCCCAGGAATGTGATATTACCACGTCACTTTCCGGCCCCAAAGCAAACATGAGGATGGAATGCTCTAGGCATCACATTCGCAGGAATCATTAAGGATAATGGAACCAAATGCCACCTAAATTATTGTTCTTATCTTAAACATCAATCAATATGCAGCAATAATAACAATAGATCATCATGTGTAAATTACATCGCCATGTTTCTTCTAAATTCTGAAGGCTTATTTCCCACGTTTCTTTATCTGACTGGAAGTGAGCATTAGCAGAATCAAGCTTCAATTCCATGCTCTTGATCTGCTGCTCTGCACAGCTAAGAGCTTCATCTCTGAAATGAATGTGGCATTTAAAAAAGTCAGACAATAGCTTTACAGTTCATGTATCACAAAATTCAATGTATTCTCTGCAAAGAACAGCAGTCCATGGATATTGAAAGCCTAAAAGACAAGAAATACAAGTAAACTCATTGGCGAAAGATAAAATTAGCACACAAACAGCATGCTAAATCCGATAAAACTAAACAACTAAATTGTTCTATATTTGAAAACATTAAAATAGTGTGAAAAGTATGAAATAATACTAATATTAAATCGAATTAATATGTGAAATTTAACTAAAACTGGCTGGATTAAATCCAGAGCTGCAAATCAGGGTTAAGAATAGCAAGTGTTTTGAAAAAAATAAAAAATAAAAATAAATTTTACTTGACATCAACACCACTAGAAGTGTCCTCACGTGATATGGAGATGACTGATTGTTAAGTTTCTTTACAATTTTTTTGTTTTGGTTGGGGTTGAATTGGTGCCGATGGGGGGGAAGAGTGGGGGGAGTGAGGATTCCATGTTCTACTGATCGCAATGAAACTTAATTTTTTCTCTAGAACAAATGAAGATGAATATATTAAAGAAAGAAGAGCATATGAGATGGAGAACAAGAAATTCTCCACAACAAAAGAAAGAAAATAGAGACAATAAAAAAAAACAATAGAACATGTTAGATTACCACAACCTAAAATCTTAAGCTGTTAGCTTGTGGGCAACAATGCATATCAAGCTTTAACACCCCCCCACACATGCAGCCCGACAAGTGACAACATATGGAGAGATAAACAAACAACGAATAACACCCATATTGTGGACAATAATTTTTTTAACAAAACTCACACTAAACGCAGGCAACAGGACTAGAACCTAGGACCTCCTAGTAACCAGCTCTAATATTGTTAAGATTTGATTATAAAAAAGAATGACCTAACTTGAAGAGGTCTCTCCTTCTATTTATAATACAAATTTAAATATATACTAATGACAATAATACCCTTGCTAACTCTCACTAATTAACATACTAACACACTCAATAATAATAATACTAAAAGACATATATAACCTCTAACACTCCCCCTCAAGCTGGAGCATAAATGTCATAAGCTCCTAGCTTGTTACAAATGAATCTAACATGAGCACCCCCCCCCCCCCCTCAAAAAAGGCTTTGGTAAACAAATCAGCAAGTCGCATGTCTGACTTCACATAAGCTGTTGTAATGAGCTTCTGCACAAGTTTCTCCCAAACAAAGTGGCAATTAGCTTCAATGTGCTCCATCCGCTCATGAAAGACTAGGTTGGCGGCAATATGAAGAGCAGTTTGATTATCACACATCAACTTCATAGGTTGAGAATGTGAAAAACCCAATTTTTCCAACATGTTCTTTAACTAGAAAAGTTCACAGGTAGTGTGAGCCATAGCTCTATATTCTGATTCAGCACTTGACCTTGCAACCACAATTTGTTTATTACTTTTCCAAGAAACCAAATTACCGCCCACCAAGATACAATACCCAGTGGTGCATCTCCTATCAGAAGGCAATCCAACCCAATCTGCATCTGTATATCCATGGATATAAGTGTGACCCTTTCACAATATAAAAGACCTCTCCCAGGTGCACCTTTGAGATATCTCGAGATGCAAATTACTGTGTCCCAATGACTTGTCCTTGGAGAATCTAGAAATTGACTCACAACACTTGTTGCAAAAGATATATCCGGCCGAGTAACTGTGAGATAATTCGAGTAACTATGAGATAATTCAACTTTCCAACAAGTCTACGATATTTTCTAGAATTAGGTAGCAAATCACCCATATCCAATATTAATTTACTGTTAGGATCCATGGGTGTATCAACCGATTTACATCCCAACAAGCCAGTTTCATCTAACATATCAAGAACGTACTTCCTTTGTGACACAATAGTTCTGATACGAGATCTCGATACTTCTATACCCAAGAAGTATTTCAACGGTCCCAAAACTTTGGTCTAAAACTTAGTCTGTAGAAAAAGTTTGGGACTCTGAATACCTTTATTATCTCCTGTAATAACAATATCATCCATATAAACAACAAAAAGGATCCTACTCAATGAAGTCTGACGGTAAAACAAGGAATGATCCACATCACACCATTGAAGACCAAACTCAAGTACTACAACACTGAAACGACTAGACCATGCTCTGGGAGACTCTTTTAAACCATATAAAGCCTTCTTGAGCCAACACACTAAGCCTGACTCCCTTGAGTAACAAACCCAAGTGGTCGCTCTATATAAACCTCCTCCTTAAGGTCATCATGCAAGAAGACATTTTTTATATCTACCTAATGCAAAGGCCAGTGACAAGTAGTAGTTAAGGAGATGAATATATGTACTGATGTAAGTTTGGCAATCGGGGAAGAAGTATCAGAATAATTTATACCATACACCTGAGTGTATCCCTTAGCAATAAGACGAGCGTTAGACGAGGCACAAAACCATCAGGGTTGACTTTCACAAACTTGTCAAGAGGAAGAGGTACCAAGTCCCAAGTACCATTGTCATGTAAAACATTCATCTCTTCAACCATAGCATCCCTCCACCCTGAATAGGCATAGGCAAAGGCTTCCAAAACAGATTTAGGAAAGGTAGCAGATGACAAATAAGTGACAAAACAATAATAGGAGGGTGACAAGGGGTCATAAGAAACATAAGTGAAAATGGGGTGTTGAGCAAATGTGTGTTTACTTTTCTGAACAACAACAGAAGGATCAACATCATGGGAAGTATGATCCTCAGACAAGGAAACCAAAGGCGTGGTAGTACAAGCTAGAGGGAACTCTCTTCCTTGGAATCGCCGTCATGAATTCTCTCGAACTACATAGAGACTCGGATGGTTGGTTAGGCAAGGACAACAACGTAGAATCTAGAAGATTAGGCAAAGGAAGAGACTCATTGAGCTCAGAAACGCTCAGTGACTGGGTGTAGTAAGGTATAGACTCAAAGAAGGTAACATCGGCAGAAACAAAGAAGTGATGCAGCACAGGACTATAATAATGATATCCCTTTCGAGTATAAGAGTAGCCCAAAAAGACACATTTTATAGCACGAGGATCCAACTTATCCACCCCCAAAGTTAGTTGATGAAAAAAAGAAACACACCCAAATATAAGAGGAAGAGAAAATAAAGGAGAATTATGAAAGAGAAAGGAGTAGGGAATTTTATCACTCAGAGAATTGAGTCATTATTTGCAGCAGCGATGTAGCAAACAAATTTTTGGGATTCATAGATTCCATCCCAACACTCACAAATCAGCAATCACACCAAAAAAAAAAAAAAGAACAATCAAAACTAATTGGGACAATCACAAACTATGTGAAGCACCGACACATTGACGGACGAGGTGAACAACTCACCGGTGAATATAGCGCTGCCACAGCACTCACAAACAGCAACCACACCAAAAACAAGAAGAACAATCAATAATCAAAACAAGCACAAACCATGTGAAGCACCGATGCAACCACGGACAAGGTGAACAACTCACTGACAAATATAGCACTGCCACAGCCTCACAACTGAACATACGAATGCAGCCACGGCTCCAAAAAACTCACAAGGAAGCCTTCACAAACCCTAAACAGAAATTAACAGAATACTGTGAGTGCATGGTCGAAAAAGGCTGAATTTTTTAGCAAAAAACTGGCCTAACAGCTTGATAATATGGTCCAAAGAAGGAATCGGAGCATGGCAGATGAAAAAAAAAAGAAAGAAAAAGTGGCCTGAACTGCTCTCATGCGCCGACACATAGGGTTGGCCCTACTGGCATTTGGCCTGCGCGTGGGGTGCCCTCCGGCGATAATAATACTAACTGACATACATAACCTCTAACAAATACCATGTCAGATTACCACTTTACCTAAAAGCTAAAGCTGTTAAGTTGTGAGCCAACAATGTCTATCAAACTTCAACAAAACTCAAAACAATCAGACTAACAATGCCAGGCAATCCCCCGTTGGATATCAGAAAACATCACTCCTTTAAAACAACCAACAGAAGCACACCAAACCGAGGCCAAATAATGAATCTTCTCCCATAACAAAGATACATTCAGCTTTTTCCCCATAAATAAACGAGCATTTCATTCAATTCATTAACCCCACGTAACTGCAAAAACTGCATACATCCACAATGCTTTAACACCATACCTTTTACCAAAACTAGAAAAAGAAGTGGCCAACAAATACTCCATCGACTTCGAACAAACCCAAATTTTCTCCCAAAAGACCAAAAAGCTTATTCCATTTGTTCCAAGCAAACAAGCAGTCAAAAACAAATGAAACAGTCTTTCAGTTATATCAGGAGAAAGTGCCTTTGATGGTCTATCTATCCACCCCAAGGGGCAGCAAGTTCCCAATAACATCAACAAGGCCGACAACTCCTCCACCTCTCTATCATTAAGAGTCATATAAAAATGGAAGACCCAAGAAAAAGAATGACCTTCAAAAATCAAAAATAAGGAAATATCCTCATTATGACCTGAACTCAAATGATAGAGACAAAGGGGAAAAAAACAATTAATCAGCCTCTACCACCCAGATGTCTTTTGAAAAACAAATACGATAACCACTACCCAAAACAAACTTAGAATGAGGAACAAAGGGGGTAGACCTAAGAAATACATGTCCACAGGCTTTCCGTAAGCATAAATTGGCATCCCAACGATTCACATGCATATCAAATTTACTTTTAATGACTCTGCCAAAGAGAGGACTCCTCTAACAAGAACCTTCATAACCATTTAGTCAAAAGAGCAGTGTTTCTAGACACCAACGTACCAAGACACAAACGCACCTCCAATATAGACCTACAAAGTGTCTCCCAGCTAACGAGATGATCAATCTTATCCCCGCAAAAAAAAACTCACATGATCTTCTCAACTTCACTGGTTATCCCCACCATAACCCTAAAAACAGCCAAATTGCAAAGAGGGATACAAGCAAGACAAGCCTGACTAAGAGTGATGAGACCCCCAAAAGGGCATAACACACCTTTCCACCCATCCAAACACTTAGAAACACTCTCCACCACCATATCCTAAAAAGCCAGGGACCTAGAATTACCCCCCAAAAAAACACCTAGATAAGACAAGGACCTCCAAGAGACACACTAACGAAGCCAACTCCCTCGACCTACTAGATGTCTAGTAGATCTATACCACTCTTCCCCAAATTGATGACTGCTATACCACTCTTCCCCAAATTAATTTTTTAAGCCCAAAAACCCTCTCAAATATTTGAGTCTCAAAATGTTCAACAAAGAATATCTATGATCACAAATAAAAAAACATAGTATCATTAGCAAACTAAAGATGGACAGACAAACCCCCTCCCTACCCACTTCCAACCCTTTAATTAAACCCTTAAAAATCACCCTCTCCATCATTCTAAACATCAACCAAAACAAACAAACAAGGAGATAAAGGATCCCCTTGTCTAACAACTCTCAATGCTCTAAACAATGATTTAGGTTCTCCATTCACAACAACAGAGAAAAAAGCATTAGACAAGAAACCTCTCATCCAATTCCACCATCTCTCCCCAAACACTTTCTAGTCAACACCTTATCCAAAAAATTCCAACTAACCCTAGATTTTTCAAAATCCAGTTTAAAACTAATGCTCTTGTTCCTCTTCCTACAAAACTCCTCCACAACCTCATTAGCAACCAAAATTGCATCCACAATCAGCCAACCCCCCACAAATGCATTTTGAGCCTTAGAAATAGCATCATCTAATACCATGTCAACCTATCAACTAGCAATTTAGCAATGATCTTATAAACTAATATTACCATCTTTCGGCTGGTTACATCATAGAAGGCACAAACCAAATTTTCAATCATCATTCAAGAGATGACAGTAGAAGGTCCCATAGGGAACAACCAATAGTTTCACCTTGGGACTCCCACCATAGAAGTTCCACAGTTCAAACTTGCTTTGGGATGGCTAGAGCTGCAAATGAACCAAGGGAGCTCGGCTCAATAAGAGCTCATTCGAGCTCGTTTATTATCTTAATGAGCATTCCCAAGCCCAATTTGCAGGCTCGGTAAACAAGCTGAGTGTGAACACAGACGGGCTCGCTCATTTCGGCTCATGAACAGCTCGGTTAGGCTCGATAATGGACTTGATTTTAAATTTAGTACTTACAATGTATTATTTATTTAATTTAAGTTGCTAAATTAAATATTGCTTCGCACAAATCATCCAAAAGGCAAACTCTCAAATAATTAGTTATATAAATTCATTAACTACATTGGAAAAAAGGGGCCTATATTTAGGAGAGACCCAAGAAGACTTCCATCTGCCAATGTCGGAAATGGGAATCATGGGAATTGAGAGTTAGCGGAAAAAAACCACATGCTTGGTGTCAAAAAATGGGTGCATTTCATCATACTCCTGCGCAGGTTCCTGGCATTCCTGCTGGATGGACAAAGACTCCAAGGAAATCAACTGCAACTGTTAGTTGTTATTGCCATTGCTTTTTTTTGGGGGAGGGGGGGTGGTGCTTGACTTGTTATTGGCATTGTTGGTATAGGGATTTTGAACTTAAGAGAATTAGCTGGATTGTCCTTCGAATTACTGTAGGCTGCAGAGTCAATGGCCAGAGCATAGAAAGGGCTGTAAGGTGGGAAGACATTGTCCCACATCAAGAAACCAATGAAAATTTGGCTCCTCCACAGTTGATAAAAGCTGCTGCCCAACTACATATCCACCCATCATCTCAAAATGTGTGGGCTTCATTATGGGCCTGCTCATTTTCCACTCTTAGCCACAGGCAGGCCTGCATGTTTGCTGGCCTTTTGTCCGTTATGTTATTAGTGGGCTAATTTAAATTGGCCATCTTCTTGCAAGCCCAGCAATAGGGGCTTGAATGGTGATTTTCAAAATTTTAAATATTAAACTGATTTAGTTTTGGTTTTTGATTTAGGCCAAGCCGACCCGAGCCCGAGCTGCAAATTAAAATTTTGAGCCAGGCCTGAGCTTGATTTTTGAGCTCAAATTGAAACGAGCCCGATCCCGAGCCCACTTACTTTTTTTCCAAGCTGAGCCTGAACATGCTGAAGCTCAGCTTGGTTCGGCTAGTTTGCAGCCCTAGAGATGGCCCTGCTGCTGGTGTAGCTGGAGCCAATGGGCCTCCTTACTAACCCAAGAGAGAGGAGGGGAGAAATGAAAACTCTCACCTTTGCACATGGTGTAGATCAGTTTGAAAAACTATTTGGAGTTTTTTTATGCTCTCAAATCTTCTTTGACAAATGGACTCAGTGTGAACCAAGCTATACAGGCAAAGAAAAATTTCAACACCCTGTCTGTATGTAATAAGGTTTCTTAAATGTCATATTGTCATTCGAAGTTGTGTGCAGCATTTTGCGATCATTGGAACTACATAAAATAATGACCATCTCAAGCAATCTATTAAACTTCATTTTTTTTCTAAAGAACACTTCCCATGGTAGAAAGGAAATAAGAGAGAAATCATAAGGAAAATATAGCAATTACACTTAAAATGGCTTTTGGACTATAAATTCTACAGTAATAATTTTGAGTAATAACATTACCTTGCCACAAGTTCTTTGTCATGATTGGCTAAAGCATCCTGAAGATCATTATGGGCCCTATCTCTTTCCACAGATACCAACATGATTTCTTTTTCAGCCTCCTATAGGATAAAAGAAATGTGATAAGTTGCAAAGAAATATTGAGTTTCTATTATATCAATCCAACAATTTGATTCATCATATAAGACATGGAAAGGTTTAAGCACATACTTTTAGTGCTTCCTCTAAATCTCTAAGTTGTTTAGAGTCCTTAGCAGAAGCTAATTCTGTATCCTTCTTCTGGAGAAGTGCATGAGCACGGACTTTATAAGAGGAGAACTCACTTTCTAGGCGATTGATCTGCAGGTTGAGAAAGAGAAACATGAGGTTAGAACCAACAGACTGCTGGCTATAGGCTCGAAAATATCTACATATATGGAGTAGTACCATACAATAGAAAGCAACATTGCGGCAATGCAGTGCAGGAGAGATGAATTATAATATTTGACATGATAAAATGCTAATGTCAATGCAATCAGATTTGTGCATAAATGTGTCTGTGCTGCTGTTCATGTTCTTTATGCATGTGCGCATTTGAGTCGGTGAGAGTGCATTTGCGCGTGTGTGCATGTGTGTGTGTGTGTGTGTGTGAGAGAGAGAGAGAGAGAGAGAGAGAGAGAGAGAGATGGTTATCAAGAAAAACTGTACTAAGTAGACATTCAATGTGTCTACGCAAGAGATATTCTGGGGGAATAGCTGATTAGGATAATGGTGGACAAAGCATGACATATTTCAAAGCTGATATATTTGCTACAAATGGAAAATATAATAAATGAAAAGAATATTTGAAAGCCTTTATTTCTTGACAGAAAATCATACTATAACCCACCTATTTTTTTTTAATTATTTTGCTTTTTCTGTCTTGGTAACAAGGCTTGATTCTAGAATGTCCCATTCCCCACCCTCCCACCAACTAGCCTAGGCTGGAGGTGTAAACCCAATTGTGAATATGGTGGTTGGGATCCCACCACAATAACTAAGTGTTTGGCAGCTTGGAGTTCAGACCTTCGATTTGGATTTGTGGAGATGGGAGCAAAACACAATACAAAATGTATTCAGTTTCGTACAAGTCCAAATTCAATGCCCAAAATCCATGCTCCCAAACACAACTTAAAGTTTTTTTTCCAACTACCTGGGATTGTAAATGGCAACACAAATGCTTCCTTGTCAATTTAGATTGAATTTGGACCACCTCTTCTATTAAATTTTATTAAGTCTTTTCTCACCAAAGCCATGTTCATCTTTATCTTCTTATTTTTTTCGCAGTGCCCTTAATTCAGTCATCCTCATGACAGGTGCGACAAAGATGATCCCATTATGTATATCCAGGCCATTGTAATTGATTTCTTTCCATCCCATCATCCATTGACGCTACCTCTTAACTTCTCAACCTCTCATTATGCAATGTTTTCATATATCTTCAATCCTTTTTGTATCTGTTGGAAAGTGAACGCACACACACATGCACACATGCGGCGGGCACACACAAACACACACAAATGACAAACCTCCCCATGCCGAGTCAAACATTGGCTATTCATGTGGGGGTCTTGGAGATGATCCGTGAAATCACAAGCCCATGCTTTATTTCGTCTTTTCTTATATTGTCACTCATTGACGCAAGATGATTAGAAGAAATTGGGGAAATTTATTTAGGGATACACTTGCGAGGGAAATTGGGGAATATCTGAAATTATGGATAAAAAATTAAGGATTTAAATCTAATTTGGAGCCAAGTAACTAGAATACCAAAAATAACAAAGGAAATAAATATTAGTCCCACAATAATAGGTTCTAGAAAGCAGTCCTAGGAGAAAAACCTTACATTCTCCAGGGCTTTCAGCAATCACTTTGCAGCAATGTTAATGATAATACTTCATTCAAAACTGCAGAGAAAATCAATACAAACCTTACACAGAACCCTTGCTTGCTTAACCCTAAGAATAATTAATCTTGACCATCAAAATGAACAGATCTTGACCATATATGATTGGCTAAATAAAATAAAAGAAGCCCCAAAAATAATCATAAAAGGACCCAAGATACCCCTAAAAATAGGATCCACAATAACATTAAAACAATGCTGCTACATGATAAGGCCCTAGGGTTTTATCGTAGAGAAATTGGGGAAGTTGAAAGAAAGGAAAATAGTAAGAGAAAATAGGGTTGATCACTTCGAGGGAATCTGCCTCCAAATTAGTCAAAGGCTATGAATTATGTTATTAGTTAAATATGAAAGAGCCCCGTAGGGTTACATATATAGCGTAGGAAACCTTACTCCTATTAAGAATGTAAAATATCTCAATCCAAGTCCGTAATGGACTCAATCCTAATTGATTTGGGAATCCTAACACATTAAATAAAAATCACAACATTAAATAATCCTAAAAGTAGATAGAATCCCAATTGATTTGAGAATCATAACACATTAATTCGAAATACCAATTGATTTGGGAATCCTAACACATTAATTAGAAATCCCAATTGATTTGGGAATCCCAACATTCTCACCTCCTTCAAATCAGCCTTGTCCTCAAGGCTGAGTAGCAATAAACTCTGGAAATCTCTCCTCAAAGGATTGATAAGCTTCCCAAGTTGCATCTTCAGATGGTAAATGAGACCAATGAACTAAACTTTCTATGATGTCCCAACTTCTACGTTTGACCACTTGGTAATCTAAAATTACTTGTGGCTGCATTGAACCTCACCAGTAGGTGCAACATTAGGCAAGTGGCACTGCACAGTAACTTGCTCCCCTAACTTCTTTTTGAGGCAAGAGACATGAAAAACTGGATGTACCTTAAGACCTATTGGTAAGTAAGACGATAAGTAACCAGGCCTATACGTTCCAGGATCTTATAAGGCCCATGGAACCAAGGAGCCAACTTCATTGAAGAATGAATAATCACATATATCTGTCTATAGAGTTGTAGCCTAAAAAATACCGAATCTCCCACTAAAAATCCCCTTTTAGTATGGTG
This sequence comes from Malania oleifera, assembly GCF_029873635.1. Classification (NCBI taxonomy): domain Eukaryota; kingdom Viridiplantae; phylum Streptophyta; class Magnoliopsida; order Santalales; family Ximeniaceae; genus Malania; species Malania oleifera. The sequence continues at coordinate 56,963,254 of NC_080417.1, read as the reverse complement.
CTTATCAGCTTGCTGTTTCATACGAGCTTGAGCTGCAACAAGATTTTCCTTGAGGATCTGAAGAACTTTGCCTCAATCATGCAACTCCTTGTCAACCCGATCAATTCTGGATGATCCAACTGAATACCTAACAAGAACAGGAGGAGCTCGACCATAAACAACCTCGAATGGAGTCAACTTGATGGAGGAATGATAAGTGGCATTGTACCACCATTCAGCCCATGGGAGCCATCACACCCAATCCTTCAGTTTGTCACTAGCAAAGCAATGAAGATGAGTCTCCAGGCACCTATTAACAACTTCAGCTTGCCCATCTGACTTTGAATGATATGAAATGCTCATATTCAATTGTGTTCCTTGCAAACAGAAAAGTTCCTTCCAAAAGTTGCTAGCAAAGAATATGTCACTATTAGAGGTTATTTATGTTTTTTAGTATTATTTTTATTATTAAGCACATTAGTATGTTAATTAGTGATAGTTAATAAGGGAATTATTGTAATTAGAATGTATTTAATTTGTATTATAAATAGAAAGTGAGACCTATCTTTGAGTTATGTCATTCATTTTAATCAAAATCTTAACATGGTATTAGAGTGTAATCCAACCTAAACCCTATTCCTCTTAGCCGTCAACAAAAAAGCCATTCCCGCAGCTCTCCTTCCTAGATCCACCTCCACCCCTCATTATTTCACAAAACCTACCATATACCCAAAAACAAAACCCTACAAAGCCTAACCCCACAAAACCCCATCACCAGAGGAGTTCCCACATACCGGCTGAATGCCAGCAGTGCCAACCCCACACGCCAGTGCATGAGTGAGTTTCTGGCCACCTTTTTCTTTTTCTTTTTTTGTTTTTCCCTTTGCCATGTTCTGATTACTTCTCCAGACTATATTATCAAGCTGTTGGGTCAGTTTTTTGCTCAAAAATCCATCTTTTTTCAACCATGCACTCATAGTACTCCGTTAATCTCTGTTCAGGGTTTGTGAAGGCTTCTTTGAGACTCGTTTGGAGCAGTGGCAGCATTTGTATGTCCATTTATGAGGCTGTGGCAGTGCTATATTCGCCAGAGAGTCGTTTACATCGTCCATGGTTGTGTCAGTGCTTCACATAGTTCATGATTGTCCCAATTAGTTTTGATTGTTCATCTTGTTTGACATTGGTGTGGCTGTTGATTTGTGAGTGTTGGGATGGAATCTATGAACCCCAAAAATTTATTTCCTACATCGCTACCTCAGATAATGACTCAAAAGTTGGATGGAAAGAACTATGCTCAATGGTCTAAAGTTCTTCGAATTTATTTAGCCAAATTAGGAAAATTGACCACTTGCTCCAATCTGATCCTTTTGATGAGAAGAGAAAAGAAGTGTGGGTTCAAGAAGATGCCTTGATTGTTTCCCTAATTTTCCTCTTATGGAGTTTGATGGAACCACAAATTGCACGGATGTGTATGCATCTAGATACGTGCAAGGAGATTTGGGATTATGCCAAACTTTTATACTCGAGTAACATTACACGTATGCATAATCTATCCCAAGAGTACATTCCGATTATTTTGGAGAGATGAAGCATATTCATGAGGGGCCTAATGTCGTGCAACCTATAATTGCCAATGTTCGTGAGATGCAGAAGCAGAGGGAGCAAACGACAGTCTTTCATGTTCTTGCAAGCTTGAAACCCGAGTTTGAGGCAATTTGTTTCCAAATACTTAGTAGTGCCAAGCTGCCATCGTTTGCCAATGTTTATTCTCGCGTCCTTTGTGCTTCCTTTAGCATGCATTCTCTTGCTCTTGCATCTGGCTCTGAGAGGACAGTCTTTGCTACACAAGGTGATTCTAGTTCTCTATCGCACATCCACAAAATTTATCGAAGTGGTTCAAGTGGTCATGATGGTAGAGACAAACGAGGTAGAGGTACTCCTCGCAAGTGCACTCATTGTGGACGGAGTAATCATAGAACAGTGTTGGGATCTCCACGGTAGACCTTCACGTGTTGCCAATGCAACCACCACTGACTTCACACCTTTGGAGGCAGCCAAAGCAGCCACCGCCAACTCCTCACCTTTGGGGCCAAGTGGGGGGGAACATACTATATCCATGTCAAAGGAAGAATATCCCAAGTTCCAACAATATCAAGCATCACAACAAGCTCATTACATAGACTTTATTCTTAAAGACATTGGTAAGAAAAGTAACGTGAAGAAGGTCTTAGAAGATGCAAAAATAATAACCTCTTTTATTTACAAGTTACAACCACACATGGACAATGAATTTCATGAGGAAATTCAAAAATAATAGAGAATTGTTTCGTCGTGCCATTACTCCATTTGCCACCAACTTTATTGCTTTGGAGACCATTGTTAGGCATAAACAAGCATTAAGGGAAATGTTCACATCTGATGCTTGGAAAAACTCAAGGTTTGGGATGGGAAAATCAGACCTAGCATATGATGTGAAGTAGATCATTTTAGGGAAAGAGTTTTGGCAAAAGGCCTCTGATATAATTGAAGTATAAGAACCCTTAGTGAAAGTTCTTAAATTGGTTGCTGGTGATGAAAATCCAACCATGGGTTTCATATACGAGGCAATTGAGAGGGCGAAGTTGTCCATTCGAAAAGATTTCCGATTATACAAATATTATTGGAAAATTATTAATAACTGGTGGAGTTTTCAATTGCACCAACACTTGCACACAGCTAGTAAGTGTAAATAAAATACCTTTTTTTTTTTATAAGTAAATACATTTTCTTATTATTTCAACTTTTAAATTATGCATAGTTGCATTAAAACACTATTATTGATTAATATGTTTGTAAATTTAATTTTAGGATATTTTCTAAACCCCTAATTTCTTTATGGTGCCCCACCCTCTCCTGAAGTTGCTAGAGTAGTCATGGATGAGGTTTAAAAAGTGATAACCAAGCCAATACTCGATATAAATACACAAATTCGAGCTATTAGTCAAGTAAGTATTGGTTTTATTGAAAAATGAATTATTTTAGTATTTTGTAATATTTTCTATTATATATATCTAATTAATTAATTATACTTCACAAACCTCCTTTTTTAGTTGTTGTTATATCACGATAGGCAAGAGACATTTGGAACCCTATTGGCTCAATTAGCAGTGAAACAAGAAAATCCCGATAAATGTAGCTAAATAATGGATGAATGGATCTATTGTCATTTTTATGTTCAAATTTGATTTTTCAAAAAATACACTATATTGACATATGTTTTTCTTCAATTATTTACGCAGCCAAATTGCGGATTCATTATGGCATGTGTGCTCCTAAACTCTGAAGAATAACAATAAGAGTTCTTATACAGACCACACCAGCTTCGAACTGTGAGCGTAGTTGGAGCACCTTTAGCCTCATCCATACGAACACAAGAAATAGACTAAAGTACATGAGACTACAAAAACTTGTTTTCGTGCATTACAGCATAAGGTTAAAGTTAAGCATACAATGAGAAGAAGCCAACAAGACATCGAAGATAGTTTCAACCCTATCAATTTGGACTATATTTTCGAAGAAGATGATTCTTTGAGTCCATGGTTAGAGGAAAGAGAGACATCATTACTCAACGGTCAGGACAACTCAAATTAGTTAGATGAAGAGGTTGGTGGTACTACAAAAGGAGGTGACCAACCACCAATAAACATGCATGATTCAAGTTTAAGTCCTAAACGTGCACAGAGTGATGATAATCTTGGATTTGAGCCCACCAAGTGATGATGATGGTGGTAGTGGTACTAGGACTGGGGTTAGGGATGATAGTGGTGGTGGTGCAGAATATGATTATGGGTGTGACACAAGGACATCATTTGTAGGGGATACATATCCTCCTAGTCGTTATGGACTACATGATATACCCAAAAATTATAACTTGGGTATTCCTCCACTGTACCAATTTTTCCAACCCAGGAGGAGTGCTACTAGTGGTGGCCTTAGTGGGAATCCTGGTGCACAAACTAGAAGTCACTGATATCGAGATCATGATTCTGCTGAAGATTCATATGGTGTGGTTCATAGTTTAGGAGACTTTGGTTTACATGATTTATCATCACAATCATATGGATCTCATGATAGTAGTTATCATCTAGCATATCCACCACCTCAACACTATGATCCACATTAGGCATCTCATCCTTATCCTAGTGGGTCAAGGTCTAGTGAATCTACTTCTACACACTACCTAGGCCCAGCCCCAGCCCCAGCCCCAGCCCCAGCCCCAACTTATGGATATTATTCAAGATATGGTCAAGGAGGAGATTATGCACCTCCTATATCAGTTGGATTTTCACCACTAGCAGATTTTTAGGAGCAACAACAAAAAAACGTGAACATATTCAGCTATGTATTTCCACAAGGGTGGGGAGATAATTCCCAATCCCTATCGCAAGATAGAGATGCATATTATGAAGACCCTCCACGTCATTCTTTTTGGGGGTGATATGTGCTATATTGTAATATTGTATTCATGTATTCAACTATTGATACCAATCATTTTTCAAACTCATGTATGTGTATATTGAGTATTGACTCATTTTTAGTAATTTTATGTCTCTAATTAATTGATTCTTCATTTTAATTACATTTCTACATTTTTTTACCCATTAAAGTAGTGCAAACTATAATATATAAATATATATATATGACTTTTTTTGTAAATAGTGCATTAAAATTAATATAAAAATCATAATGCCTATTAAAAAGCATTTGTAGGTTGAATAAAAGCAATCAAAATTCATTAAAAATCATGTATTAATGGATTTCATTCTTATTCTTCAATTTTGGCATGGTCGTGCATGCGTGAAACAAATTCACGACCATTATGCCTGCTTCCCGTTATATAACACTCGCATCCCTTGTGTCCCGCAACACCTGCGACCGTTGCGCGACGTTACCCACGAATACAATTTAAAACCATGCTTTAAATATCTCAAAGGTGCAACCAGAGGTCTTTTATCATGATCAAGGTCACAATTATATTTATATCCATGGATATACATATGTAGATTGGGTTGGGTCACCTTCCGACCGAAGACCCACAACTAGGTATTGTATCTTGGTCGGTGGCAATTTGGTTTCTTGGAAGAGTAAGAAACAAACTGTGGTGGTCAAAAGAAGTGCTGAATCAAAATATAGAGCAATAGCTCACGCTGTCTGTGAACTTGTCTGGTTGAAGAACATGTTGGAAGAATTGGGTATTTCTTATTCTCACCCTATGAAGTTTATGTGTGACAATCAAGTTGCTCTTCATATTGCCTCCAACCCTGGTCGTTCATGAGTGGATGAAGCACATTAAAGTTGATTACCACTTTGTTCAAGAGAAACTTGTGTAAAAGCTCATTACTACCGCTTATACAAAGTCTGATATGCAGCTTGTTGATTTGTTTACCAAAGCATTAGGGGGTGCTCATGTTAAATTTATTTGTAACAAGCTAGGATCATATGACATTTATGCTCCAACTTGAGGGTGAGTGTTAAGAGGTTATTTATGTCTTTTAGTATTCTTATTATTATTATTATTATTATTATTATTATTATTATTATTATTATTATTAAGTGTGTTAGTATGTTAATTAGTGAGAGTTAGTAACGGTATTACTGTCATTGGAATGTACTTAATTTGTATTATAAATAGAGGGAAAGACCTATCTTCAAGTTAGGTCATTCATTTTAATCAAAATCTTAACAGTCATGATCACTAATAATAAACCGAGGAATTCCATGCAACTTGACAATATTCTCAACAAAAGTATGAGCAACACTTATAGCAATATAAGGGTGAGTTATGGCACAAAAATGAGCATATTTTGTTAGACGGTCCACAACAACAAAAATAGTATACTTACCATAAGAAGGTGGTAGTCCCTCAATGACGTCCATGGAGATATTAATCCAAGATTCTTCTAGACTTGAAAGAGGTTGTAGAAGGTTTGGACTCACCATGGTTTCCCCTTTATATCGTTGACAAACATCACATTCTACCACAAACGTCTTGATTTCACCCTTCATTCCCTTCTAGTAAAATTCCAGAGAAATGCACTTGTAGGTTCTAAGGGAACCAGGGTGAATTGCAGCCGGTCCGGTGAAGCGTGCTATTCTTGGAGTATGGTTTGCTTGTGGGCTAAATTTGCACTAATAAAATCTTCCCCTTATACAGTAAGTTTAAAGAGTCCCAAAAGTAAGGAGGGACTATAAATGCCTCTTTTTGTAACTTTTGCATAATACCTCTAGTCTCTAGATTTTGCCACCATTCCTTCTTGGTTTGTTCAAGAGTAGTACGTGTAGGTACAGAAATAGCTATAAGTTCAACTTTTTCAAGAAGTTGTGAGAATGCACTACCACCACATTCTTGGTCCCTTTCTTGTAAATAATCTCATAGTCATAGCCCAATAACTCAGTGACGCACTTCTTTTGTTCCATGGAAAGAGATTCGTTGCTCCAAAAAATACTTCAAGCTCTTGTGATCAGTTTGGATTTGGAAACGCTGGACAATGAAATATGGTCTCCACTTTGTAATCATATGCACAGTGACTAGCATCTCTTTGTTATAAATAGACATTTCAATGTGGGATGGAGAAAGAGCCTTACTAAGAAAATCAATGGGGCGCCTATCTTGCATTAAAACTGCACTAATGCCAAGTCCTAATGTATCAATCTCAATGATGAACACCATGTTGAAATCTGGCAAGGCAAGAATTGGGGTGGTGGACATTGCATGCTTAAGCTTGACAAAGGCTTGTTCAGCTTCCTCACTCCATTTAAATGCATCCTTTTGCAGTAGAATGGTCAGTGGAGCACTAATCTTTCCATAATCCTTGACAAACTTGCAATAATAACCAATAAACCCCAAAAATCCTTGCAGCATTTTGATTATTTGTGGAATAGGCCAGTCTATCATCATTTGTATTTTGGAAGGGTCAACTAAAAAACCTTCTTAGGAAACAATATGCCCAAGCTATTCCACATGTGGTCGAGCAAAGTTGCATTTAGATTTGATAAACATATGATGCTCAGGAAGAGTGGTGAGTATAGTTCACAAGTAACCTAAATGATCTTCAAGAGATGAGTTGTATATCACGATATCATCCAAAAAAATATGAAACTAAACTTACGTAAATAAGGTCAGAAAATGTCATTCATGAGACTTTGGAAGGTCGAAGGTGCATTGGTTAACCCAAAGGGCATAACCAAGAATTCGTAATGGCCATTGTGAGTTCTAAACGCAGCCTTCTGAATGTCATCCTCGTGTACCCGAATCTGGTGATAGCCTGTTCTTAAGTCGAATTTGGTGAACTATTGGGCACCTCCCAACTCATCTAACAATTCATCCACAATAGGATAGAACATTTATCCTTCACAGTGTTCTTGATCAGTGCTCAATAATCAACACACATCCGCTAAGAGCATCCTTCTTTACTAATAAGACGAGAAGAATATAGATTGAAACTTGGTTGAATTATGTCAGCATATGACATTTTTTTTCACTACCTTTACTATTTCTGCTTTCTAAAAATAAAGATAGCAATAAGGACAGACATTAGTAGGGACACTACCTAGCAATAGAGGAATGTGGTGATCATGTGTTTGCTAAGGTGGCAATCCCTATGGCTCTGCAAATAGGTCAAAAAATTCTAAAATAAGAGATTCTAGCCCTTTGCCCTAGCCAAATTGACATTGCAACTCCTCTAGCAGTCAAAGTTGTACTAGGCAACCATGTCGCTCCTTTTTAAGGAGCTTCTCCATACAAATGGCTTGAAACTGTAGTGACATTACCACAACATTTTCCTTTAAGAGTCATTCTTTGGCCATTCATGACAAACTTCATAATTAGTTTAGAGAAATTCCAAGTTATATCACCTAAAATTCTTAACCATTCAATACCCAAAACCACTTCATAGTCTTCTGGTGGCGACAAAAAGAAATCAACATACAACCCATGGTTTTGCATAGCAAGTTTAACCTTCAAACACTTGCTCTGACATTTCAAGGTCCTTCCATTTGCAACCGTCACATCAAACTTTTCACATTGCTCCATAGGGCTAGCCCTTTAGCAATTTTAGTGCCCAGGAAATTATTAGTGCTAGACTAGTATCAATTAGGATAGTAACAAGTAGGCAGTTTAGGAAGCCGCTAATTTTCACGGTTTGAGGATTAGCATAGCCAGCTAAAGCATGAGTGATAGATTCATCATTATCATCATATTCCATACCTTCCTTATCTAAATGGGGTGGGGGCTCCTCCTCAACCTCTTCTAGCTCCTCCACTGGTTCAATCATCAGGAGCTGTCCTTTTTTCGCAACATTACCCTCTATGCCACTTTTCATGACAACGCCAACACAAACCTTTTGTTGCTTGCTCTTTAAGTTCCTCTTGAGTCAATCATTTGGTAGGAGGACTACGAGGAGCAGGTGGTGTGATAGTGCTGCTAACATTCTACTTGCTAATGGTCTCATTGGAGTGACGTTGTTCTCCTCCCAACTTCTCTTCTTCTAACCATGCAAGGGAAATTGCAGCAGTCATAGTCCATGGTTGATGCACTTTGACCTCACGACAAATGTCAAGTAGGAGAGCTTCAATAAAAAGTACTAACAATAAGGGTGAGCATAATTCGGTTAAAATGGAATTAATCAAGTAATTCGGTCGATTCAGCTCGATTAAAAATTTACTCGGTTCAATTTGATTTTCATTTTCGATTTTCGTTTTTCAGTTCAATTTTTGGCTTCGATTAATTCGGTTAACCGAATTAACCGAATAGTATAAATTAATAATAAATAATTATATATATTATATATTAAAATATTTTCTATTATATATATACTTAAATTTTATATATATATTTTATATTATATATATTATTTATATTTTATATATATATAAATTTTATATTTTATATATATAAAAATATTAAATCGGTTAAAATCGGTTAACCAATTTAACCAAAATTTAGTTCAGTCAGTTTTGAGTTCAGTCAAAATGGAATTTTGGTTCGATTTAGTTAATGAGATTGTTTAACCGAAATTTTTGGTTAATTCGGTTAATTAACTGAACTAACCGAACCAACCAAATGCTCACCCCTAACTAACAAGTTGAATTTCATTCCAATCTATAGTGTTATTTGAAAGCCACTCAAATCATGTTTGGTACTCTAAGACAGTGCTAGTTTGGTGAATTTTGGAAAGCTCTCCATCAATATTCTCATATCCAGTGGGTCCAAATTCAGACAAGTAATCCAAAAACAAATTCTGCCCATGAAGGCATTCCATAACGAGCTTCAAACCAATCATACCATTGAATAGCATCACCATCCAGACTAATAGAAGCAATCTCAACTTTAGATGTTTCTAAAGTGTGGTGAAATCGAAAGTATTTTTCAGCCCTAGAAACCCAGCCGATAGGGATGTCACTATCCCACCTAGGAAATTCCACCATCATACGAGAAGGACCATGATCACGCTCTTCTTGGTAACCTCATTCACGCATGTACAACTACTCCATACGATTAGGTGACATAGAGGCATCATCTTCTCTCTCTTTATGAGAAGATGTAATGAGTAGTTTAGAGAACAATGCCTAGATCTCTTCAAATTGAGACTTAAAAATATTGCTAAGTTCAGCCTTTAGCCTAGCTTCCATCTGGGACTGCTGAATTTTCTAAGGCCATTGCGTATGAGTGAAGATCAAGAATTCCAAGATCTTGCCTTCATTTGCAGGTTAACGGCATCCACAAGAATGCCGACTCTGATAGCAAATGATAAGACCCTAGGATTTTATAGTAAAGAAATCGGGGAAATTGAAAGAAGGGAAAATAGTAAGAGAAAATAAGGTTGATCGCTTTGAGGGGATATGCCTCCAAATTAGCCGAACGCTATGAATTATGTTATTTGCTTGAATCAAAAAGCCCTATAGGGTTACAGATATATAGGGTAGGAAACCCTACTCAACTAGGAATGTAAATATGCCAATCCAAGTCCTTAATGGACTCAATCCTAATTGATTTGGGAATCATAACGCATCAAACAAAAATCCCGACATTAAATAGAATCCCAATTGATTTGGAAATCATAACACATTAATTTGAAATCCCAATTGATTTGGGAATCCTATCATGCAATAGAAAATCCCAATTGATTTAAGAACCCTAACACATTAATTAGAAATTCCAATTGATTTGAGAATCCTAACACTACAATACTAGGAACATTACTTGTACTGCAGTTGTGTGAATTGTATCCCTGCAGTACATTGAACAGTATAACTTAAAATTCAATTCAGCTTCCAGGTCAAACATGCTTCTTAATCATCTCATTAAATCAAAGCTGGTTGATATTTTTGCCTTCTTTCGTTTATTTTCCCCGAAGCATCCCCATGAAGCACACTATAACATGGGCCAAAAAAGAGAGGATAAAGAGACAGAAGCTTTATTGAAACTAGGGAGAAACAAAGACAATAAAGGAGAACAAGAAGTCCTCCAACATATGAAGAGAAAAAGGGAAAACCAGCATCAACATAATAATACCACCCAGTCACCAGTGACATCCTGAAAACAGCAACCCTTAAAACAGCCTGCATTGTAGAAGCCCAAAGATAAGCCAAATACTGCACTCCATCCCAAAGAACTCAAAAATTATAAAACGGATGCTTTTAGAAAAAGGAGATGGACGAGACATGCTAAGAAATAGTAGCCATGGTTCGAAATCGCGGTCGCGGGTAACGTCGCGAAACGGTCGCGGGTGTTGCGGGTCGCGGGAGACGCAGGTGTTACGTAACGGGAAGCGGGCGTAACGGTCGTGAATTTTTTTCACACATGCACAACCATGCCAAAATTAAAAAATAAGCATGAAATCCATTAATACATGATTTTTAATGAATTTTGCAGGCTTTCATTCACCCTACAAATGCTTTTTAATAGGCATTACGATTTTTATATTAATTTTAGTGCGCTGTTTACAAAAAAAAGCATATTTTTTTATATTTTACATTAGTTTAATGAGTAAAAAGATGTAGAAATGTAAGAATCAATTAATTAAAGTCATAAAGTTACTAAAAATGAATCAATACTCAATAGACTTAATACTCAATAAGTCAATATACACATTACAGTGATTACACATACATGAATTTAAAAAGTGATTAATATCAAATATCAATAAATAGTTGAAAATACATGAATACAATATTACAAATTTATAACATAACAAATGTCACCACCAAAAAGAATGACGTGGAGGGTCTTCATAATTTGCATCTGTATCTTGAGATTGGGATGGGAAATTATCTCCCCATCCTTGTGGAAATACATAGTTAAATGAACCCAAGTTTGCGTCATTTTGTTGTTGCTCTTGAAAACGTACTGGTGATGAAAATTCTCCTGAATAATGTCTATAAGTTGGGGCAGGGGCTGGCTCTGGGTAGTGTGTAGAAGAAGACTCACTAGATCCTGAGATTCCTGATCCACTGGGATAAAAATGTGAGTCACGAAATGCATAATGTGGATATGCTGGATGAGATCCATATGATTGTGATGATGAACCATCTAAACCAAAGTCGCCAAAACTACGAACCACACCATATGAATCTTCAGTAGAATCGCTAGGGTCACCACGAGCACTCCTTCTCCTGGGTTGTGAAGATTGGTTCCCTGGAGGAATACCCAAGTCATAATTTTCAGGTATGTCATGTAGTCCATAAGGATCAGAAGGATATATATCCCTTCCAAATGATGTCCCTGTATCATATCCATAATTATATTCTACACCGCCGCCTCCACCACCACCACTGCCACCCCCCCCCCCAACCCCAGCTCCAGCACCACTATTACCATCATCATCACTTGGTGGGCTCAAACCAAGATTGTCATCACTTTGTGTGCGTTCAGGACTTGAACTTGAATCATCATGCGCGTTTATTGGTGGTTGATCACCTCCTTCTGTAGTACCACCAACCTCTTCATTTAACCAATTTGAATTGTCCTGACCGTCGAGTAGTGGTGTCTCTCTCTCCTCTAACCATTGACTTAAAGGATCATCTTCTTCGAAAATGTAGTCCAAATTGATAGGATTGAAACCCTCTTCAATTTCTCGTTGGCTTCTTCTCATTGTACGTCTTAACTTTAACCTCATGTTGTAATGTACGAAAACAAGTTTTTGTAGTCTCATGTACTTTAATCTATTTCTTATTTTCGTATGGATGAGGCTAAAGGTGCTCCAATTACGCTCACAGTTCGAAGCTGATGTGGTCTGGCTAAGAACTCTAATTGCTATTCTTTGGAGCTCAGGAGCACACAAGCCATAATGAATCCACCATTCAGCTGCATGAATAATTAAAAAGAGTTTTATGTTAGTATAGCGTATTTCAAAAGTCAAATTTGAACACAAAGAGAGAAAATAGAGTAATTCTCTATTATTTAGCTATATAGCCATATTTACCAGGATTTGTTTGTTTTACTGCCCTTTGAGCCAACGGGGTTCCAAAAGTCTCCTGCCTATCTCGATATAGCAACAACTAAAAAAGGATGATTGTGAAATATAATTAATTAATTAGATATATTAATAATTATTCTTAAAAGTATTATTAAATACTAGAACAATTCATTATTCAATTTAATGGAACCAATACTTACTTGATTAATAGCCCGAATTTGAGTATCTATATCGGGTACCAACTTGGTTATCACTTTTTTAACTCCATCCATGACTTCTCTAGCAACTTCAGGAGAGGGTGGGGCACCATAAAGAAATTGTGGGTTCAAAAAATACCCTACAATTAAATTTAGAAACATATTAATCAATAGTTTTCTAATGCAACTATGCATAATTTAAAAGTTAAAATAATAAGAAATTGTATTTGATTTACACTTACCAGCAGCGTGCAAATCTTGGTGCAACTGAAAACTCCACCGATTGTCAATAATTTTCCAATAGTCTTTGTAAAACCGGCAATCTTTTTGAATGGCCAACTTCGCCCTATCAATTGCCTCGTATATGAAGCCCATGGTTGGTTTTTCATCACCATCAACCAATTTAAGAACTTTCACCAAGGGTTCTTGCACTTTAATTATATCAGAGGCCTTTTGCCAAAACTCTTTGCCTAAGATAATTTTCTTTGAATCATATGCTGGGCCTGATTTTGCCATTCCAAACCTTGAGTTTTTCCAAGCATCAGATGTAAACATTTCCCTTAGTGCTTGTTTATGCCTGACAATAGTCTCCAAAGCAATGAAATTTGTGGCAAATCGAGTGATGGCAGGGCGAAGTAACTCTCTATTATTTGTGAATTTCTTCATGAAATTCACTGTCCATGTGTGGTTGTAAATAAATGAGGTTATTGTTCTTGCATCTTCTAAGACCTTCTTCACGTTACTTTTCTTACCAATATCTTCAAGAATAAGGTCTATGCAATGAGCTGCACATGCTGTCCAATAGAGATTGGGCCTCTTCTGCATTAATAATTTTCCTCCTGCCTTCATTGCAGCTTCATTATCAGTCACTACTTGGACAACATTCTCCTCTCCAATTTCTTCAACCACCTCATCCATTAATCTGAAATGAAATTATAAATTCAATAATTACTACTATTTAATTAAAAACATGCAAGTCCATAATACTATTTGCATATACAATTAAAATTAGAAAATTACCTGAAATAATATTCAGCTGTTCTGCTTGGCACATCAGAGGCATCAACTGATTTATGAAACACGGTGCCTCTATCGCAATAAACTAAAAAGTTTATAATGTGTTTTCTAGTTGGTCCTGACCAACCATCACACATAAGTGTTACACCTCTTTCCTTCCAAATTCTAGCAAAAGAAGCTATATAATTTTTCATTTCTTGATACTCTTGCTCCAAATAAATTTCAGATATCTCATAGGGTGATGGACCCTTCACCCCCTTTCCAACCTCTGCAGCAATATCAAGCATAGGCTGCATAAATGGAGAGTCAGCTACATTCGCTGGAATCCGATTATAAATTAGGAATTTTCCAACCGCTTTTCCTAATTTACTTCTTAAACCTTTCCGTAACTTTGTGTTGAGTTTTGGTTGTTTCGCACTCTTGCTAAAATAGGATCCATTGCCTTTAGTCTAGCTTCAGGGGCATCAGGATTGATCCATTGTCGTCCACTACCTCCAGCTTCTCGACCACTATAAGATCGAGCTCCTGCTCTATTGAAACCACTGGTAGCACCACTGCCAGAGCCACCTCCCTCTTCATAAATATTACCCCTTCCAGTTGTTCTTGCTCGAAATCTTTGTCTCTCTTCCCATTGTTGTTGTGATCGCATGCTTTCTTGTCGAGCAAATCTCATACTTTCTTCTTCCAAGTCTTCTTCATCGCTCAAATTCTCAAAATCTCCTCTAATTTGGGCTTTTGCTTCTTCTTGCCTTTTTTGTTTATCTCTTTTCTTCTCAGCATACTGTTGTAGATGTTTCATCATTTGTTCTCTTACTTGTGTGGTCACATTTGAGCATCCAGCTACTTGACCCTTTTTATGTGCCAAGTGTTGTTTCAAGCGTGTAATGCCCCCTTTGATTATCTTCCCACATAACTTACACATAATAACATGTCTATTACCGTCTACCGCAGTACCAAAATGCCATCCAATATCTTCACTAGGTAAGTTTTCATTTCCTCTATCACGTGACATATTGATAGACTTAATTTGATGATCTCTACACAAAATATAAAGAAAATACAAAGTTACAACCTTCCTACAATGACAGGAATAATATAATTAGTAATTTAGTAAATATTAAATAATAAGTACTAAATAGTCCTAATTTTAAATACTTATTACGTAAAAATAAGTATAATATTTGATTAAAAATAATAAGTAATGTTTATTATTTTTATATTTAAATAAACAAAATTATAAAATATTAGATATTTTATTACAAAAAAAATATATTCCTTTATCTTTAAAAAGATATTTTCATTATTTTTTATAGCTTGATTTTATTTTCATTTATAACTATAAGAAATTAACAGGTGAAAAAGATTTTGCTCTACTTTCATATACATCATAGCATCACAAATAGAGATCCATACATTACAAATTGACTATTTAATTTTTTAAACATTTTCTCAGTATATGGATTAAAATATTAGATATTTTATTACAAAAAAATATATTCCTTTATCTTTAAAAAGGCATTTTCATTATTTTTTTAACTTGATTTTATTTTTATTTATAACTATAAGAAATTAACATTGTAATTTTAAAGGTGGAAAAAACTTGCTCTACTTTTATATACATCACAGCATCACTAATAGAGATCCATACAGTACAAATTTTCTATTTAATTTTTTAAGCATTTTCTCAATTTATGGATTAAAATAAAATTTTTGTACAAATTCCAGTAGTAAACTAGTAATTAGCAAAAATCTGAATTATTAATATATTAACTATTAGGTTAAAATGTTTTTTATTAAGTTATCAATTTTTACTTTATTTGATAACTGAAAAACAAAAAATAGATCATGTAACGATTTATTTTACCTAATTTTAAATTTAACGTCAAAATGATATTTTAAAACTTAAAAAATATTTATAAATAGGAAATATGTGATAAAACTAAATTTTCCTAATTACCTTTCAAAAAATATAAGACAATTAAAATATTTATAAATTAAAAAAATTTTATTTTACATAATTATTACTATTTTTTGATTTTTTACTCTATTAAATTACTCTTTTTTTAATTCAATTTAACAAACATAATTTACAACAAATTATAATTAAAAAAAAAACATAATAAAAAGTTTAAGATGTGGGAGATTTCTAATCTTTGAAAAGAAAAAAAAAAAAAACAAGAGCTGCATCTATAGGCAAGGCATAAGACTAGAAAAGAGTATTTTTTGTACTAATGTTGTATCTTGGAAGTCTGTAACCATAATACTATTAGTCTATTTCTAACGGTGTCAGCTTTCAAAAAATGTTAATGCGATACCATATAAATGAAATTGATATTGTATATGAATATAATAATTTACAACAAAAAAAATGCTGTTAGGGGAAATAATTATGCAAAATGTTGTTTTACTCACAAATATAAAATAGCATAGAAATAGAACATGAGAAATTGTCCACTCCATATTTTTGGAATGCCATGTCATAGTCATTTATTTTAAAATAATATATATTTTATATGCAATGAAACCAAAAGGAAAGAAAGAATACGTAAAGAATGAATAAAAGTATGTTAATCAAAACAGAATATGACATGCTTAAATTGTTTAGGAACCAATTTGCATATTAAATGAATCTGAAATTTTAAAGCTTTTTACTCTATTAAATTACTCTTTTTTTTTTAATTCAATTTAACAAACATTACTTACAATAAATTATAATTAAAAACAAAAACATAATAAAATATTTAAGATGTGGTTGTGGGTGTTGAGTGTTACTGAAATAAAGCTTATCTCATACGCGAGATGAGCAGAGGGCAGAGAGTCTGAGACTCTGAGTGAGACCGAGAGAGGGGAGGCGACTCGGAGGATGGAGGAGCCTCGAAGCTTCGTGCGACGACTGGCGGAGGGCTGGCTGGTGGCTGCGAGTGTGACGACGCCGACGACTGGTAGAGGGCTGGCTGGTGGCGGCGAGTGCGACGACTGGCGGTGGCGGATGAAGCTGCCTTCGGCCACTCTCAAGCTTCGAAGAACTTTGTTAGGTTCAGGATTCAGGAAACGAAGGCTGCGAAGATGAGTAACTCAGGCTTCGAAGGAGTGAAGGCGTGAAGCCTTCTTATAGCTTCAGCGGCTCGGCCAACAAAACTGCAAGTAAGTATTTTTGTTCTTTGAATGTTAGATTTAGGTAGATTGAATGGTAGATGGGTGCTTGGGACTCGGGAAAGGGGGAAAGGAACGCTGCGCAGCAGAAAGCAGATTCAGCAAGTTGTCGGTATGTAACGGTCCGTAACGGACTGTTACGGAGTGTAACGTAGGGGTAACGGCTGTTACGGACCGTTACGGAGACGTAACGGCCGTTACGGCTGTCAATTTTTTCCGAACCGCATTATCGGCCCGGATCGGTTTCGGAGCCCTTGATTTACGTTACGTATCGGCCGTTACGTTACGTAACGGCCGTTATTTAAAACCATGATAGTAGCCCTCAACTCCAACTGACTTTAAAAGCAAGTTAGAGAATGCTCTTCAACAAAAATAAGAATAAAATGGAAATTTTCATTTAGGCAATGATTGAAAGAGAGGTTATCATGAGACCATGCTCATTTTGTGTCCTCACATGCATCCCCAGCACTCACGCTAATTGAGCAGCAGGCTACCATGCCCTCAGATCCAGATTCAGGAATACAAATTTTACAGAAATGTTCGATCCCAACAGCCAAGAGAGAAAGCTGTTGCAACTATGCATAAGAGCACACGTTCTTAGCCTTTCCCTTTCTGGGCAATCTAGAAAACCTCTTTCCAATCATGGAGCAACAGCAATAAGAATTTGTTATTATCTTTTACCA
This sequence comes from Malania oleifera, assembly GCF_029873635.1. Taxonomy (NCBI): domain Eukaryota; kingdom Viridiplantae; phylum Streptophyta; class Magnoliopsida; order Santalales; family Ximeniaceae; genus Malania; species Malania oleifera. Next base: position 56,945,770 of record NC_080417.1, on the reverse strand, counting down.
TTAAGATACCAGCAATATGAAAGCCAATTCATTTACAAACAAGAGCACACTTTTTTAGTCTTTTGAAGACCATCTAGGAAAACCACCTCAAGCATGAGGAATTGAAGATACAGAAGTAAGATGTAGCCAAACATTTTTATATTACGAAAGTATGAAAACAGGGGGAAAAATCCATTTCTGTGGAAAATATATTCAAGTGTTCCCTGTTACATGAAGAAATGGTAAATTGACCTTTTTAGTTTACTCCTTTAGGTGTTGATCAAGGAGGGGAATATAGAAAAAATTGATACCTCTTCTTTGGCAGCCATTAGTTCAGCATCTCTTGTATTTAGCAGTTGGGTTTGCACAGACAATTCCAACTCCAGCTGACCTGCCAAGGCAGAAAAGCATAAAGGCCCAGTTTTTGCACATGCTCAATGTAGAGCACATGAACTGTGTATGTATGAAACATCAAAAATCTCAAATAAGAAGGGAAAGAAGAGTTGGACTAGCAAGTGAGCAGTTTTAAGCAATTAAGAATTGCATTTACTATTTTGCACCTTTCATTTTTCATTTCTATAGATAATTTAATTTAGGGAGGGAGTACAGACTGAATTTTTTATAATGAATAAAATCATAGGAGAGACAAAACGCTCTTCCATTACTATAATAGTGTAGAAGTAATCATATGAAAAGTGCAGTGAAGGAGCAAATACTTCTCATTTTAGCTGCTTCAATTTCAGCGCGTATACAGCTACTCTCAGCAACCTCCAGCTTCGTTTTGAGTGCCTGGGATGCAGCTTCCCAACCCTCTTTTTCTTTCTCCTGAATATGTTACAAGCATCAAGGAATAAAACTCAAATTTATGCACCCAAAATAGCTATGTACTTGAGAAAATACAATATTGTTAACAATGCTGAGACTAATATCATTTCAAAACGCAGCCAAGATATTGTATAACATCAAATAATAAAAATACCACACATGATATGAAACATAGCCAGTCCCAAGCCGAGGTAAAGGAGAATGGTTTTGTTAGGTAGATAACAGTCAACACAAACTAGTCAAATCTCTATGAAATGAATCATTACAGATTATTCGCCAAAGCATACCCTACAAGCCATGTGTTGCACTTTTACCACTCCAGTGTAGTGAAAAATGGACAGGGATAGGCTAGGTCATCACAACAAAGCAACACACGATGTCAGCACTCAGGTACAATGTCATTAAAGCTTTATAATTTTTCGCCCACAACCTTAAGCTTTGAGGAAAGTGGTCATCTTATATGGCCTCAAAGCTATGGTTGCCAAGAGCTCCTGGGTTCTAGCCATGTTACCCACATTTATTGTCTGGAGCTTAAAAATTATCTTATACCTCGTAATGGGTGTTAATTATCATTTGTTTACCTCTCCACATACAATTGAGTTGCACATGCGACAGAGTGTAAAAGCTTGATATATATTGTCGGCTCACAACCTACCAACTTAGCTCTTACGTAAAGTGGTAATCTAACAAGTCTCAAATATGCAAGGATTCTCACATCATTCTAAACATGGACGGGTAAATAAGCTAGTTCAAGAAAATAGGGTTAGATTAACAACTTGGAACATATGGACGCTTAATAGTAAAAACACGGGTGGTAGTAGAAAATGATGATTAGAAAAAAAATTAACACAATGTGCCTTCAAGAAACTAAGTGAACAGGCAAAAAAGATAGGGCAACTAAAATATTAGGAATTGAACTTCGACACATTGAGAAAGAAAATTTGCACTAGTTCTCTTATGCTCTTCAAATAAGCTTAATAGAAACTAAAGACAATTTCAGGAAGACATGGATAATATTATATACAAAGATATCAAGAAGTGAGAAAATATTCGTAGGAACAGACTTAAAAGATCACATTAATAAAGACAATAAAAGTTATGAAAGGATACATGGAGGAACATTGATATGGCGATAAAAATGAGTGGTGATATAATCTTGGACCTCATGTGTGTGTGTGTGTGTGCGTGTAGAGAGAGAGAGAGAGAGAGAGAGAGAGAGAGAGAGAGAGAGAGAGAGAGAGAGAGAGAAACAGCAACAACAATAAAACAAGCCTTAAGCCCCACTAGGTGGGGTTTCCTTCAACAATTTGAGCACTATTAAATCCTTACTCACTTTCTTATTCCAAGTTATTTTAGTTATACATCCACCCTTTCTACTGCCACTAACAATAACTACCTCACTCCTCCCTGTATTTGGTCTACAATTTTTCAAGCAAACAAACCATCTCAATCGCCCCTCCCTCATCTTGTCTTTTTGCTATTAACTTACTGCAAATATGTTCATTCCTTAATTTATCTATTAACATTATACCACTCATCCACCTCAACATTCTCAGTCCAACAACTTGTATTTTTTGATGTTATTTTTTAGTTGCCTAGCATTCTAATCCATATAGCATAACTGGTTTTCCTTTTAATTTTAAGCGTATTCTACGATAACATAGCATGCCTGAAGGAACTTTCTGCTTTACAAACCTGCTTTAACTCTATGTATTACATCTTCTTTGATTTTTTCTTCAACTTGCATAACAGATCCAAGGTATCAAAATCTACTAATACTATTAATTTTCTGACCATCAAATTTAATTTGTTCTCAAATATTCATGACTGATATTCTATCTTATTTCTACTTATCTTTAAACATCTGAATTCTAAAGCTTCTTTCCATAATTTTAACTAAGATTCTACTCCATCCTTAGTTTTATCAATCAAGACAATATCATTTGCAAACAATATAAACCATGGAACCTCATGTTGGATGCCCTTAATAAGTTCATCCATCACTAATGCAAAAAGTAAGGGCTCAAAGAAAGTCCTACACCTACTGTGATTGGAACAAATAGTAACAACAAAACCGCCCACCAATCCCATTGAACAGACCAAAAAAATGCATAAAAAAATACATAAAAATAAACAAACAAACAAACAAAAACAATACAAAACAAAACAAATATATCCTAGAATAAATGGGAAGAAGTTGATTTTCCATGAAATATTCTAGAATTCCTCTCAGTCCACAAAGTCCAAACACAACATACTTCCATAATGCCATTCCTTTCTTAGCCCAGCCGAAAACCCAAAACCTCACCATCGTAATGCTTAATGTGGCAAAACCATTGCCTCTTCTAAAACAGAAACAAGATTCCTCCAAAGCTCCCTAGCTACATGACAATGGAGAAAAAGATGCTCACCCATTTCACCAGAATTTGAATACATATTGTAAATATATGGATTGATTGCCTTAAAAGGTATGCTTGGCCTCCTTACCACAACTAGTCATTAGTGTTAACCCTATTAAGAGCCAAAGTCACACATGAAAGACTTCATTTTGAAGGGAACCTATGTTTTCCAAGTATCATTATTCAACGGGAAGGAGGGATATCTAGAAGAATTCAACAAATGGGAGAAAAAGATTTCATAGTGAAAGAACCAATCCCTGATCCAAATTCTTGAGTCATTCCTTACGCGAGGAACAAACAAATCCAACAATCTCAACAGAATAGCGAGCTCATCAATCTCTCTTTCATTGAATTTCTAAAAGAAATGAAAAACCCAAGAAAGACAGCCACATGCAAAAGAATAAATGGAACAAATCTGAGCATTATGAACCAAAAACAATAGATAAAGACGAGGAACCAGCAACTCCTTGAAATCTCACTCACCTAAATATCCTCCCAAAACTGAATGGAATTCATGTCACCAACTCTAAATTGGGTAAAAGAATGAAAGAAATGAGAAACCTGTGAAATAAACTTCCAAGGGCTCACGTGAGAAGCATTACCAATTCCTCTATTATCCCAATCATCACAATGCATAATATATTTCTTAATAACTTTGTGACATAAAGTGTTATCCTCCAAGGGAAATTCCCTAACCATTTTCCAACTAAAGACATGTTTCTGGACACCACATTAGCAAGAGCCAAACCCCCTTCAAACTTAGTTCCTAACTTAATCTCTACCAATAAGATGATCCCATTTCTTAATCCCCTATACCTAACTAAAACCCCTTCAAACTTTGCTTTGTCATATGATCCTTTATAACAGCAAACATGCACTTTAAAAAGAGAGAAAAACACTTAATAACCTTCAAGAATGACATGATAGAAGTCAATATTTTTTTTCTTAACTTGTAGAGTAGATCATTAATCATGTAAGAATTGTAAAGTTATACTAAGTGAACGTTTACCTACACAATATAGAGTATTAGTGTTAAGTATATCATATAAGCCTCAAAAAACAGAAAAGGAAAGGGAAATCTAATAGAACTAGGTATTGGAACCTAAAAGAAGAAATGCAAAAAGAGATGCAAAAAGAAGAATGCAAAAGAACTTTTAGGTGGATCTAGAGGAAAATACATGACTCGTAAAGAGTTGGTGGTGGGATTAAGACATCCAAAAGGCAGTTAAGACAAAAAGAATACAGTTTAAGACATGGCAAAAATAAAGAAACATGGAAGAATTTGAAAACTAGGAGGCACAAAAATATGCAAAAAAGGTAGGTAGTGAAGCTAAACATAGTTTATATAATAATTTATATACTAAACTAGATTCTAAACAAGGGAAAAAAGACATTTAAACTTACTAGAGCTAGAGAATGAAAGAGTAAAGGCTTAGGTAATATCAAATTGCATAAAAAATGAGAATGATAGTCCTTTTGGTGAACTTATTTTTAGTAAGCTATTCAATGAAAAGCAAATAGAAGGCTTAACCTTAGAATTGACAAATGAGGAAAAGGCTAAAATTTGTTATTTATCAGAAAAATTGGAGTCAATGAAATTGTGTTAAAGAAGATGAAAAATGAAAAGCTATGAGGCCAGATATCCCAAGTGAAGTCTGGCAATGTATGGCTGATGACAGAATAATATAAATTAACTAATTTATTTAACGCAATTTTATAAACATGTTTTTATAAAATATATATACAATAGACAGAGAAAAGAGAAATTAAAACGTATACGAGGATAGGAAGGCCTTAAAAAAATAAATAAATATTTTTTTTAAAAAAATACCCAAGAAAACCCCTTTTTAGCCTTTTCCATCGTAGTTCACCAAGCACTATCAAATTTGCTAGTTCTCTCTAGCCCTTCTTTGCATTGCTTTTACTACCATCAATATGAACTTTGTTTCCTCCAAGATTAGACAGTTGTAAACCTATCTCATCATCAATTGATGTGCTTCTAAATCCTTCCCGGCAATCTCCTCCATAGGGGTAGGCAAAATTCCATCCTTACACAATAGATGGAGATGGAGGCACAAACGATAGATCCCCAAGTAAATCAAAAGAGTTGGAAACATACCCGTATTGTTCCCAAATATTATCCAAAAGCAACCCCCCATCATAGTCAAATTCACTAAGGACTTCACTATTGTTATTCGAGAGATCCCCCATTGTTTTCTTTCCCTCTTGCTAGTTGCAGCCCTCTGAGCATTTGGATCTTCCACAATACATAAATTTCCTTCTGCATCCCTCCTTGAAAAACTTTGGCTCTATTCTACCAAAATGCCCTTACCTTTTCCACAATTCTTTCCCTCATTCCCATCATTTCACCTTAAATTTTGTTAACCCTACCCAACCTTCCAAACACCAACATAAAATCCTCTAGAAACCTCTTCACCATAGACGAATACAATCTCATCTATCAATTACATTTTAGGGTTTCGCTACAACACAAAGAGAAACTCACCCTTTCCTACACTATCCAACCTCAAATCAAGGGTTCTCCCTTTGGTCTGGATTGAACGTCTGCAATTCTCTTCTTTCATGACCTAAAGCCACCATAGTGACGCACTAGACCAAGAAGGAGAGGGGGAGAGGTTGCGAAGGGAGGAAGGGCATGTTTCAGGCCCTGGGTGTTTTTCAATTTATTTTACACAATTATAATAACTAAGAAGCATAGCACAGATGAAAGTCCCAATCTTAAAAGGAATCTTTGGGCACCAAATGATGTGGCTTCAAGGAAAATTATTTGTGGGGATGAGTTTTTATGAAGTGAAGGGGAAAAAAATTAGTAGAAAACAAACCTGAGGAATCACCCTCCCAAAAACTCTCATCACTCCTGTTGAAAGGGAAGAACATTCTGGAGTCATGCAGTTTGCTATTCTATGGCCCATTGGATTGAGAGGAATACAAGAATCTTCAAGGATCACACAGCCTCTCCTCGGGATAGAGTAATGTTTTTGGCTCCTTCTAGACCTATTCAGGGGATTTTTAGGGGTTGTCATTGTCCAACCTTCAAAGGGATAAGAGCGGCAGCTTTACTGTAATTTTATTGTAGTTTTTCTTTTTTCTTTTAGGAGGACATTTGTTCTCTTATCATACCTTTTTTTACTCTATTAATATGCTTTTCTTATCCAAAACAAAATTGTAAGAATGAATGGAGGAAATGCACTTTAAATACCAACATTAAAAAATATAGGAGATATTGAAAACTGAAATAACCATCATGGAATTAAACTTATGAATCATAAAATGAAAGTTTGGGAAGGTTAAGTTTAGAAACCTACAAATGAGGGTTTCAAAATAACAGTCTGTTTTATGCCAAGGATGATCAATCACAAAAGCCACATATCTATTAAGAACAAAAATTTAAGAAGAGAACAATGGATTTGCACATGGTCTTTATTGACCGAGAGAATGGCTATGATGAAGTTCAATGGTGGATTCTAGAAAAAAGGGAGTATGCAGCGCAGCAGTAGGTATAAAAATGTGATTAAGGATATGCATGATAGGGTAAGTAGTGTTGGGACTACAAATGGAGAGTCTAAGGAATTTACAATGACAATAAGTGTACATGAAGGGCTTGGTTTGAGTCCTTATCTTTTAACTTCACTAATGGATGAACTCATTAGAAATATTCAAAATAAGGTTACATGGTATATTTTGTCAGCAAATGATATTGTCTCGATTGATCATTTCTTTTTCTTTTTCTTTTTTTTTAATAACAAGACAATAGAAAGCATTGCTGCTCTGCAACAATCAAAACAGAGGTGGTGTAGAATCTAAGTTTGAATTATGGAGAAAACCTTTAGAATCTAGCATTTTAATAAAAGGAGAAATAATACAAAATACATGAATGTTGAGGAATATTGCAGAAAAGATTATAACCTGATGGTCAATACCTTGGATCTGTTAGGCAAGCTAAATGAGAAATTGAAAATGTAATATATTGCATTAAACAGGTTGGCTAAAATGGAGAAGCGATTGGGCGTGTTGCAGAATACCCATGAAATTTAAAGGAAGTTCTAAAGGACAGCTATAAGACCACCTATGCTATATGGATCCAAATATTGGGCAACTAAGACACAACATATCCAACAAGTAAAATTTGTCAATGCCAGATGGGTGGTATGAATCTAAAAGATAAATTAAGGAATGAACAAGTTCATGGTAAATTAGGCATATCACCAGTAAAGATGAGGGAAGGGCAATTAAGATGGTTTGAACACTTGTAGTGTAGGCCAAATAACACAGTACTGAAGAGTGATCTTGTTAAAGTTGGTGACGGTAGGAGGGGGGGTAGATCTAGAATAACTTGGACTGGGGATTGTAAGGATTTGACAGCCCTCGTACAGAATGCCAGAAGAGGATTCATGCAGCCACTAGCTGATCCACCTAGTGCGAGAGACTTGCAGCTTGGTTGCTGTTTTATCTTTGTTGTATACTATGAAACATAAATAAATATGAAGCTTTTTAAAACCCTTTTCATAAGTTGCTGAGGCAGCCATACCCTCCTTGAAAGGGAAAACCAACTCGAGGAAAAATCTTGACAAGCAGTCAACCGAGGATGAGTGCAAATTTTAGCTCAGTGAGGATCTTGCTGGGGAGTTGCCGTGATGCTGTCAAGCTATGATTTCCAGAAAACCCAGAAAAAAGTTCCATCTCTCTCTCTGCAAGAAGAAAACTTCCAATTCTCATAATATCTAACATTTCAATTACACAATCTTCTTCTACGAGACAAGGAGCCAAGTATTAATTGCAGTGATGATGATGACAGGACTTATTCATTTGGATATAAAATGATCATCAGAATTTCATCACCCAAGCAAGTTTATTTAGCAGGAACAAGTCACCATATTAGCTGACTTACCCAACATATTATGGTTCCCCACTAGAATCAGTCACATAACCTTGAGAAAACCAATTTTAAAAATCACATAATTCAGGCCCCTAATTTGAGAAGATTTTTTATCTTACTGAAAATCTCAACTCATACATGTTTGTTTTTCAGATGAAAAAGCTCTCCTTTTATAGTTTCCACAGCAGCTCTAAGTCGAGCTGCTTCACCACTTGAAGCTGCATCCATCTCCGCAATCTTAGATTCTTTCCCAGCAACCAACACCTGTTAAAAAAAATATTATACTAGTAAAGACCCATTCACAATTATAATGCAAAATATAACAAAAATAAATTGTAAATGTAGTTTTTTTTGCTATCTCTTGTTCGATCACAAGAGCTAATTGTTCAATTTAATTTGATGAATTAATTTTTGCATAAATTATTAAAAATATGCTCTATTACAAATTTACAATATCTACTAATAGATGTATCGATCTTAGGATGCATGAGATCATAAATGAAGAATTAAATATCAAAATAGTGACTTGAAAGAGTCACTCAAAATTATACTTTCTACATACATACGCTTTAGTGAATTGCCCATCAAAATGGTTAACTTTTTCATTTTCAAATAATAGACAAAATAAAGCCTATTCATGGCCTCATTTTCATGTGCCCGGTTAAAATTGACTTGCGACTATAATTACACTAGCATTTATTAATCCCATTTTGACGCGCGCGCGCACGCGCGCACACACATATATTAATTTCTAAGTCAACTCATGTGCTTAATGAATATATCCTTTTGAAAAGAGCCCATTAAATATGTATTGTAAATTGTGTGGGCCATATGATAAATATATTATTTATTTATTTATTTAATAATACAAAAAATCTTTGGATTTATATAATTTATTTTCTTTTTGATTCAAAATTACGAGAAACTAACATTGGGGTTTTGGAGGTCAACGAGAGCCTCATGTTTTGCTTTTATTTATTCCCCCCTTAGTACCAGGATAGCCAATGGAAAAATGAGAAAGAAATTAATTAGGGAGTTGGAGGCGGACTGCAGATGATTATCTCGAATACTACCAAGATCGCCTCCGAGATTACTAATTTCTATCACAACTTGTTTTCTGATGAGGATGAGTAGACTAATGGTGGAAGGTTGGGAGTGGGATCCTTTATCTATTGACAAGATAGCCTAGTTAAAAAGACCTTTGAAGGAAGAAAAAGTTAGATCTACAGTTTTCAGTATGGAGAGGGATAAAGCTTCTGGGCTGGATGGCTTTAATTTAGCTTTTTATCAAGATTGTTGGCCGATAGTGAAGAATGACTTGATAAAGGTTTTCAACGAGTTTTATGGGAATGAAGTTTAAGTAAGAGTATTAATTCTACCTTCATTACTTTGGTGCTTAAGAAAAGTAGGTCAATTAAGATTTCGATTATAGGCCTATTAGTTTAGTATCCAATGTTAATAAAATAATCACCAAAGTACTAGCTAATAGGTTGAGTGGGGTGCTTGATCAGACTATTTCTAAGGCCCAAAGTGCTTTTGTGGGGGGAGAGACAAATTGCGGATGCCATTTTGATAGTGAATGAAGGTGTTGAGGACATTAGGAGGAGGAGGAAGAAGGGTTTCATCTTTAAGCTGGATTTGAAAAGGCTTATGACAAAGTGAGTTGGAGCTTTCTAGATAAGATTTTTATAAGGAAGGGGTTTGGAGAGAGATGGCGAAGATGGATGAAAGGTTGTATGTCTAATGTATTTAAATTGGTGATAGTAAATGGCGAACCTAAATCTTGGTTTAAGGCCATGAGAAGGATTAGACAAGGTGATCCTCTTTCCCCATTTTTATTTGTTTTAGTGGAAAATGTTTTGAGTAGGTTGGTTGGTAGGGCAGTGGATAGAGGTTTAGTGCAAGGTTTGGAAGTGGGGAGGGAGGAGATTATGGTCTCACACCTTCAGTTTGCTGACAATACCATTTTTTTCTTGGAGGATCACATGCCTTCTTTTTTGAATATTTTGGGGTTTCTTCACATTTTTGAAAGGATTTTAGGGCTTAATATTAATATGGGGAAGAGTGGTATCACAGCAATTAACATGCCTGCAGAGCATGTTTAATGCGTTATGTTTGGAGATAGGGTGCGTTGAGTTGCATTGGCCGTTTTCCTATCAAGGGGTTCCTTTCTAGGGTAATCCTAGGTCAGTTTGCTTTTGGGACTTAGTTGTTGAGAGAGTGTCCAAGCATCTAGATGGGTGGAAGGGAGCTTTTTTTCCTTTGGTAAGTAGGATTACTCTAATCCAAGCTTGTCTTTCTAGTATCCTATTGTATTTTCCATCAATATTTAAATTTCCAACGAGTGTTGCTACTAAGATCAAGAGGATTATGAGAGATTTTCTTTGGTCAGGGATAGGGGGTTTTAGGGATCATTTGGTGAGTTGGGAGGTAGTTTGTAGGTCTAAACAAGAGGGTGGTTTGGTCTTGAAAATTTGGTGTCTAGAAACACAAATCTCTTGGCCAAATGGATTTGGCGATTACCTTTAGAGGATTCCCTTTGTGGCATAAAGTTAGTAATAGCAAGTTTGGACTTGCACGAAGTGGGTGGGATACCAATTCAGGTTCTAGATGTTCTTCGAAAAGTCTGTGGAAAGCTATTTCTTATATCTACCCTCTCTTTATTCCCTATACTCATTTTTTGTTGAGTTAGGGGTGCAATATTCGTTCTTGGAAAGACCTTTGGTTGAGGAACATTGTCTTGTCCACCTCTTTCCCTCAAGAAAAAATGACTCCATTTCCTTTTTCCTTGTTGATCCGAATGGTCCTTTAGCTTCTTGGGATTTTCATTTTAGGAAATCCTTGAACGATAGGGAAACAAATGAGTTATCCTCGTTGTTGATCTAAATGAATAATTGTTGGGTATCCTTGGAAACTGATAGCCGATCTTGGCTCTTGGATCCCTCGAGGGTAATACTCTTGAAATGAAAATTTGTGAATTTTTTGTCAGCACTAACTTTTCCTTCCCTCTCTACAAAACTATTTGGAAGGCCAAAATCTCCCCCCCCCCCCCTAAAGTCAAAGCTTTTATTTGGTTGGTTGTGCTTAATCGGATAAATACTAATAACTTCTTGTAGATTAGGAGGCCTTTACAGGCTCTCTCTCTAGATATATGCATGCTTTGTTTTAAATGCTCAAAATATGCTCTGCATCTTGTCTTGCATTGCAATTTTGAAGGGAAGGTTTGGAGCAAGTTATTCAGTTATTTTGGAGAAAGTTAGGTTTGTCCAAGGACAGTGAAGAAGTTTTTGACAATATCTTTTGTTGGGTTTGGTAGGAAGAAGGAATAAAAAGCGCTATGGATTAGAGCTTTATTTGCAGTATTTTGGAGTTTGTGGAAGGAACGTAACTCATGTATATTTTTAGGGACGAAATTTGACTTTTGTTGGTGCAGGAGGACTTTCATTTTTTGGCTTCTCTAAGGAGTATGGGTAATGGTAATTTCAAGGGGATATGCTTCCCAGATATTCAGCGGGATTGGCTTTCTCTGTTGACTTCTTAGAATGTGCTGATTTCTTTGGTCTGTTTTTTACATCTTTTTTTGTTTTCCCTAGGGTTTTCCAAACTTTGCTAAGGAGATGTCTCTTCTCCTAATTGTACATTATTGTTCTATCTAGTTATTTTATTTTGCTATCAAAAAAATAATAATAATTTTGTTAGCCCTAAGGTTTCATCAACCTGGTTTTGATGATAACAAATTATTATGGACTAATGGATTTGAGCTTAAATTGTGTTCTACAAGATTAAAACTTTTTAAGTTGGAGAAAAGTTGAAGATTTGAGAGAAGTTATTGAAGAGTTTATTTCATTTATCTGTACATTTATTCTCTCATTTGTATTGTACTTTAATTTGTAAATCTATGAGAAAACGTAAGGCATAGCACTAAAGGATCAAAACCAGCAAAAGGAGAACAAAAAGTACACGAACCCTAGCCTTGTGCCAGGGGTGGTCAACCAACCATTGGGAGCGGTCAATCGACCCAAGTAGAGGCCAAAGGCAGTCAACCAGCCCAAAAAGACAGCAACCAATCTAGCAAGTTTTGCCTGCAACGGTATTCTTCTTGTCTCTATCGACTAGTAAGTGGTTGACTGGACCTTGTACGTGGTCGACCAATCTAAAAGCCAAAAAGGCTCCAAGGGATAGAAAATGGCTAATTCTCATCTAAACTCTATATATATGTACTCCTAAGCCTTGAGATCATTAGAAGTTATCCATACGACCAACCAAGTGCTTTTGCATTCATTCTCTCACAATCTCTCTGTGTTTTATTTGCTTACTTTTGGGAGAACACCAAAACTCTTGAGGCTCATATTTGATTATTTCTTGAGAGTTCGTCTTGAGGTTTAAGTTGTAAACCTTTCCCTGTGAGGATATTTGATTTGTAACCTCTCTTATAATTGGTATCCTTGCTTCCATCAAAGCAAGGTTGATTTGGTTTTCCTTGGTCTCCGAAAAACAAGGAGTGCAATTGGTGTCCTTGCTGCCATTAAACCAAGGGGAATTAGTGGAACCTCAAGAAGATTGATCTAGAGAGAGTAGATGTAGGCAAGGATAGCCGAACCACTATAAAAAAGTTTGTGCATCTCTCTTCCCTTCTCTTTTTAATTGCTTTTATATTGTGTGCGTGGCTTGTTAGCTTAATTTGCTTTAATTTTTTGTATCAAGCACTTTAAATTTTAATTAAACATAATTCACCCCCCCCCCCCCAACTCTTGGGTTGCCTTTGGGCCAACAAATTCCCCCTTAGAAACACACCATTTGGAAATTCTGAACTCTTTTAAGCATGCAGAAGCATGGCCCATACATCTAAGGGATAAAATAGAACATTCCAAGTAAATAAAAATATGAAAACACCATTATATTATCTATTACTCCTTATCTTCTTCCTTTTCTGCTATACATCATCATATGCTTATATCATATGGCATACCAAGTATAATCATTCTGACATGACCAAAAAGTAACATAGTTAATTATCCTTAATTTTATTAGTTCTAGAATTTAGTTTGTGCTTGATAATCAGCAGAGCTTAATTGCAGATGAAACATATAATTCAATCCCAAGTGTTTTTGTACAAGTTCGGCAAGAAGGCCATTGGCACATCAAAGGTGAAAGAATATGCAAAACTTACAACACTAACTCTCACCTGCAGAGAAGAAATTGTTTCAGTTGCTTTGGTTCTATCAGACAAGGCATCAGCAAGTTGAGCCTCCAAACTTTCTAAATGCTGCAGAGAGAAAGGGAGGAGGAAGGAGCAGGTACGCACAATTTGTTGTAAAATGTAACAACAGGGAGAAAAACATTAGAAATATTAAATTTTTTAGAGAAAAAACTCAAGTCAAGGTACCACTATCCCAATTACCTTCTGGTGTTTAGCGGAGAGCTCGACTATTGAAGCTTGCCGTTTATCATCTGCAGCCTGTAGCAACCCTCGCATGTCTTCCAGCCTCTGAATATATAAGTTACCATATAGACATGATAAATTCAGAAAGAGATATTCATCATCTTCATTTAAATTGTGAAAAAGAAATAAACATCCATACAGGAACACATAGTCCTTAGTTTTTGGGATAAAAAATATTAGGCATGTGTTTATACAAAATATAAAAAATAAAAATAAAGAGCAGTGACAATATAAATATAGCAAAATAGAGATGATTGATGACTGATGATTGAACTTGGAGAATTAAAATATAAGAATTTGAAAATCTAAAATGAGCATGGAGAAACCAAGATGAAAACATGTTAAAAACATTCATAATGAAATGTCAGTTTAAATGTTACTGAAAGTTCACACATGAAATCATCAAAAATGCACACTGGACGTCCAAAAACACAATACTGTATTATCTGTACTGAGAGCATTTGCAAGCAATTTTCAAGTTACTTTGGATTCATATGCCATATGTTGTAGTTTGCTTTTTAGGTCATCACGGGTAGCATAGTAGCTCTATGTATATGCAACAGCAGCAGCTGCAGTAGCAACAACAAAGAATTCTTCTAATAATGCATGGGCTGCTGGGAATCTGATGTGGGAGACTATGCGGTGATAAAGCAGTCCTTCAATCCTGTCACGCTTCCATGTGAGTCCACACCTTGTGGCCTACACTAGGATCATTGACAGCCGCATAAAGCAGCATTCCTACAACTTGAAACCAAGAGATGGGATTGGCTCTGACACCCATTTATGCAGGGAGGTTACACCAAAAGACCAGGTCTTATGGAGCAGTCCTTTAATCTTTCAAATTCCAAGATCAATAATCGTATATGCTTTTCTTCCTTCGTAATTGATCTTGGTATTCAAAGGACTATAAATGGGCTGAGTTACACAGAAAAAATTTATCTACCAAGAACAGAAAAAAAAAATCAATCTTGCAGCATATTATTACTATGAGATAGAGACATGGTTCAAAAGCTGAATTTTTGACTTCTGCCATTTTGCCTCCTAAGCATTAGTAGAGCAAAAAAGAATTCCATGTGCATACACACAAGCACTTGCAGGAGAGCTCTAATCTAATAAAAGAACATTTTTTAAACCAGTATTCTTATGTTACCTTCAATAATACAAAGTTATGCTGAGAAACTATAATTTCAGCTATATGATGTGCAAGAAACTATCGAGCCTCTGAAAGGATAAGCATTTCTTCCACATTCTTTAAGCTTTGTGGGGTCAGGGGAATTGGTAGAATTACACAGAAGATATTTAAGAGCTTAAATGCCACTTCAAAATTCAAACTTTTTAAAAATACCTGCTCCTTTTCCAATAGTGACTGCTGTAATGCCTCAAGAGCATTGTCTTTGGGTACCAAGGAATGCCGCAATTCCTCAACGCTGTCTCGAAGTCTGGACATCAGTGCAGTTGTTACAATCATATGATAGCAAATTACTTAACCAAGCATACCTTGGAAGTATGATAGTCTTTTTAGTCATTTGGCATAGAAATGACAAACAAGACTATAAAACATATGAAACTACAAAAAATATTCATATTATGAAAAGAATTGGTACTGTTTTAAAAAGGTACTATGTAGTAGCAAAACCTCTATAGGGGAGTCAAACCCGTGTCAGACACCAACATTCCCTAGCCTGGACACTGCTCATACGTGTATTGAACACTTCATAAACATATTGACAATTTCAAAGTGCATTTTAATGTCAGACACTCCTAAGACTTCCCTTTCATACTTCTTCAACCCGCTTAAGACATATAATTACGCATCGTAATATGACTTTCTTTTACCTTGATTATAGAAATCATGTTTACAAAAGAAGAATAACAAAACATGCTGGATTTTTTAAATATTTATAATGAACTAGGTTTACAATGAAAGAAATGATATCTCAAGAAATTTTATTTTTAGAAAAAAAATGCATATATATAGTGTAGGCTGTTTATGTGAAAATAATGCATAACACACACACACACTTGTATAATATTATTAGTTAATAATCTTGTCCCTCCCATGTCGTATACTATATTTTTAGGGAGTTTTAACATCCCCATATATGTGTTCTATCATGTCATACCCAACTCCTGTATTCATGTCTGAGCTCACAAGGGAGGCATAATCTTCAATAAAATTGAACTCATTTCCATTTCACTCATAAATTCAATTTAAGGCATTTTGTCACTTTATAGTCCTCACATAGTTTTTCAGATCATTACAGCAACTGCAAAAACCTAGTGTCATGCTTTTGATTTGTAGTATTTTTTTCATTTTGGATTCTGATGCTGTATGGTAACAACAAAGCACAAACAAACAACAGCCAAGCCAACCCACTAGGTGAGGTTGGCTACATAAATCTTCTTGTTCCATTTCCATACTAACACAATGCCCTCCAAAAGTTGAAGTGCCCCCAAATCCTAACTATCTCAGTCCAATTATTCAGGTCCACACCTCCTCCTCCTACTTCCAAAATTAACAACTAATTCACAACTCCTCATTGTGTCATTTGGCCTGTGTTGTAAGTGCCTAACCCATCTTAACTGTCCTTCCCTAGTTTACATCTAACTTACCATGATGTGTTCATTCCTTAATTTATCTTTTATTAATATACCACTCATCAATATTAGCATTCTCATTTGCACAAGTTTTACTTTTTGGAGATTGCTAAGGCTGGATATATATTGTTTGCCTGATAACTTAAGATTTTAGGAGAGGCAATTGCTTAACATGGCATCAGAGCAAGGCTTCCAAGAGGTCATGGGTTCTATTCTTTTTGCCCACGTTTATTGTACATGAAAAGAAAACTATGCTGTTGCCCATGGTGGGTGCTGCTAATTGTTTGTTTATCTCTTCACGTGCAATCTGGATGCACATGCAGCAGTGTTAAGGTTTAATAATTGATATACAATTTTTGATAAGAAGCTAACAGCTTAAGATTTTAGTAAAGTGGTGGTTGAAGTTGAACACATGTCTGGCTTCTTAGTTGCCCAACATTCTAACACATAACATGGTTGGTATGGTAGACTTATAGTCGTTCTACAGAACTTCCCTTTTTAATTTTAACAGTATAATGAGACCATTAAAGTCCAACTGTCTACCAGCTAAAATAGTGGGACTAATTTAGTCCAAAAATAAGATTCTCATCGAATGGCATTCCATGAAACTAATTCATGGGGAGAATGAGAATGGGATTCCCATGTTTTGTAGGAATTCTTCACTCCTGAGGAATGTGAGATTACTGCGAATTCAGATTTCAAACCCAAAACAAATGTTCACATTCCTCAGAATGTTGAAAAAGCCATGAACAAAACACCTCCTAAGTACTATATTTTCTTTATTAAAATTTCAATTTAATTCAGTTTTGTAATATAGTATCAGAGGCAGCTGGTCTATTGAGTGTTTGCACTGCTGTTTAAGTGCCCTGCCGTTCTTATTTGTGATTTGCTTTGTTTTGGTATGATCAAAGACAACTTTGGCAATGAGAGACTTTTATGTCTCTGAATCCTTCTAGGATACAATAACTTCAATCCTGTGATTATAGCTGCCTCTTGAAGTTCTGGATCTCGAAGATTTCGAGAGTCTTGTACTAATATGTGCTGCCCAATTCTACATTGTTGTTATCTTGTTCACTCGTGGTACTTGCGTGTGCTGATTGTTGTGTATTGGGATGGAAAGAAAATTTGTGGGATACCGTTAACATGCTGATACTGTTAATGTGCAAATTACAGCCACCAAACTAGTGGGATCCTCCAACTACTTGCAGTCTTAGACAGTGCAAGTGTATTTTAAGTTATTAAAGCAAAAGAAGTCCAAGTATCTGATGAATTCTCTTCCATCGCCAAACTCCAAAGACAGTGAAGATTGGATGAAAGAGAATTATATATTGCTCATGTGGTTGTGGTATAGAAGCTTTTTTCCATGATAGTTCAACCATGGTTGGTCCTACCTCTAACTATGGTAAGGGAAGTGTTAGAGGATGAAGATGAGGTTTGGATGGTGGTCATCGCAGGCATAGTGTATCAGGGTGAGGAGTTCTTGCATTTACACATTGTGGCAAGGAAAATCGTATTGTTTATTGTTGCTCATATCTCCAAAGGAAACCAACTTGGGCCAATAAACCTCTTGTCAAAGGAGATTCTACTACTGACACTTAAGACACCTGGTCACCAGGGAGTTGAGTACATCATCTATAGTGTCTCGAGAGGAGTATAACAATATTGTCCACATGGTATTACAACTCCCAACTCATTCTTTACATCTAGTGCTACTGTGTAGCACAAGCAGATACAGCAAGGCTTTTTGCCTCTTCATCCTCCTCACCTGGGTTATTGATTCTAATGCCTCCTCCCATACAACACACACTGTAAATTTATATCAATCCTCGAAACCTACTACTCTATAAGGTTACTCATGGTTTGGTCACCAGTTTCTCATTGTGGCAATATTCTTTCACTTCCTTCCACTCCTAACCTACAACAGATAGTCAATTAACTAAATTTCGTAACTACTCTGTAACCATCTCTCCTTGTCATTGTGTTGCTCGGAATCTCCATACAAAGAATAGGACTAGTGAAGGGCCTAAGAAGGATGGCACGTACTATTTAGATGGTGGTGGTGGTGGTGGTAGATCCAATTCTTGTCATAGAGCTTCTTCAATTTCCTCTCATGGTGTTTCTCTAAATTCTCATTTTGGATAATCCATCCCTTCAAAAACTGCAATTAGGAAAGAAAGATTTTACAACATGAGGTGCAATTAGGAATGAAATATTCTCCACTCATAAAGCTTCTCGTTCCCATCTCTAAGTCTATTTCTCATTTTGATTGTTCAACTTGTCAATTAGGAAACACATCAAGACTTTTTTTTGGCTATAGTCAAGTATCATAGTAAATCATTGTTTTATCTCATTCATTCAGAGATTTAGCATCCTTGTAATGTCAAGAATTTGATAGACCACGGTGACCACCAATATTTTGTGTCCTCTGTGAATGATATTTCATGCATGACATGGATCTATTTGTTAAAATACAAGTCTAATGTATTCACTATGCTTTGTTATTCAAATTTTTAATAATGCATTTGAATTTGTTCAAAATGATCTTGAGTCCTTTTTCTTGGCCAAAGGGACTAGTCACCAAACATCGTAATGTACCCCCTCAGCAAAGGCAAAATGGATTAGCTTAAAGGAAAAATAGACACATTTACGAGAGATAGCAGTGTCTCTAGTCTTAAGCATGCAAGTTCCTAAACCATTTCGGGATGATGTTTTCTGCTTAACTAGATGCCCTCTAGAGTTCTCGAGAGGCAAATCCCTTTCTACATCATGCACTCAAAAACATCCATGTTTTCTATTGCACCTCATGTATTAGGGTGCACGTGTTTTGTTCATATTCCACATACTTGCTTATCAGGACAAGTTCTTTCCTCATGTTGTAAAAAATGTCTTTGTTGGGTACTCGAGAACTAAGAAAGGATATAGATGTTATGATCCCCAAACTCTCAGGAACTATACCGGTATAGATGTCACCTTTTAGGGAACATATAATTTCTCTAGTGAGGGCGGGCCTATGATCAACAGTAAGGTTGCTCCTTTTTGACCAACTGGTCACGGGTTCAAGTCCAAGGAAACATTCTCTACATAAAAGTAGGGGCAAGGCTGCGTACACTATGACAACCCTTCCCCTACCCTCACAAAGTGGGGAGCCTTATGGCCCAAGGATGCCCTTTTCTTTACACGTATTATATAGTGTCAAATCCTAGTTAGGAGAATCTATTTTAAGTATATCAACAAACTTTGGGCCCCCTCGTTTGTTGATCCTCTCGTTTCTACCCTTATTTCCTCTAGAGAAAACTTTCACTCCTCTTCCCAATCCATCTTTTACTAACCTAGAGAGACGGTTGAGTATTTATGAACAGCAAAAAGAAAGACAAGGCATAACTGCCACCATGCAATCGCCTCTTTCACCCTTCATTATCTTGACTTCTGACTCTCGAAATTCGTGCCACAGTGGCTTGGATTTGCCTATTGCTCATAGAAAGGTGCTCGAGCTTGTACTAAGCAATCATTAGTTGCTTTATCCATTGATATCATCATGTTCTAGTTCTTCAACTTGCAATTACTATGTGTTCTTTTGGGTTGTCTATTTCTTTCATTTCTATCCCTTTCTCACATATTTAAGTGCTTGCTAACCCTAAATGGAAGCATGCAATGAATGTATGGATGCCTTGAACACTCAATGGACATGAGACTTGGGGGATCTCCCTCCTTGTAAGATGTTGGTGAGGGAGGTGTCATTGGATATACACCGTCAAATATTATTTTGACATCTTTAACGAACGACTTAAGGCTCAATTGATTACAAATAGGTACATCCAAACATATGATATTGATTATTTTTAGAGCATATCTTTCATTGCTCAGCTAAATTCTATTTACGAATTGATCTCGTTGCCAATTAATTTTGATTGACCCTTATATGAGTTGCATGTGAAGAATGCCTTCTTGTATGAGGTCTGCAAGAAGAAGCATACATGGAGTGAGCCCTTGGGCATGTTGCTCAAAGGGAGAGCAATAAGGGCATGTCAATTGCATAAGACCATTTATGGTCTCAAGTACCCTTAATTTACAAATGTAGCATGTCGTCTCCAAATTTGATTTTATCTACTGCTACTCTAACCATTTGGTCTTTCTCCACAAAAAGGATGCATGTGGTGCTTTTAGTAGTTTATATGGTTGATATCGTCTTCACTGACAATGATTAGAGTGGGATTGCAAATGTCAATCAATGACTTCAATAAAATTTTCAAATCAAGAACTTGGGTACTCTGCATTTTTTTTTTAATATAGAAAAAGAAACTTATTAAGAAAAGAGAGAAGAATTTACAATGACAAGAGGATTGTAAATCCTCCAAACAGAACTAAAAAGGATTAAAATAGAGCCCTCCTCAAATCCCTCTAAATATTTGAAAATAACATTCCTCCAAAAAGAACCAAAAGAGTGAACCCAAAATGCAGCCAAGAAAACAACTTTATCCCAAAGCAGGCAAAGTAGGGTTTTTCTGCCATAAAAATCCTAGTGTTACTTTCGGTCCATAGAGTCCAGAAGAAGCAAAAGCAGTGCACCTCCATGAGGCTACTCCTTTAATGCTCCTCCCAAAACCTCTAAAGCACACCATCAAGAAAGTATCAACAATTCAAAGAAGCACCACGAACTCCTCAAAAACTGAAAATAGAAGGATCCAGAGCTACTCAACCCAATAATGGAGAATGGTTTTGTTTTAGTTAGAACACATGAAATAGATATCTGGACTAATGGCCTTAAAGGTCTCCTCAACCAAAAAAATCATTGGTATTTAGCCTAAAAAATGCCAGAGTCCACTTGAAAGCTCTGGTTTTGAAAGGAACCTCCGCTTTACACATGAAATTATTAAAAGGGGACAAAGCAAGGGGTTTGGAGATTTCACGAGCTGAGAGAGAAGATTTTGTGGAAAAAGAGCCATAAATATCCCCTATCCAAATCCTCCAAGTCATATATCGTACAGGGAGAGAAAGAATCAAGCACTCCCAACAAAGTTGTCAATTCATCTACCTCTCCCTCATTGAGATTTTTAAAGAAATGGAAATCCAGAGTCCCCCTCAAAGAATAGAAAACATTTTTTTTTTTTTTAGAAAAAGGCGATTTCATTAAAACTGAGAAACAGAGTACATGATTTGGAGGACAAGGAGTCCTCCCCAACCAGCTAGAGAAGCTGACGAAAAACTATAAACACGAAGGAAAATACCAAAATAGGTAAAAACAAAATACAATACAAAGAATCCAACAAAAGACCCCAAAAGAAAACTTACTCTATTCCTCAAAGGTCGTGAGCAGGTTGATCGACTTATGAAAAATCCTAGCATTCATCTCAATCCACAAGGTCCAAAGAATGGATAAAACAGTCGCACATCATAGAACTCTGTCATTCCTTTTTCTTTCCAAAAACAATGAAATTAACCAAAAGCAAGTCTCTCACCTTTCTTGGAGCCACCCACTCTTCCCTTTTACCAAAGAAAAAAAGGCATTCTAAAGTTGTGATTCCACCTTCCAATGCGCAAAAAGATGTTCATTCGACTCATTTTTTTCACAACACATGAAGCAACATCAGGACTAGAAGTCATTTAGGGTCTTCTCCTTTGAAGCAAATCATGCGTGTTAATCCTTTCCATGATCACGATATAGAAAAGAGCTCGAATCTTTCCCAGCACCTTAGCCCTTCAAAGAAAGCAGTTCCAAGGGAAAAGATTAGGAGTACGAGTTTTCAGAACGTGAGGTAGAAAAGAATTAGAAGTAAATATACCTAAAGAGAATTGTGTAAATTGGAAAGTCTAAAGAGAAGAGGAACCAAAGACTCCAATGAAACCTCTCCCACCCAAACGTGTTCTTAAAACCGAATAAGGTTTTACCAACTTGGAAATGAATGAGAAGATAGAATAAGTGGGCTACCTAAGAAATGAATTTCCAACGTCTAGCAAGAGAAGCATTGTTACTTCCTCTAGTATCCCACCCATTTCAATGCAAACCATACTTGCTTCTAATTATCACGTGCCAAAGAGAGTCGACCTCTAAGGGGAACCTCCAAAGCCATTTTTTCCAAATAAAGAGATGTTTTTGGACACCACATTCCGGAGGCCCAAGCCCCCTTTAGTCTAGGTCTTCTAACCCTAACCCAACTAACAAGATGGTCTTTCTTAACTTCGCACCATAATCCTTTCCAAAGCCTCTACCACCCTTATTGGAATTTTAAGAAGAGATTGATAATACATTGGAATGTTGGAAAGAGCAACACTAATAATGGTGACGTGCCCTCCTAAAGATAAATAAGCCCTTTTCCTCCACCACCCCAACCTATTGCCACTTCATCCCCAAAGGAAGATGAATTTTAGTTGTCCCCAAGAGGGAGACCCAGGTATGTCATAGACCACTCTAGAATGGAACACCCCGCTAAGTTGGCCAAACCCTCAAGCTCGTATCCATCAAGGATAATGCCAACCATCCCACTCCTCAACATGTTCATATTAAGACCAGAAATGTTCACAAAGATTTTCAACAAGCTAAGAATCTTTCGAAATTCCTTGGCGCTATCTTTTAGAAAGAGGAGTGTCATTAGGAAAATAAAAATGGGATTCTACAACCTCTTCCATGCCCGCCTTAAGGCCCTAGACAACATTAAGACCCTAAGCATGGCTGATCGTACTACTCAACATATCCACAACGATTTTAAGGTGAAAAGGTAAAGGGGATCTCCTTGCCTAAATCCTTGTGAGCTCCTAAACTACCCTCCTTGCCTCAATCCCTATGAGCTCCTAAACTACTTCATAGGTTGGCCATTCACTAAAATTGCCATAATGTGTCAAACATCCTTTCATCCACTTTCTCCACACCTCTCTAAATCCTTTTTATCCAACGCCTGGTCCAAAATGCTCTAGCAAACCATGTCATAGGCTTTTTCAAATCTAATTTGAGCAAGACGCCCCACCCCACATCCACAAGCACTGCACTAGATTACGAGGACTGCATCACGGATTTGTCTATCCTTAAGGAAGGCAAATTATTCAAGTGTAATTGTCCTCTCACGCACCTCCTAAAGCCTCTTTGACAAATCCTTGGCAAGGATTTGGTAAAGACTAGTGACCAAGCTAATTGGATGGAAATATCCCACCTTCTTTAAATGCTCCTTCTTAGGGACAAGAGCAATAAAAGTGGAACTAACACTCTTTCCCCACCACCTCATTCTACAAAACTCACTCAAGAATTGCAATATGTATCCTTGAATAATCTCCCAACTATCTTGAAAGAAAGTTGTGGTGAAACTATAAAGACCACAGGCCTTAGCTCTATTCATTTCAAACACGATCCTCCTTATCTCCTTAACATCAAAAGGTCTTTCTAGCCAACTAGCAAGATTTTCTTTACGGGGCTACTCTCAAGGCCTTCAATCATCAACCCATTCTTGTCACTCTCAAGAGTATAGCCTCATATAAAAATCCGAGATTGCGGCCCTAGCTTGTTTGGAGTCCCACACAACCACACCACATCTTCTGTTTCTAACTCGAATTCCTTAATAATGTTCTTCCTTCTTCTCCCGTTGGCCATCTCAAGGAGAATTTTTGTATTGCAATCCCCTTCTTTCACCCACTTCACTTTAGATTTCTACCTCCAACTTATACATTCCCGACCCTTTTGGTTTTTTCCTCTTCACTAGCCACTCCACACTTCTCTCTCCTATCCAAGCACTCAGTCTCATCCATGATAATATTTTTCCACTCTTTCAAGTGGAAGATATGAAGGTAAGGGGAGAGATGAAAGAGGAGATACAAAAGGGAAACTCAAGTTCAATTCCAATTCCAATTCAACTTCAGCTGTCTACAGCATTGCTTTCACACACTATTTATAAGAAAACCACTTCACATGAAATTACTTATAAACCCCTAAGACTACATTAGATTACAAATATACCCCTAGAATACACAAGTATTACAAAGAAGCCCCCAAAATACACATAATACTATACTAATTAGACTAAACATATAATAAACTACTAACTAAGCCCAACAATCTCGATCCAATTCTTCTCAAGTATTCTCCAACAAGGATCTTCCCAAGGTCTTGCTTCTTGTCCTACATCAAAAGTAAGAAGAAAACTTGGACTCTTCGAAAGCCAATGATTGAGTGATACACGAAACCACGATCCTTTGGCGGCATTAGACTCGAATTGAGAGTTAACATCAATAAGCACGTCAGAAATAACAAACTTAACAATTGGAATGCTTGAAGGACTTTGGATGTCTTCAAACACATTCATTTCCTTATAGTGTCTTCAAGTTAAGTAATTGTGGCTAATTCTTTGTCTTGGTTGATTGGAAGAGCAGTAATTGTGGCTAATTCTGCGTCTTGGTTGATTGGTAGAGCAGACTCCAAAACAAGTTTCTTCCCATTATAGTGGAAGATGTGTTCTCATGTCCTTGAGTCACATCCAAATCATCCAACCGAAGAGAACCAAGGAATACAAGGCTAATCTTCATTGATATGATATCACACCAAACATTATCAAAACAAGCACCCATTTGGATAGAAATCAAACATCCTTCACAAACATATAAGGTAGTGTTATCAATCCAAGATATGTCATAAGGCTTTGAAAGAGGTTCCGGATAAAGTTACATAAAAAGGACTCCAATTCTAGAATCACATTCATAGGACATTTTCCATCAAAAATGAATTTGCATACTTTTTCCCCAAATTTAAGAAAGGTGTGGAATGGCTTAATAATATTCTCAGAATATGACAAAGGCCATTTATTTTTCCAATAAGTCCTTGCCCTATTGTTGGATTTATTAATATATACAAAAGCCTTAACACAACTTGGCCACAAGCCTTGCTCCAAATTTCTCAAAAACTATCTTCAATGCACCTTTGATATTGATTGTCGTGCTGAAATGAAAAAAATTCACAAAGAAAACTCACAAACACAGTGATGCAAACTGATTTTTTATTGATGATAGTGACAAATCAGCTCTAAAGTGCCAATGGTACACTAATTCTTCAATTTCTAGTGTTTCTTGTCAAATTATCATGCTTGCTTGCAAAATAGCAGATCAACA
Organism: Malania oleifera; assembly: GCF_029873635.1. Taxonomy (NCBI): domain Eukaryota; kingdom Viridiplantae; phylum Streptophyta; class Magnoliopsida; order Santalales; family Ximeniaceae; genus Malania; species Malania oleifera. The sequence goes on along the minus strand of NC_080417.1, from coordinate 56,920,545 downwards.
ATCAAAACATCATGCCGCAGATGAAAATATCATGGAAGAAACCCAAACTATTGTGGCTGAAGCAATCTTTCACGAGATTGGCAAACACAAAGTAGTTTGGGAAGTTTCCTCACACGCGTCACCAATACATGGGGCATGTGATTCACCCACAGAGACTTTCCAATGATGACAACTAGGTCAAATGAAAATCAATGGGTAGGAAATGCACTGGCAATGGTTTTTGATGAGAAAAGAGCAGGAAGTTAGGGATTCAAAGGGGCTCGATGGCTAGAATTTTTTTGGCCGGTCTGTGGGGGTCCTCCAGTGATCAAACAACCATGAAAATTTGAGGGGTGGGGTTTTAGGGGTCCTGTTTTCAACGGGATGGGTGTTGTTATAGGAAGGGGTCTCGAAAGTGGTGTTTAAAAATTGGGGACATAACTTGAATTTTTGAAATTGTTTAGAATTGCTTTTCAATGGGGCTTTTTTTTTTTTTTTTCGACTAAAATTTCAATAGAGAGGATGATTGAAGGGGATGACTATAGGAGTGGGATTTAGATGCCTGGATGGTTTCAAAATGAAAGATTTTGAGAGAGAGAAATAGAAGAGATTAGAGAGAACAATTTTTTTTTTGGGGGGGCGGGGGGGGGGGGGGGGGGGGAGAGAAAAGAAGAAGAAGAAAGGGTTTGAATCATAGTAGTCAAGGCGTGAGGCGCAGTGGGGCAATGAGGCTAGTGCCTCATCAGGGTTGAGGCGAGGCGACCTTCAAGAGGCGCATTAAGGCTCTAAGCGCAATGAGTCATGCCTGAGATTATCTGACCTTTTAACTTCATTTTTTTAACCTTTTAAGAAAGAAAACATAGCCAAACTCGAATCAAACCTAACCCTAACCAGAGGCTTTGACTCGAACTAGCAGGTACAGGCTTCTTCGAGCCTTCAAACCAACAAGAAACTAGCATTCCAAGCTTCGGGTTCACGTATTCGAGTCTTTTCTAGTAAGAGAGTCATCACATGAGCCCTTAGTTTTGATGTTCAAGCCTTCAAACTAGCACAACCTTCGTCCTCGAGCCTTCAAACCAACACAAAACACCTTCATCTTCAAGCCCTCGAGTCTTCGAGCCTTCACCAGCAAAAGAGCCTTCACAAGAGCCCTTCGTCTTTGAGGTTCAAGCCTCCAAAGCAGCACGACTTTCGTCTTCAAGTCTTCAAGCCTTCCGCCAGCAAGAAAACCCTCACCAAAGCCTTCAAACAAGCAAGAGGCATCGCCAGTCTTCGTGATTCGTGAGACTGCTTCAAACTAGCAAGTCTTTCAGACCTTCAACCTGGCAATTTCATTTCCTTTCTAATTTGAAGCTTGAACTCTTGCATGCGTAAATATTTATGTTGAACCATGTTTGCTTCTCTTGGAACTTGGTGAACATGTTTTTTTCTCTTGGAACTTGGTACTTGGTTGTCATAATTTCAATGCATTTATGTTTTGGTATTGAATATTCAGCATTTTAAATTCTAATATTATTATTGATGTGTTTTCATTTCATATATCAATTACCCATCAAATAGGCATTGTACACAATTTTAATAATTTTGCGCCTCATCTTCGTGAGGCACGCACCCTGGCTTCACACCTCGGCTCCAAGTACCCTTTTGCGCCTCAGTGCGCCTTGCGCCTTTGACTACTATTGTATGAATCTAAGAGTGGGATTTAGATTCTTGGATGGCAGAGAGAGAGAGAGAGAGAGAGAGAGAGAGAGAGAGAGAGAGAGAGAGAAGAGATTAGAGAGACAAATTTGAGGGGAAGAAACAAAGAAGGAAAGAGAAATAAACCCAGCAAGGAAGAATTACAGATAGGTTGCTGGATAGAAGTCACAGAATAGAGCATACAAAAGGAGAAAAGGAGAAGAAAGAAGGAAGAAGGAAGAACAAGAATGATAGGAAGGAAAATGGGGAATTGAAAATGGGGAATTTAAATTGGAAGAAGGAAGATCGAATTTGAGCTCTGATACCAAATGATGCAGAGGCAGCATCAAGGATCTGCAGCCATGGGAAGGATTAGAAGAAATTGAAGAGAGAAAGGAAAGGGAAAAGAGGAGAGAGGAGATACAAGGGGGAAACTCACGTTCAATTCCAATTCAAATTTAACATCAACTGTCTACAACATAGCTTTCACACACTATTTATAAGAAAACCTCTTCACACGAAATTACTTATAAACCCCTGAAACTACATTACATTACAAACAGAACCCTAGAATACACAAATATTACAAGCAAGCCCCCAAAATACACATAATACTATACTAATTAAACTAAACACATAAGAAACTACTAACTAAACCCGACAATCCTTGACCTCCAACAAGGATCTTCCCAAGGTCTTGCCTCTTGTCCTACATCACCTCCTTATCTAATTTTTGCAACAAGCGGGGGTTAGGTCATATTTATACACCTCCAAGAGGGAGGGTTAGAAGAGAATATGTTATTTTTGTAGTTAGGTGGAATGAGAAGGGGAAATTTTTGGCCTTCACATCCTACTATTAATAATTATTAATAATTTAATATATAAAGAGCACTGACCTGGATCTATACATAAGCTACAAGGGACCCCTACCGACTGTCTTTCCCCTGTAATCTCTTCTTCTTTCTCTTTTGCCTCTCAAACCCAAAGTGTTGTATTTTCTTTGAAATTTCAATTTGTTTCAAATTTGTAACAATAAGCTTTCTCTAGGTCAATAAAGACAATGTCCAAGTCCTTTTTCTTCCTAAACTTTTCAATCAATCTCTGTCATAGATTTTGTAACAATAGGCTTTCTCTAGGTCAATAAAGACAATGCCCAAGTCCTTTTTCTTCCTAAACTTTTAAACTAATCTCTATCATAGATTTTTTTTTTTTTATAACAAAAGAACATTTCATTAATAGAGAGAATTTACACGAGGGAAAATGAGACAGCTCCTGAGGAAAACTAGGACAAACCAGAAAATCAGAAATAAACAATTAAAAACAACAAAGGGAGGAGAGAACAAGAAGTCAGGATGTTCCTCCAAATCTTTGAACTGCAGAAAACTTGCCCCTCTGAAAAATCCAAAACCAACACACCACAGTGAGGCCAAGTACTGAAATTTTTTCCCAAACTAGCACCCAATTTAATTTTTTCCAAAAAACAACTGAGCATTACGCTCCATCCATATTCCCCATAAAACTGCAAAAACACCACACTTCCACAATGCTGTCCTATCCTTTCTTCTGCCAAAGCCTACAAAAGAGATGGCTAACAAGTCTTTCACTGAAGAAAGACAAACCCAGCTCTCTCCCATGATACCAAAAAGCTTATTTCAAGTCCTCCAAGAAAATTCACAGCCCAAAAGAAGGAAGAAGCTGTGTCAGAGTTCTTGTAACAGAACACACATATATCAGGAGAGAGCCTTCAAAGGTCACCTAATTTGCAGCGAGTTGATAGTATTTATCTTATCAAGCACAACCAACCAAGTGAAAGCCTTAATTCTTAGGGGGAGCTTTGGCCTTCCAAATAGTAGATAGAGCAGAAATTAAGAGTTGAACAAATCAAAAAATTAAAAAGAAAGATTTTCAATCATGCACTCTTGAGCGATCCAAAGACAAAGAACGAACATCACTCCCTGAAGAAAGGTTACTCCCATTCAATAAGATAACAAATATGACAACTCCACCATCTCCCTATCATTAAAAGGTCTCCTAAAGTGGAGATTCCAGGAAACCAAAGAGTTGCCCAAGTCACCAACAAAGAAAGATATGGCTCTATTCTGCTCGTAACTCATATGAAAGAGACAAGAGGAAGAAGTGGAAAAGGAAGCAGTTCCCAGCCAAGGGTCATTCTGAAAACAGATAAGAACCCCTCCCCACCTCAAGTTTAGTGTGAGGGGTGAATGAAGGACAAATCTAAAAATGGGCCCCCACGGACTCCCAAAGAACATCTAAAATTAACGTTGGTATCCACCCCTGATCATCCAACCCAAACTTATTTCTTATTAGTTTATGCCAAAGGGATGATTCTTCTAGAGGGAAACGCCACAACCATTTAGCTAAAATAGCAGTGTTTTTAGACACCAGCTTACCAAGACCCAGCCCCCCCCCCCCCCCCCCCCCCCCCCCCTCCTCTTTAGACCTACAAACCTCATCCCAACTCACGAAATGGTCCTCATGACCCCCCACCAAACCACAAAAAGTCTCTCATAATCCTCTCAAGCTTGCTAGCATTCCCCACCAGAATCCTAAAAACAGATCGAAAGTATGACAGAAAGTTAGAAAGACAAGCCTAGATCAAAGTTATTCTACCCCAAGAGAGAAAAGGACTCCCTTCCAACCATCTAATCTGCTCATTACCCTTTCCACAACCAAATTCCAAAAATTTGCATGATGGAGGACCATCATCATCCCACAGGCCACGCATTTAGTGCACATATTTTTGGTGCAGGTTTAAAGAGGTTTAGGGGGAATAGAGTTTTTATAAGGACCTCTATGTCTTTTTTGTGACTTCTTTTAATATTTTGTAGTGATGTGTTTAGTTGGTAGTGCAAGGCAGTTGTTTTCCCTTAGATTTCTATCTATCAATTCCGATAATAGGAGAGTCCTTCCAACTAAAGTATTTCATGAAATCCAACTATAAGCTAAGGGGAGGTGATGGAGGACCACCTATACCCCCTAGGCTGCCCATTCCGCACATGTATTTTAGGCATAGGTTTAAGGTGTAGGAAAGGTGTGTATGGAGGACCTCTTAGTATTTTTCTAGACTTCTTTTAGTATTTGTAATTATATGTTTAGTTGGGTCCTATTTGTAAATATGTGTTAGTTGTATTAGTGGCTAAGTGCTGGACATGCTAGAAGATGTACAGTAATTGTTTGAATCAATTGCAATTTCCCTCTGTATCTCTCTCTCTCTCTCTCTCCTCCTCCTCCTTTCTTCTTATTCTTCCCTCTCTTACCTCTCTTCTAATTCTGTCTCTCACCTCTGTTCTGCTCTTCCGCTACTGCTGCTGCTGCTGTTCCTGCTCTTCTTCTTCCTCCTTTCTTTTTCTTCTTCCTTCCCTTACCTCTCTTCTAATTCTGTCTCTCACCTCTGTTCTGCTCTTCCCCTACTGCTGCTGCTTCTTCTTCCTGCAACTTTTCCAGGAAAGTACAGTCATGCCACTGGTTTTCGAAACCCTAAATTCCAGGCAGCACTTCACAGTACCTCCTTCACCATCACAGGCAGACATTCCTGAAACCCCTTCCCCCTCAATATCATCTCCATACAACAAGGGGGTGGCCCCCACACACCACCAGAACCTACCCCAGCCAGCAGCCCCTCTAAATCCCCTATTTCCTGCATTTTTTTTGCTACACCTCCACCCTGACTGGAATCCTTACCCTCAGATCTACCACCAGCCGGAACCCCATCACTGGAGGTCCATCGCCAGCGGCTCACGGGCTCCACGCACCAGCCACAAATGTGGGCAAGTTGCTGGACTTCCCCTGTGTGGCCCAGACTTGCAAAATATTGCTTCCTGCCTCGACAATTTGAACTTTATCCTGATATTTTGAAGCTTTCTGAGGGAAAGTTGAATTATCAAGCTTGGTTTGCATTCCTAAGGTCAAATACAGACTAATATTGGGCTGCCCGAGCAAATTTCAGGATTTTGAAGCATTGTCAACGTTTAGATCAAGTTCCAACAACTACTGTTTGACGGCTGTTTCATGAGAATCTGAAAGTAGGGACTTAAGAAACTGCTGGACTTACATTGGAATTCAATGGTAAACTTAATTTGTGCTCCAATTCTTTGGCAAGGTGACCAAAACTCACATTTTCTTGACTATTGTTTGTATGACTAGGGAAAACTCGTAGTTGCATAATTCCAAGTTTCTTATTACCCTTTAAAAACAAAAAAACAAAACAAAATCTTCCCTTTGTTCTGTAAATTCACTACCTAACTCATCATTGCATCCTTGTTCATACCTATACATAGTCAATCCCATGTTGCCATGTCATGTGAGACCATATCCATTCATATGCATTATGTTCTGTAGCTTCATGTTTGTGCATTGTAGTAATTTTAGGATTATATCATTCATAGTCAAGTTTAGTCTTCCTCAGCATCATTGCAGCATATTGCATTAACCATGGTCACCAACAAAATCATTGACCCCAATTCCACTGAATTTGCACCAAAAGACACCCAGTCCTGTCTGCACGATTAGACACTCTTCAGGAGACCATGGAACATAGTAGTCAAATGCGCAAGGCGCACCGAGGCGCAGAGGGTACTTGGAGCCAAGGCGAAGTTGTGAGGTGCACAACTATTAAAATTGTGTACAATGCCTATTTGGTGGGTAATTGATATAATAACACATCAATAGTTATATTAGAATTTTAAAATGCCAACATATTCAATAGTAATAATGACAACCAAGTACCAAGTTCCAAGTGAAACAAACATAGTTCAACATAAGTGATTAGACATTCAAGAGTTCACTTGCATTAAACTACATAATTAATTACACATTATATAATATTAACTTAGAGGCTTAATGCAAGTTAATATTATAAGAAGAAGCAGCTGGCAGGAGGCAGCAGAGAAGAAGAAGAAGAAGAAGAAGAAGAAGCAGAAGAACTGAAGAAGCAGAAGAAGAACTGAAGAAGAATTGAAGAAGAACTGAAAAAGAAGAGGAAGAAGGAGAAGAAGAACTGAAAAAGAAGACGCATAAGAAGAAGAAGAAGAAGAAGAAGAATACGACTTACTAGTTTGAAAATCAAAGCAGCCTGACGACTCACTAAGGCTCAAACTTCGAAGACGAAGGGCTCCTGCTGGTTCGAAGGGTCGAAGATTAAGAGCTCCTGCTGGTTCCAACTTCAAAGGGTCAAAGACGAAGGGCTCCTGCTGGTTTCATACTGCTTCAAAGGGTCGAAGACGGACAGCTCCAGCTGGTTTCGTGCTGCTTCGAAAGGGTTGAAGACAAAGGGCTAGGACTGGTGTGAGTCGAACTGTTGAAGGCTGGATTGCTGAAAGAGGGCTAGGGCTGGTTCTGGCTACATTTTATTTCTTAACAACTTCAAAACTTTCAAGGCACAACTCACTGTGCCTGGAGAATCAGTGTGCCTCAGTGCACCTACCTGCTCCTCTTGAAGGTTGCCTCGCCTGAACAAGAATGAGGCGCTAGCTTGGTCGCCTTAGTGCACCTCACACCTAGGCGCACTTTTAACTACTATGCCATGGACCAAAAGTTTAAGCACCTTACACAGCAGTTTGACCAAGTATTAAAGAGTTAGGTAAATGCCCTGTTATGGAAGACAGAGAGCCATCTGTTAGGTGCCCTAATGACTCCCCCCATATTCAGTAGGGTCAGCCCAAGGTATCCTTCCTACTCCCGAGGTTCCTCTAGTACCTAACAATACGAGTCAAGCTCCAAAACAGACAGGTAGACCTGTTCAGCCCCTGCAGCCTCAAGTTAATTAAGAGTCTAGGTTTGAGGAACGTAACCTTGATGAGTTTAATGATGTAGGCTACCAACCTAACCCTAGGCCTGCTCCACATTCCCCTATGCAGGGTTGGGAAGACTATGGGATGTTACAAAAAAGGTCAAGGTGGATGTGTGTGCTTATGATGGGAAACTCGACCCGAGCTTTTTTTTAGATTGGGTATTGCAGATGGAGGATTTCTTTAATTGGTAACGTATCCAAGGAGACAATAAAGTTTTGTTTGCCAAGATGAAACTTGTAGGACCAAAAAAGAAATATTGGCAAACTGTACAACAAACTCTGGAACGGTTAGGGATTAACCTCCTATTACCCGGTGGGCAGTGATGAGACAACGATTGAAAGAAAAGTACATCCCTCCTTCCTTTAAGAGCCATTTGTTTAGTGAGCTCTCGAACCATAAACAGACCACTAATGTAGCCAGCTCCATTGATGATTTAAGGAATCGATGCTTAGGAGTGATGTCATTGAGGTCACAAATCACACTATAGCTAGGTCTGTGAATGGTCTTAAGGAGGATGTTAGGCAAGAGGTTGAGTTGTTCTCTTTAGTCTTTAGAGACAGACCATCAGAAAGCACTTGCCATTGAAAGGACCTCAAGAGCTTTCATAGGTCCTCATCTCAGGTGAGTGAATCACGTCAATCCAAATCCTTTCCTCACCCTAGGCCTACCATCCCTCAATCTACCCCTAAAGAGAGTTTTGAGAAGCAGATAGAGTCACATTATGTTGTTCGCTCTAGTGGACCCAAACACCTAGTATTCCTCAAGCTAGTAGCTTATTTATGCAGGGTCGTCATTGCCATGCTAGAGGTCAAATTGCTGCCCGTTGTCCCCAACAAACTTTAGCTTTACAGCATAAGACTGATGATCTGCCCAATTGTGAGGATCAGGCTGCAGATTTTGTTGAGTACTCAAGAGATGAGGTTGAGCTTGTAGATGATTTTGGGGAGGATGACCACCACGTTAGTGTGGTTAGGTGTGTCTTATCCACTATGGAGAGTGAGAAGTGGAAACAAGCCACTATTTTCCACACTTTCATATGTTGTGGAGATTGATGGGGGTAGTAGCATGAATGTAATCTCCAAGGCTACTCTAGGAAGATTAAACCTTAAAGGAGACCAACACCCTCAGCCTTTTAAGGCGAATTGGGTAAACAAAACAAATCTACCAATTACTGAGAGGTGCATTGCACTCATCCAAATGGGAGATGATAAGGATAGGGTCTATTGTGATGTACTTCCGATGGATGTGGCCCATGTCTTGTGAGGGCAATCATGGTTATTTAATCATGATGTAACCAATCATGGTAAGGAAAACAACTTAAGTATTTAGGCACAAAGATAAGATCATCATTTTGATCTCTACCAAGCCCAACCCCAAAGATACTAAGTTAAGGAACAAGATAGTTCGTCAAGCCCCAGTTCAAAGAAATATTCACTTGCTTGATCATAGGACTTTTGAGCTAGAGAGCTTAGAAAAAAGAGGTGCATTTTAGCAATCATCAGTCATAAGTTTTCTTCCGAGGATCAAGAATCTTCATGTGAATGCTCACCTAAGTAAGGAGAGTTGCTAGTTGAGTTCACTAATGTTGTACCTAGTGAATTACCAAGTGAGCTACCACCTATGCGAGACATTCAGCATGCCATATATCTCATTCCAGGTTCAAAGTTACCTAACTTGCCACATATAGGATGAACCATGAAAAGCATGCTAAATCGAATAGGCAGGTAAGAGAACTCCTTGACAAGGGCTTTGTAAGACATAGTCTTAGTCCATGTGCTGTACCAGCTCTTCTAACTCCAATAAAGGTGGATCTTGGAGGATGTTCATGGATAGTAGAGCCATCAACAAAATCACCATCAATTATAGGTTCCCTATCCATAGACTTGAGGATATGCTTGACATGCTAGCTGGCACTAGTTGGTACTCCAAGATTGACCTACGTAGTGAGCATCAAAAAATTAGAATTAGACCAAGAAATTAGTGGAAAACGACCTTAGGACCCGATATGGTTTACTTGTGTGTTAGGTCATGCCATTTGGACTTTCCAATGCGCTCAACACTTTTGTGAGGTTTATGACACATATTCTGCAGTCATTCATAGTAAAGTTCCTAGTGGTCTACTTTGATGATATACTGGTTTACAGTTAGTCAAGGGAGGAGCACTTGATACATCTTTATGAGGTCTTTGCCACCTTGAGGAAAGCAAAGTTGTTTGCTAACCTCAAGAACTGCAGCATCCTACAGCCTAGTCTGCTCTTTCGTGGTTTTGTGATTTCTTTGTAGGGAATAACCACCGAGCCATAAAAGGTTAAAGGTATTAGAGAGTGGCCTAAGCCTAGAACTATTACTAAGTCCTAGTTTTCATGGCCTCGCTACTTTCTATAGGTGATTCATAGGGCATTTTGGCACCATCATGGCTCCTATAATTGAGTGTTTAAAATAAAGGAGAGTTTCATTAGACCCCATCAACTGCAAGAGCTTTTAAAGAGGTCAAACAAAAGATGACTAAAGCACCTATACTTAGGCATCTAGACTTTAGTATAGTTTTTAAGGTGGCTTGTAATGCCTCTAGGATAGGTATAGGTGGGGTCTTGAGTCAGGAGGGACATCCTATAACATTTTCCAGTGAAAAACTCTCACACATACCAAACAATGATATAGCACATATAATAAAGAGTTTTATGTTGTAATGAGATTCACTCCAACATTGGAGATCCTATTTGTTACCCTAAGAGTTTGTACTCTTCTCTGACCACCTTGCTTTGCAATATCTGAGCTCAGAGAAGAAGTTTAGTACGAAACATGTTGTTTGGGCAAAGTTCCTCAACAAGTACACTTTTATTCTTAAGCATCGTTCCGGTGTTTTGGAATAAAGTGGCTAATAGCCCTAGTAGGGTAGCATTTATTCTTCATATCTTGAGAGTCGAGGTCATTGGGTTTGATCATCTAAAGGATGAGTACTCCACTTATCCTAATTTTGGGATTATCTTTCAAGAAGTGAGTGAGAACCACAGTAGGATGGTTGTAAACTTCATCATCTAGGAAGGATACCTATTTAAAGGTTCTAGGATATGCATTCCCCATACTTCCTTTAGAGATATTTTAGTTTGGAAATTGCATGCCAAAAGGTTAGCTGGTCCCCTAGGGAGATAAAACCATTGCCTTAGTTGAGGATATGTTTTATTGGCCTTCCTTAAATTGGGCTCCCCAAAATAGCTCAGGAAGTCACGGTCCCACATCAGATGTATACTAAGGAGATCTTAGGCTTATAAGGATGGTCTGAGCTCCAACTATGTGAAGCGCCTTTTATAGGATAAACCCATAAGGCGAGTGGGTCAAAACGAACAATACCTCACCGATGTTGGGCTCAAGACCATTACGTTTGGTATCAAAGTCACCCCAGGGGTACTATCATGTGGGTGGATCCGACATAGAGGTGTAAACCACTCAGATAATGGCATCAAAGATCGAACGGGAGAGCATGTCATAGTCTCACATTGAATGTGTATTAGGGAGATCTTAAGTTCGTAAGGATAGTTTGGGCTCCAAATATGTGAGGCGCCTTTTATAAGACAAACTCGTGAGGCCAATGGGTCAAAGCAGACAATACCTCACCAAAGTTGGGCCCAAGACTTTTATACGGGGACATGATTCCACATTTGTTGTTGTTGACAGATTCTCCAAGCTGGCACATTTCATTCCATGTTATAAGACTTTTGATGCATCTCATGTAGCTAAATTGTCCTTTAAAGAGGTTGTCAAATTGCATGAGTTGCCAACATCCATGGTGTCTAATAAGGACATCAAGTTCTCTAGCTACTTTTGGAAGACACTTTGGAAAGCGTGTGGAACTCACTCACTATTTTCTTCTGCTTGCCACCCCCAAACTAGTGGGTAGACTAAGGTTGTGAATCATAGTCTTGGTGACCTACTTACGTGTGTTATGGGAAAAAAACAGGGCAATTGGGACTTGGTGATACCTACTATTGAGTTTGCTTATAATAATTATGTGAATGGGTCCACAGGTAAGAGTCCTTTTGAACGCTTATTTGGTTACAGACCCTGTGCACCCATTGATCTTGTTCCTTTGCCACCAAATGCCTGTATTTCTGAACCTACTGAGTCTTTTTTCCATCACATTCATGAGTAGCATGCTGAGGTTAGGCGAAAACTTGCTAAGTAATATTGATTATAAGCTTGCTGTAGATATACATCATAGAGCTAAAGAGTTTAATGCAGGATCTAGTGTCATGGTTCACAAAAGACATGAGCCCTACCCTAGAAATTCAATTAAAAAGCTCCATGCTCGTGCCATTGGCCCTTTCCTCATCCTTAAAAAACTTGGACCTAATACATATTTACTAGATTTACTGACTCATATGGCCATTAGTCCAGTGTTTAATGTAGAGGATTTGACACATTACCAACGCACTTTTAAGCCTTTTGGTTTGGCATTTGATGCCCATGCAGGTTCAGCAACTCCTCAACCTTCCTCTATTTCTCAACTACATGAAACAGTGGAGTCTATCTTGGATGACGAGTTCGTGATGTCTCCTCATGATGGTTTTCATCACTACTTGGTTCAATTGAGAGGCTGCCCCGAGTCAGATGCTACATGACTTGCCAAGGATGATGTTTGTGACAGCGCTGCTGACTTGTTGGAGTCATATCTGCTGTCCCACCCTACGGAGCAGAGTTCCTTTCAGACGAGGGAGAATAAAGGCCCACCTATACCCCCTAGGCCGCCCATTCAGCACACATTTTAGGCGTAGGTTTAGGAAAGATGTGTATAGAGGACCTCTTTGTATTTTTTTAGAGACTTCTTTCAGTATCTATAATTATGTGTTTAGTAGGGTCCTATTTGTAAATATGCGTTAGTTGTATTAGTTGTTTAAGTGTTGGACAAGCTAGTGGATGTATAGCTATTGTTTGAATCTCTTTTCTTCCCTCTTCTTCTAATTCTCTCAATTCTATCTATATATATAGATTTTGATATCCTACATCAGGAGGTCTATCATATTAAACAAACAAGAATTGTACATGTGGATTGTTGGTTGTAAAGTATGAACTATAGCTTTATTGGTTTAAGTATTGGACATGCAAGTTGATGTACAATTACTATTTGAATCATATTGTAGTTTCCCACCCACAAGCTCCTGCTATTCATCTTCTTTTTCCTCCTTCCTTCTTCTTCTTTCTTCTTCTCTTATCTCTCTTCTAATCCTATCTCTCACCTCTATTTCTTCCTTCCCAACAAGTTGATATACAATTATTGTTTGAATCATATTGTAGTTGCCCTCCCACAAGCTCCAGCTATTCTTCTTCTCTTTCTTCCTCCTTCCTTCTTCTTCTTCCTTCCTCTCTTATCACTCTTCTACTTCTTTTTCTTCCTTCCTTCTTCTTCTTCTTCCTTCCTTCTTCTTCTTCCTTCTTCTCTTATCTCTTTTCTAATTCTATCTCTCACGTCTATTTCTTCCTTCCCCGCAAGTTGATGTACAGTTATTGTTTGAATCATATTGTAGTTTCCCTCCCACAAGTTCTTGCTATTCTTCTTCTCTTTCCTCCTTCCTTCTTCTTCTTCCTTCTTCTCTTATCACTCTTCTAATTCTTTCTCTCACCTCTATTTCTTCCTTCCCCATCTCTATTCTTCTTCTTCTCTCTTATCCCTAACTTCTAATACCGTCCCACATCAAATCCGCAGCTCTAGGGTTGCCCTCCAAAGGGACTCCTAGGTAAGTCATAGACCAATCCAGAATACCACACCCCACTTCAATAGCCCACTCCCTAACATGCTCAACGAGCACATTCAAAGCCACTATTAATTTTAAGCCTTGACACACTACAGAAAATATAGAAAATACCCAAGATTCTCCTAAAAGATAGACTATGATCATCGACAAAAAAAAAAAAGGCATTGTCAGCAAATTGGAGATAAGATACCACCACTCCCTCTCTCCCCACTTCTAATTTTCTTACCAGCCCCCTCCACTGCCCTATCCACAATCCTACTCAAAACATTTGCTACAAGAGCAAACATAAAAGAGGGTAGAGGGTCTCTTTGTCTAATGCCCCTCAAAGCACTAAACCATGGTTTTGGTTCACCACTCACAATCACCAAGAACCACACGTTAGACAAACAAACTCTAATCGAATAACGCCAAAGCTCACCGAATCCCTTTCCCCCAAAGTCCAAGAAGCTCCAACTCACTCTACAGAAGGTTTTCTCAAACTTTAGTTTAAAGAAGAAATCCCTCTTCTTATTCCTACTAGCATCCACTATTTGCCTCCCCCCCAACCCAAACACACTTTAAGCGCTAAAGAGAGTATCAACAAGCACTGCACTCAACCTAATAGCTAAAACTTCAGTGATAATCTTATACACGCTAAAGACAAGACTAATATTTCCAAAATCCTCAACCTTAATAAATCTGGACTTTTTAGGCACCAAGGCTATAAAAGAGTTAATGATCTTGCTCAAATTTTCATCTCCAAAGAACTTTAGTAAAAACTTTCACCCTATCGCCCTTATTACTTCCCACAATTTTGGACGAAAGCAACATTAAAGCCATCCGAGCCTAGAGCCTTATCCCTCTCCATCCCACAAACCACCCCCCTCACTTCCTCTTCATCAAAAGGTCTCTCTAACCAATGCATCTAATCAACAATTATAAGGTTCCAATCTAATCCCTCTAAGACGGTCTATTGTGGCCCTCCTCCAAATACAAACTCTAGAAGAAGTTAGTAATAAAGGAAGCAATCCAGCGTTGGTTATTAGTTACTCTCCGACCCCCCACATCTAACTCGCCAATCAAATTTTTACTCCTTTTCCCATTATCTAGCTTGTGAAAGAAAGAAGAGTTGCAAGCACCTTCCTTGACCCATTTGAAATTGGTCTTTTGCCTCCAACTCCTCATTTCCTAGAAGATCACATCTTCCAACTCATTTTTCAAGGAAACTCTTTGTATTTCCTCACTTTCTGAAAGGTTAAACTCCTACTCTTTCCTATCCAATGAAGCCAACTCACCCAAAATGTTTGATTTTCTAATTCTAACTTTGCCAAACACCTCCTTACTCCAAACTTTCAACTTCTCCTTCAACCGTTTCAATTTTCACATGAATCTAAAGCCTCTCAAACCCCTTTCCAATTCCTCTCCCCAAGAATCCCTAACTAAAGGCTAGAAGGTCGCATGGTCCAACCACATATTTTCAAACCTAAAAGGGATAGGACCCCTGGGCATAAAACCAAACTAATTTTCATAAACAGTTGATTCTATTCTTTGTCTTCATTAAATAACTCTTTTCCAAAGTTTTATTGTGTGACTCACAAGTTTATTTCACAATTATTATAGTCAAGAAACTGTTTCAGCTAAAAGCAAAAGCTTGTAGATGAAGCCCCAAAATGGTTTTAACTTTTAATCTCCCTATCATGCCCTTGAGCTTGAAAGCCCATTGTGCTTGAAGGCCCATGTCACCTTGTGCTATAATTTTTATTTTAGTAAGAAGAATGGAGGTAGTGATGTACAAACTCTAAACTTTTTGGTCATAAAGTCTCTGTTACTAGGTCAAAAAACCGATTCAACAAAAAGATTAAGGTTTTAGGCAAGGTCGTAAGAATGGTTTTCATACCTTTTCAATAGATGTGACAATTTTGGATATTTCCTTTATTTTGTATGTAGCTATTAAAGTGCTTTTCCTCCACTAATTTGGTATTTTCTTAGCCCTAAAAATTTCATCAGAAATTTGGGTATCCCTTTTATTTCCATACGTCGGTATTAAAGTGCTTTTCTTCCAGTAATTTAACGTTTTTTAGCCCTTCTATTTTTGTTAAATAGACTAGTTAACTATATTACTTCTATTTACTAAGCATTTCCAAAGTTCAATTGGGATGTCATCTAGTCCTATAGCTTTACCATTTTCACTTCTTCATGCATACTTAATTTGATTGACTTTGATTTCACTCACAAACAAATCTAAAATTTTTAGCTTTTTCCTCAAGCGCTGTTTCTAAGTTTAAGCCTTCTAGTTAACTTTCATTAAAGATCTTCTTTAGCTAAAACAACAACATTCTCTTTTACTTTTTTTACATTTGATATTACCTAAGTCTCCGCTCTTTCTTTCTCTAGCTATAACAAGTTTAAATATGACTAATTTCCCTTCTCCAGTACCTAGTCTAGCATATAAATTATTGTAGGCTATAAGATTAGCCTCACTAATAGATTTTTTTGGTCCCATTTTTATTGCCTTTGTATGCATTTCAAATTGTCCATATTCTAACTTTGTTGTCGTGTCTTAAACCAAATTGTTTTTCCTTTAACAGCTTTTTTTATGTCTTCATCCCATCTCCCATCTCTTTACTAGTCATTCACTTCCTTTAGATTCAGCTAAAATACCACTTTTGCCATCTCTCCGATATGACTAGCAATCCTATTCCAAAGAGTGTTTGTGTCTATGTCATCTCCCACTGTCAAACCACCTTCTTTGATTATTTTATCTTTAAATTTTATTCCATTTTCTACCTTTCAGTTCCACCACCTAATTCTCTGACATTGATCAAAGTTACCCTTTTACTTCCATTTTTAGCGCATATACCTAACAATAATACCTTGTGTTGTTTACCTTATGCATAAGTAATGCAGTATAATGTCCAAATTTATTTACAAAATGATTCATATATGCAATCAGTCAAAGATTGTACTTGTTGTTTGCGCTTCGCAATTGTTGTCTCTCTACATCCATTGCTTTCAATGCCTCGTTTGCTTGTTGTCGTGTGCGCTCCAGCTCTTGCTGCAACAATGGCAGTTGAGATGATGCACGCGCTGCAGTTTCATTGACATCTCGAAGTCGGGCTTCAAGATCATCTTTTTCCTGAAGATAGCAATCTTGAAACATCATTTGAACTTAATCTCTATTTAAGGACAGGAGTTCAATTCTTCTAGAAAGAAAATGAAAGTCGACAATATGAAAGAAAATATATTTAAAAGTCAAAATAGGAAAATTCCAAGCAGGATTTTACTGCCCTTTTATGTCATGATTCAAAAAATGAGTCTTTTACAAAAATAAAATAAAATAAATTAGTTCAAGTGCAATGTGAAAAGGTACATGAATTTTAATGCAAGAAAAGAGAAAAAAGGATTGAATAATGATTGCACTTTGTAAAAAAAAAAGTCATCTACCTAACCCCAAGTTGTTGAGAAAAAGGCTTGGTTAAGTTGGGTACTTGAATTTTATTATGTTATGTAAATATTTCTTGCAGCTCTGCATTATCTGCAACAAAATTTCATAAGATTTGGTAACAAAATAACAAGGAATCCAAGGTGGAATTTACCTTTTGAACTTCTTGAATACGCTGCTTTGCTCTTTTGTGAAGCCTACTAAACTTGGAATCAAGTTCAGAGTACTTCTCGTCACGCTCTTTTAATTCTAGATCCATTTTCTGTTGAGCTACAAAAATAAATCATATAATATGTTCAAATTACAAAATTCATAGAATACACAAAAATAATTTCAGATAAGAATGAAAAGGCAAAATGCAATACATCATTTGATTCATTTTCAATATTCACAAGTCAAACCAACTATCTAGATCCACAGTTTACTGCTAGAAACGTGAGCTTTTTAGAAGCAGCATTGGCTTCTGAATATGATTAAACAAGTTTTACTACTTTTGAAATTTCAGAAAGAAAAACTTTTTTGGTGTGAAACAATAAGATGGAATCCATCGATGCATGCAAGACCAACATTTGATGGAGTGAACAAAAGTCAAAATGTGGCAAGAAACACCTAATATCTGACCTTCAGCCAGCCTGACAGAAAGCTCTTGTGCTTTTGCATCTGCCTCTGAAAATGCAGCCCGTAGATGCTTCAGTGCCTCCTCTGCAGCACCACGTGTTTGTTTCTCTTGAAAAAGTTCTTTATTCAGGGATTCAATACTTTCATGGAGAGCTTTTGCATCCCCAGACGCCCCATCTTTCTGTCTAAAGGCTTCTTTTTCCAAGTGAAGATCATCCAAGCCAGCAAACTGAGACTTCAAGTATTCATTCTGAAATTTTAATTCAATAACCATTTGTACAAGTTGATCATGAGTACAATTAGAAGATGGATTTTTGTCAGAAAAACCATTTTCTTTGACAATATTTCCATCATTTTCTTCACTCATGTTAAATGACTGTTCCTTGGGCTCTTCAGAATCTTCCATTAGACTTTCTGGAAATCCACTAAAAACCACTCCCTCTGCTGACTTTGCCACTCTTTGGAATCACTATGAGGTTCCCATCAACCAAAAACTGATAAACACACAAAGAAAAGCATAAAAACATGCTCAATGACTAGTCTGCGCAATGAAGGTAGACCAACTATAAGTGCAAAAATAAACATTATCAATACCAAAGTTGTCAAATCAAGATTCCAATCGTGGATTGAAATTCCAACTTCTGGAATCGAGAATCAAAATTTAAATCCAATCATAAGATTTGGTACAAATTCCCAAAGTCAATTCCAAATGACATGCTTATATAGATAAGTGAACAACAAGCACAATAGTAAAATGCATCTAAAATTTTGACAATTAAAAACCATATTTCACGTGTATGCTTTCCCTAGACAGCAGAAGTAAGGGAATGAGTCAAGAAAATTAATTAAAAAAAATAAACTTTATGTTGTTTAGTGGCAGGAATCAAGAAAAATAATAAAAAAACTGAAGTTTTGGTGATATCAACAATTGAAAAATATCATATAATACTAAAAAGAAAAAAATAACTTAAAAGCATCATATTTCTCTATTCAAAAAGGAAAAAAAAAAAAAAGGGCAAATAACTTAAAAATTGATATTAATTGAATACTAAAAAAAACAAACTTTTGAATCTTAACGACACAATGAAAGATCAGTACCACCTTAGCTGATGAGTGTTCTGCCCCTTTCTTCTTAATGGCAAAACACTATATTCCTCCTAGAGTGAAGAATGGTTCTATGAAGGCAACATATGACCCAAATCTCTATTTTTTCCTCTTTTTTAGCACAAAACTGACATAAACAAGGAATAGAAGGTAATCATGTAAAAACAAAAAAACAAAAGAAAAGAAATGTTGCTCCCAGTGTTTTAAACCAGTCAGATCAATGAGGGTATCATAGGTCTAGAATCGTGTCAATTGATGGATATTATTCATTAGATTTATGGGACGAATCAATATATTCAAAAATGATTCGGTTACTTTTTAATTCGCTAGTAAGATTTGAATCAATTTGGTGCAGATTTGACAAATACCATATGAATCAAATTTCAAACTGTAAATCTAACAACTATGATCAATGCTCTGTTAAATAGTTCTACTGCTGGAGGAAAACAACAAAAATAGTCAAGCACTCCAGCCAATGCCTTGTTGGTAAGTTGTAGCACATTAGCAGTTCTAACACATCAAAAGAGCAAGAAAGGTCTTAAGATCACCAAGCTGCACTTCCCTAAAGTAATGCTTGTCATACAACACTTGAATCACAAGCCCATTTGGGACATGGCATGGGAATTAATGGAATTGAGAATCCCTAGTCTATGGCCAGTTTGTTTTTCTCTTAATAGCCTCTTAATGGACACCAATATCTTGATCCTGAACCAATTAAGGGACCAGTCAATAATACGTCTTATACACCTTAATGTACTCATATTATCTCTTATGTATTAAGAGGGAGACACCTCTTATTTCAGTCAGAACTCCATTAAGAGAAATGAAATCTATAGGCAAAATCACCCCAACGAACAACTAAAATTACCATAAAAATGCTGTATACAAAATAAAAATGCTTTGTGCATTACCTGACGGTTTTAGAATGAACCTAAATCCTTATTCCTTACTCTGTGTTTCTTCCTTTTTTTCTTAATGATAAAGTTTTAGATTTTGACAAATTTCTTTTTTTCTTAAAAAAATTCTTGTTCTTTATAATTCTTAATTTTCTTTAAAAGGATTTTAAAGATGGAAGGATAGGATGCTCTTTGGAAATGTGGAATATTTGAAGGGCTGTGGTGTTTATGGTTGAAGCACAATGCATTGGTTTTTTCAGGGAGAAAATTAAATAGCTAGCTGGTTTGGGAAAAGATTCATTACTTGGCCTCTTCACAGCATGTAGGTTTTGGATGTTCTAAGGGAGCAATCTTTTCAGAAATTCAGCAAGATTGGAGGAATATTTTGCTTTGACATTTCAATGTATTTTTTCTGTGCTTCTAGTTTCTTTTCTCTGGATTTTTCCATAATTTTGATGGGAGATGCCTCATTCTCCTCTTTTCTCTCTTTCTAATGAAATCTCTTCTTTTGCTATAAATTATTTTGTAAAAATGATTTTAAAGATGATATTTTACAAAAGAAGAGATTTCATTAGAAAGAGAGAAAAGAGGAGAATGAAGCATCTCCCATATGATTTTAAAGATGATATTTTACAAAAAAAAAAAAACCTTTCAGCTATTATTTTGTTTTTTACCAACATTTTATCAAACAGTTTTCTTTTCATTAGTTCAGAGGGTTAAATGGACGTTGTCGATACATTCAGAAGTTAGAAACCAAATAAGTATGGAAATAGGTTCAAGCTTCATAGAGATATACACTGCATTAATTTCATTCAGCAATCATCACTTAATGCTCAATTTTATCACAATAACCATTAATTCATTTTCATTCTCTAGAATGTGAATGGCTTATTTCTGCTCATGCATTCGCCATTTGGATCATCTGAGTAGGAATCAAATTCACTGTGATGTACAAGGTATTTTTATTTTCATAATTGTAACAAAGACTGATATTGCCATTTTGAGGCATACCCAGATTGGCATTCCCCAGATTTCAGCAAATGGCAATCTGGGTTTAATGATGGGGCCCATTAGAAATGATCCACAACAAACAAGCAGTGCTTTCTTTGATTTCTCATCTTGCTTAAAGGCCATTAGCTAGTGATGGTCTAATCATCCAAGGTTTTGGGAGGGGCATATTTGGCACAGTTCTAATCTTCAGAATTTTTGCCACTGCACATTACAATGACAGCAACAACATTCAGCAGGAAAACCCAAAACAGCTGAATTTTTATTTTTACAGAGTCCAAACTAGCTCTGGATTCTAATCACATGCCGCCAGTCTTACACTATATGTAATAGTAATTTGAACAATGAAACACTAACGGAGCAACTCACATTCTGATTCTGTGTGGAGCCAAACTCGAGGGAATATCTAACATTCTGTTTCCAAATCTGATGAATTATGACTCCAGTTCAGATTTTCTAATTCCACCCATGAAACTAACACTACCTCAAGCAGCATGAACCTCGCCATTAAAAAGCACCGTAAAGATACATTCTTCAGCTAAGAACTTGGGGTACCCTAGTCAGTAGTACTAAAACTAATGGCAACATGTTCAAGTAATGTTTAGTTTCAGCGAATATAACTCACAATTTTGATCTTGGGATCCAAATTGCGAACCAGAAGACATTTTTGTAAATCTCACTATGCAGCACAAAAAAAATTCACTAAAAGTTCATAGCAGGCGTCGCATCAACCGCCAATAATTGATGGAAATTTAAATAAATACTTTTAACAACGAAGAAGAAAACCAAACTAATGACTGACCTGCGAATTCACGTGATCAAAGAATAGAGGAAACCAGGAGATCTATCGACTCCGATATATGAGCGGATCCGAGGGCAATCATAAGTCCCCAATCTAAATTACAGATTCCGATGAAAATGTAGAGGAGAGATAGCATGTCGCGAAGATGAGATGATCTCTCTATCTACGGCCTACAAGGTCACTGAACGAACGAACAAGCGCAGCCCGCCGCCTGTGAAACGACGCGTATTTCATTCAGGGAAAATGCTGTTTATCAACTATCACGGGCTAACTCTTCGCGGGAGAATCACGGGCGCGGGGTAAACCGCACGTGCTGCCCCCACCCCGTGACCCGCGCGTGTTGCCCCTCTCCCGCTTTCACCTCTCAACCCCTAGAACTCTATGATCAGACGGCCATCGGGGCATCGACCTGTGGGACGGTGGAAGAAGGTCTGTCCGTAGGGTGATTGCACGGTGTCGGCGACAGAATTGCCGGCGATTCTCAATCCTAAGTGTTCGTTAATCAGCAGTGGCACAAGTAAGTCGAAGTGCGGAGGGTGTTTATCGCAGAGCGATTAGTCGGTGTCCACGAGAGAATCGCCGAAGTGCTCGTCTGTCTCTCTCAAGTCTCAACTATCAAAATCCAGAAGATGAGAAGATGCAGGCTGAAAGATTTCCAGAACCGATTCGGAACCGGGGCTGCAATTTTTAAAAAGAAAAAAGAAAAATGAAAATAAATAAAAGAAAGAAGAAAATACGTGGCAAAATAGGATGAGAGAAAGGACACTAAAATTTTTAGAGTTTTTTCCCGTTTTAATAAAATATTAAATAATACTAATTTCTTTGCTCACGTAATTTCGCAGCTTGGTGCTGCGAGATTTAAAAGCCCAACGAATGAGAAGCTGACGCGTGATACGATTGCAGAGAAAATCTCGCAACATAAAGTTGTGAGATTTAAAGGCTCAAATTAATAAGGTAGTGACGCGTGGCATTGAGCAAATCTCGCAGATTAGTCCTGCGAGACTTATAGCTATAATTATAGCATAACATTTGAACTTTCCCTCTTTACAAATTTAAATTTAAATAATATTTTATTATGATATTAAAAAGTACTTTTTAATTACAAACATATATTTTATTATGGAAGTGTTTGTATACATTCAATTTTAAGAAAAGTGATTATCCAATAATTAATTATTGCCAAATGCAACCTGATCAATAAAATAAAATAAAAATCCTCACATAAAAGAAATTATTGATTATAAACAAGTATTTTGTCATAAAAATTTGGATAAAATCCAAAAAAAGTTTCAAAATATGACTTTAACCGCTGAATTTTCAAAAAAATACTAAAAAATTTCTTATATTTAATTTTATTGACGAAATGAATATTTTGTTAGTTAACTATTAAGTGCATGTGAAATAACAAAATTTGTCCTTAATAGAATGATATTTTAAAATGACATTAATTTAGTAAATAAAAAATATATATGATTAATTTAATGATTAAAGTTAAATAAGTGGATTAGGGACCGAACAAAAATTTCGAACTGACTGCTTTGATGCCTTGGGTCAACTAATTATATAAGTATGACAAAATAATTTGTATTATTTCAAAATTTTTTAAAAATATAATTGGAAAAAATAAAATTTCTCAATAAATTATAAAAATGCCTAGTAATTATAATGCTACAAAATATTTATTGGATGTAATATTTAAAATTAACAATTAAACACATTATAAAATAAATAAAATAAATAAATATTTTTGGATGTAATATTTAAAATTAACAATTAAACAATTAAACACATTGTTAATTTTAAATATTAGATCCAATAAACATTTTGCAGCATTATAATTACTAGGCATTTTTAGAATTTATTGAGAAATTTTATTTTTTCCAATTATATTTTTAAAAAATTTTGAAATAATACAAATTATTTTGTCATACTTATATAATTAGATGACCCAAAACATCAAAGCAGTCAATTCGAAATTTTTGTTCGGTCCCTAATCCACTTATTTGACTTTAATCATATATTTTTTTTTATTTACTAAATTAATGTCAATTTAAAATATCATTCTATTAAGGACAAATTTTGTTATTCCACATGCACTTAATAATTAACTAACAAAATATTCATTCCGTCAATAAAATTAAATTATAAGAAATATTTTAGTATTTTTTTGAAAATTTAGGGGTTCAAGTCATATTTTGAAATTTTTTTTGGATTTTATCCAAATTTTTATGACAAAATACTTGTTTATAATCAATAATTTCTTTTAAGTGAGGATTTTTTTTATTTTATTTTTTTTTTGGGTTCGTCCCGGGTGTCCACCTACCGTCAACGACGTCCGTTTTACGGTCCGTCGCACCGACCAGTGACTAATCCCACGCCCTGCAGTGCGGCCCCACACACCACAGAGATGTAAATTTCAGGCGCCCAGCAGCAGACTCGAACCCGGGGTGCCAGGATTAGGCTCACCTCGTGA
Source organism: Malania oleifera (assembly GCF_029873635.1). Lineage (NCBI taxonomy): Eukaryota > Viridiplantae > Streptophyta > Magnoliopsida > Santalales > Ximeniaceae > Malania > Malania oleifera. The sequence goes on along the minus strand of NC_080417.1, from coordinate 56,897,007 downwards.
AAGGAAACGCCCGAAGTCCGCTCTGCCAACTGAGCTCAGCCCTGGGGGCTTTTTTATTTTATTGATCAGGCTGCATTTGGCAATAATTAATTATTGGATAATCACTTTTCTTATAATTAAATGTATACAAACACTTCCATAATAAAATACATGTTTGTAATTAATAAGTACTTTTTAATATCACAATAATATATTATTTAAATTTAAATTTGTAAAGAAGGAAAGTTCAAATATTATGTTATAAATATAGTCGTAAATCTCACAGGACTAACCTGTGAGATTTGTTCAGTGCCACGCGTCACCACCCTATTGGTCTAAACCTTTAAATCTCGCAGCTTCATGCTGCGAGATTTTCTCTACAACCGTATCACGCGTCAGCTTCTCACTTATTGGACTTTTAAATCTCGCAGTTTGGTGCTGCAAGATTATGTAGCCATCAGTTTGGGAAATTTTTTCCCAATAAGAGTATTATTTAATATTTTATTTCTTTTTAATAATAAAACGAGAAAAAACTCAAAGTTTTTAGGTTGCAGCATTTGTGTCATGTTTACTTTGTGAAATGAAAGAGAACTGTAATTATAAAAAATTAAGTGATAAATTTAATTTTGTTTTTTTAAATTTGATTTTAGATTTACTAATAAATATATATTTAATTATTCAATAAAATATTACTTCTCTAATATATAATTTTGTATAAAAACTTTCATACTCTTAAGTATTTTTACAATAAAATACTATTTTGGATTCAATAAATAAATAAATAATATTTTACTATTAAAAAATAACTAAAGAAATTAACATATTGATAATAAATTATGGGTAATTCTTATAAAACATAAGATAAGAGAGGAAGAGTTTAAATGGTTTGTGCATCACTACAATAACAACAACAACATCAAGCCTTAGTCTCACTAGGTGGGTTAGTTCTATGAATCTTTTTTCGTTAATTTATACGATCATAGACCATTTCTTTTAATAGATTCAGGATGTTAAATCCTTACTCATTATCTTCTCTCAAGTTATTTTAGGTCTACCCCTACTCCTTTTACTGCCCCCCACAGTAACTTACTCACTCTTCCTCACAGGTACTCTATGTGGCCAACGTTGCAAGTGTTCATATCTTCTGAGTCGTCCCTCCCTTATCTTTTATAAGAGTTACACCTAACTTATCATGAATATGTTCATTCATCAATTTATCTTTCAATGTTATACCACTCATTCATCTAAATATTCTCATCTTGACAACTTTTACTTTTTGGATATTATGTTTCTCCGTCGCTCAACATTCTGATCCATATAGCATAACTCGTCTCATAGCTATCTTATAAAACTTCCCTTTCAATTTTAAGAGTATTCTACGATCACATAGTACACTTGAAACACTTATTCATTTTACCCAACCTGCTTTAACTCTATGCATTACATCATCTTCAATTTTTCTTTCAGTTTGCATAATAGATCCAAGGTATCAAAATCTACAAGTGCTATTTATTTTTTCATCATCAAGTTTAACTTTGTCTCCAATGTTCCTCCTATCATTACTAAAATTACATTTCATATATTCTGTCTGTTGACCTTATAGGTCATATCCTGTTTTGATCATGACAAATACTCTAGTATTTAATGTCCGTCAAGTTTAAAATTTATATTATGCTTTATTCGGGTCTGTAATTATAATTTCAAAGTTTGTAATAATATGCATATCATGCATGTAGGAACTACAAGCTCAAAAGCCTTAGAACGACCCTAGGTCTCTACACATCACTTGTAAATCGAGAGACCTTAGACAAGACTTCAATCAACCAAAGGTCGACTGAGACCAGGTTTTTGGGCGTACTCTCAAAGACCTTAGAATGACCTTACGTCCTTACACATACACATAAAATGTCCCCAAAATCACTTATAATATTAGGGGAATTAATTGAAGTAAAAATGGACTTATAGGGCAAAATTAGTGAGGCTTCGGGCGACCGAACCCCTGGTGTTCAAAACACCTCGAGCGACCGAACCTTTAACTAGTTAGAAAGTTGACTTGGTTTCGGGCAACTGAACAAAAAATGACCGTAGCGTCCTTGGACAACCGAACCACAATTCTGACTTTTCCCAACAACTCGACAGCCTAAACTCCCACATCCAAATTTGCCTCAGGCTACTGAACTCAGGACCAGGCGACCGAATCGCGGTCTTTTGGAGAATCACCCGGTTCAGCAAACCGAACTATAATTCAGGCACCCTGTTGACTCTACAAGTCCTTCCCCGTTTTGATTATGACAAATCTAATGGTTCTTACCTGTGCACTGAGCTCTTGAAACATGATCATCCTTTGCATGCACTGAGGGTAAGAACATAAGGAATTCATAAGGAACGCAAAGACCACATCACATATGGCATTTGAAAAGCAAAGAGATTGAGGATCAAAAAAGAAAGAAGACCATTTGATTATTGTATTTGCATTTATTCTTTTGGGTATGTAATATTTAATATGGTCTGTAATAACACATCTGCATGCATGATAGGGTTTAAATGCTCAAAACCATAGAATGACCTTAGGGATCTCCCTTCGGTCGATCGACACTGAATTTTTTAGGGTTAGCTCAAAAAGGCCTTAGAAAAAACCCTAAATCCTTACACAAGCACTTAGGATAGTCCACATAATCACTTATATTATCAAGGGAAACAATTGAAATGAAATCAGGACCTTAGCCCAAAAACCATGAGGTTTCGGGCAACCTAACTTGGCAAAGCTTATTTGCCTTGGTGGACCGAACTGTGGAAAGTCAGCATCTTTAACCTAACTTTGGGTGACCAAACTGAAATGAGCATATCTTCCTTGGTCGACCGAACTCCTTTCTGACTTTTCCCCAATTGTTCGGGCGCCCTAACCTTCACCTGTAAAATGCCCTCGGGCGACTAAATGTTGTTTTTTGGGCTACCGAAAATATGTACAGGCGACCAAACCTCGAGCGATTGGAAAATCGCCTTGACCTCAGCCACCCGAACTTAACCCTGGGCACCCAAACTTCAAAAGTAGCTTTTTTGTATGTGAGTGTTCGAGCGACCGAACCTATAGCTCGGTCGATCGAAACTCTTGGGTTGCTTTATTTTTACTGCGGTAATTAAGGGAAATTGAGGTTAAATCTCAAATTTTGTGTCCCAACAGTCACTTTTTGAGTCCCACCTATATATACCATTTCATTTGTCTCAATTAGTGATGATTGGCAAAAAGTGATTAAGGAATTCTCTCTCAAAATTTTCATATCCCTTTTTGTTACATCTTTCACATTCCAAGCATATATTTCAAAATCTCTCTTAGATACTCACTAGCAAACGTCCTTTTGAAAATAGAGAGTTTGTGTTATTTATTTTCCTCTCTTGCAAATCAATTGCAAGATTGAAGGGAGTTTGTTTGTGCTCATTGTATACATTTTTACACATTATTTTCTTGGCAAACACTCTCACATATTCATACATTTTTGAAAACTTTTTTTGAGAGTTCTTGCTTAGTTGATCTTTCCCATAATATTTCATATATTAATATTTGATGAGATGATCTTATTTTTAGCTTGCTAGTCTTGACATTCAAGTTGCAAGACTTGAAAGCTTGCATATAAGCTTTGATATTGTTTTTGCAAGCTTCAATTCAACACCTCTATTGTGCTTAATTTGTGAAAAATATTATTGAGGTATTAGCTTAAGGTTATTTAGATTCCGTGATTGCTTATATTGTGAATAACATATTCTATAATCAAAGACCTTACTCACTCACACGTATACACATTGAATATATATATATATATATATATATATATATATATATATATATCTTACTATGAGTAGATACCCTGTTTAGACCAAATCTCACTTTAGCATTAATTCTCTATCATATGTGAGTGCATTGTTTACTGTGTTATATTGTGGTACATATCAAATTGTGTTAGAAGCATTTAAATTGTACGCAAATTTCATATTGATTATTGTATTTCAGATGTGGGCCTGAAGATGGAGACTAGTCTTGTTGAATAGTCTCGGATTGGCTTAAACCCAGTTAGGAAAGCTAAGTGTACCATTCTGGTAAGGTGTAGGTTGAGGTCAGCCCCGTTAATTGACCTGATTGTAACTGGTGCCACTCCACCCATGAAGTGAGCTTATAGTGGAATCCTTGTGCTGGTGAGCCAAGGCGAGGACGTAGGCACAGTTAACCGAACTCCGATAACATATTCTGTGTCAGCTTTCTCTTTCCCTATACTCTTTATATTTTTGTAATTTAATTTATGCACATGTATGCTTATATTTGAATAGTTATATGAATGATGTGCATGCTTTAAATATTGTGAATGATTTGGAAATACTGAGTCTGCCGCATCTGTTTTATATATCTGCTCAGTATTATTCTGTTGGGGTATTGGTATGTGTTTAGACAGACCCTAGGTTGGGAATTACTGGTTGTGGAATTGAAATCAATCTATGAAATTTTAATTACCCAATTCACCCCCCTCTTAGGAATACACCAAAGCTAACACACCCGAACCTCGAAAAATACCTTTTCATGCTATGTCTGTCCGGGCGGCTGAATTTCAGCTTGAGCACCTAAAACTCATAGGTTATTTTTAATTTTACCTCGATAATTTGGGGTTAAATAGGGTTAAATTCTTAAACTCTTTTTAAACATTTTTAATAATACCCATTGAGTCTCCATCAGTTATAATTTTGCCTGTCTATATATACAAGCTCATTTGCAAAATTAAGATAGGATTAGCACTTAGATTATCTTGAAAATCCTTTGAAATTTTAAGTGCCTATTTTTCACATACAAACCCAATACACTTTCCTATTGTTATTTTTTTTTATAAACCAAGTTTATTGAGAGTGTTATTGAGTGATCTTGAGTAGCTACACTTGCTCAAAATTCTCCTTACTTGAGATTGATTGTTTGATTTTGTTGGAGAGTTTTCGCTAAGGTTTTTTCCCCAGTATAATCTATACTCTTTGTGTGGGAAAACCTTGTAGCTAGTGGGTCTTTGCATCACCATTGTAAGACTCACTAAGCTTGTATTTTGATTGTGCAAATACATTTTTACAAGCATACTTTTCAAATATCTCTTGAGCTATATTTTTTAGAAAATCATTTGTGAGATATTTTGAACACTCTTGTTGCAAATCTTTGAAACCCTTGCTATGATTGATCAATATTGATACTTGGTTTTAAAGATAGATTAATTGTACACTCTTTGTGATTATTGCATATTGACAATTGTAAGAGTGTAGTTGGATACTTATTGCACGGAGCTTATAGTTCCTATTTGTTTGAAGTGCATTGATTAGTGCTTGTACGTAGTGATACATATTTGCTTGTGTAAGAAGCATTTGTTTGTACGCAAATTTTTATATCCTTTGTACTCCATGCATGGGCCTGAAGAGGGATACTAGCCTTGTTGAATAGTCTCAGATTGACTTAGACCCGGTTAGGAAAGCTAGGTGCACCATCCTGATAAGGTGTGGTTATAGGTTGAGGTCAACCCCATTAATTGACCTAGTTGTAAACGGTGGTGAGCATTAGTAGAACCCTTGGGCTTGCGAGCTAAAGGTAGGGACGTAGACAGTATTGGCCGAACCTCGATAACATATCGTGCGTGTACTTTATATTTCCGTAATTTATTTTCCGTACTTTCATTTTTAGCATATGTATGTTTTATGTTTAATTCATTATATGTTGTATATGTATTGATTGAGTTTATGATTATATAGAAAGACCCTAAGTTTGTGTAATACTATTGCTGGTTAATTAGACCTAGGAGATAAATTTTTAAATACCCAATTCACCCCCCCTCTTGGGAATACACCAAAGTCAACACTGTCTTTTTTCTACTTATCCTAAAGTCTCTAGACTTCAAAGCTTCTCTCCATAATTCTAACTCAGTCTCTACTCTGTCCCTAGTTTCGTCAATTAATACAATATCATCTGTAAATAACATATACCATGAAACCTCCTTTTGAATACTCTTAGTCAATTGGTCCGTTACTAAAACAAAAATATAAGGACTCAAAGCAGATCCTTGATGTACACCAATGGTGATTGAAAATTCTCTAATTTCTCCATCTATAGTCCTTACACTAGTCATTACTTCATCGTACATATCCTTAATGATATCGGTATACCTACATACACCCTTTTTTTTTTTTTTCTAAAATCCACCATAGAACTTCCCTAGGTATCCTATCATGTGCTTTCTTAAGGTCAATAAATATCATATACAAGTCTATTGTCACGCCCCGAACTCGGATATGGGACCCAAGGGTGAATTAGTAACCTAACTTGTCCCTGTATCATACAATCATCAATGACACAACACAATGAATGAGGGTCCGACCCCGTGGGGTTCCCGTACACCCTATACACATTCATATACATTACAAATACATAGCGAAAAAAGGTCTTTCTATACATATTCGGTACCATACCAGAGTCTATACAAAAGGAATCCAGGTTCCATAATACAAAACATAAACCCAGGTGTTCGCCCAAAACCACAAAAGACAACCCGATACAGTCCTAGTACTTACCTAAGTACTTCCCGCACTACACCAACCACTACGCTCCCAACAAAAGGACGCTAGTTTCGGTTACTCGAAGGACCTGAAAAATATGAACGTATAATAGGGGTGAGACACCTCTCAGTAAGGCAGATTCAGGTTATATCGGTGTGTGGCATTTGGGTGTTATCATGACACAAAACATACACAGTTAAATGCAATTCCAGTATTTTCACAAAACAGTTTCAGTACAGTGCATACACACACACACACACACATATGATCAAGTAACCCGGTGTCGTCACACCCTTCGGCCTGAAGCCGGCCCACATTACACAGCGTTCCCGGCACATGGTGTAGCACTAGGCTCCCATGACATCGTACCGATACGACTGGTGGATCCACACCCTTCGGTGATCAGCCGGTAAGGCTCATGCCCTTGGATATGGAGCCGAACACTCTTACCAAACATGGCAGATGATATTTCACGCCCTCAGATATAGAGTCGAACACTCTTTCAGGACCTGGAATAATTCAAAACCCTGTTCCTATTGCATTTTAACAAAACACAACCATGCATGCTCATATAACCAAACGAACCACACCTATTTGGTAATCTAAAATCATGATTTTCCAAATATATACAGTTTAAACAATTCAAGGCATGGCCATCTCCATAACACAATATATATCACAACATATTCACGGTTTTCCAACAAAACTCGATATGCAACCTAATGCCTCCTTTTTCCCAAAACTGTAATATGAAAACCCCATAATTTTACCCGTTAGATCCCCCCCAAATGAGTAACCAAAACACACACAAGACCGTGAACCACAGTTCTACCGAGTTCGATTTCAAAAATAACCGACATAAACAGAATCCCCTTACCTTTATCCAAACGACCAATCCCGAACTCTACAGTCCCTAAATAGCAAACCAAGTTCTCAAAACCTATAAATCACGGTACATAAAGTACTCACAATTCCATTCCCTACAAAACTACCGAAACAGAATTAAAAGTCGAGCCTTACCTCGATTTCAAGCCAAAACCCAAAAATGCCCGAAACAAAGATCTGATCCGCAAATCTTGTAGAGAATTCTTCCCTGATCCTCGTGGTAACATCAGATCGATGATTCCAACAATGTACATCGAAGAAATCTAAAGAGAGAGAGAGAGTATTTCGAGTTTCTATAGAGATAAAAAGAGGTTTTTAGATTTCTTAGTTGAGAAGTAATGAAAACTGATATTTATAGCCCCTTTACTCGGCCAACCTCATCGGCGAGATGGCGTCTTTGGCGACGAGTAATTGAAGACAATTCGTTGATGAGATGGTGACCTTGTCAACACCTCGTCGACAAGCCTAAGATTCCTGATTTTCCGAAACCTCTTGGCTTCTCCTCGTTGACGAGCACTTGAAATTCATCGCCGAGTAGCAAAGGGCCTTCATCGACAAACTCTAACTTCATCGAAGAAGCCTGCTCAATTACCATTTTACCCTTTTCTTTACTTATTTAATCTATATATCACGGTTCAGGTTCTTACAACCTCCTCTCCTTACAAAAATTTTGTCCTCAAAATTTGCAATCTCTCGTTCATGAATTCATTCAAATAATTAAACACGCGCTCGACTTTAGGAAGAACCAGTGGTTATTATAACGCAGCCTCGTCACAATACATATACATACCCTCAATTATGATAAAGGAATATCGTAGTTACATACATAAACTGTCTCAGGAGTTCATAATAACACACACTCCCAAAACCAACCACCTATTCCATACAATGTAGGGTAATACACATATACTCTGAACAATTGTGGATACTTCCGGTGTATCTATGCTTCCAATTCCCAAGAAGCTTCCTCAATCTCATGATTCTGCCACAATACCTTTACTAGTGGTATGTCCTTGGTATGTAACTTCTGAACTTTACAGTCCAGAATCCGAACAGGTACCTCCTCATACGCCAAAGTATCCCTAATTTCCAAGTCCTCGTAACTAATAACATGTGATGGATCCAACATGTACCTCCTCAACATGGATACATGAAACACATCGTGGATCCTCAAGAGTGCTAGGGGTAGTGCAATCCTGTAGGCTACCGGACCCACTTACTCAAGAACCTCGAATGGTTCGATGTACCTCGGGCTCAGCTTACCCTTCTTCCCAAATCTCATCACCCCTTTCATTAGAGCGATTCTCAGGAATATCTTACCCTTCCCCCACCTCGAACTCCAACTCACGGCGGCGAACATCTGTGTAACTCATCTGCCGACTCTGAGCCAATTTAATCCTATCCCAGATCAAACCCACCTTCTCAGATGCCTGCTACACAAGTTCAGGTCCTAACACCTGATGTTCACCAACCTCATCCCAATATAGAGGAGATCGACACCTTTGACCATACAGAGCTTCGAACGGTGCCATCTTGATACTAGTCTAGAAGCTATTGTTATAGGCGAATTCTACCAGTGGCATAAACTGCAACCAGCTACCACCGAAATCTTGCACACAAGCCCGTAACATATCCTCCAAGATCTGTATTATTCTCTCTGACTGTCCATCTGTCTAGGGGTGGAACGCTGTACTGAAAGTAAGCTTCGTCCCCAGTGCTTCCTGCACGCTCTTCCAAAAATGAGAGGTAAACCTCAGGTCTCAATTTGACACAATGGACCCCGGTACTCGTGCATTCTCACCATCCCACGCACATACAATTCCGCTAGCCTACTCAAAGGGTAGCTAACCTTCATCGGTAAAAAGTGAGCAGATTTCGTCAACATGTCCATGATCACCCAAATGGCATTCTGTCCGTGAAGCGCTGGCAGCAATTTGGTCACAAAGTCCATGGAAATATGCTCCCATTTCCATTCCGGAATAGCTAAGGGCTATAACGGCCCTACCGGCCTATGATGTTCAGCTTTCACCTATTAACACATCAGACACTGCTCTATAAACTGAGCAATCTGCCTCTTTATACCAGTCCACCAAAAGGTCTCACGCAAATCTCAATACATCTTCATGCTACCAGGATCTACCATATATAAAGAACGATGTGCTTCCTCCAGAATTGCCCTTCTGATCTCGTCATCATTTGGAACACAACTTGGTTCCAAACCTCAACACACCTCCCTCAAAGATGTTAAAATCCACAACCAACCCCTGCTACACTTTCTCTACAATCTCAACTAACTCCGCATCACTAGCTTGCGCGGCTTTAATACTCTCAAACAGAGCTGGATGGACCACCAAGCTAGTAATGAAAGCCTGATGATCACTGGCCACCAACTCAATACCAAGGCTTTCCAGATCCCGTATGATGTGATGCTGAGCTACTATTGTAGATAGTACCGTATGCTCTGACTTCCGACTCAATGCATCAGCCACCACATTAGCTTTCCCCGGGTGATAGCTAATGGTGCAATCGTAGTTGTTAATCAACTCAAGCCACCGTCTCTACCTTATATTTAGCTCCTTCTGCGTGAAAAAGTACCTGAGGCTTTTTTGGTCAGTGAAAATCTTGCATTGCACACCATACAAGTAATGTCACCAAATCTTCAGAGCATAAACTACCGTAGCTAATTCCAGATTATGCGTAGGGTAATTCTTCTTATAATCCTTAAGTTTCTGAGAAGCATAAGCTATTACCTTAGCCTGTTGCATAAGCACACATCCCAAACCCTTTAGAGACGCATCGCTATAGATCACAAAACCGCCATCCCCCGAAGGAATGGTCAAAATCGGAGCAGTAACCAGACGGTGTTTCAACTCCTAAAAACACTACTTGAAATCTTTTGTCCAATCAAACTTTACCCCCTTCTAGGTCAAACGTGTTAGAGGCCCAGACAACTTAGAGAATTCCTCCACGAACCGATGATAGTAACCCACCAGTCCTAGAAAACTCCGAACCTCCTGAACACTCTTCGGTCTCACCCAGTCGACCACAACTTCAATCTTGTTAGGATCAACTGAGATACCACCCTTAGACACCACATGGCCTAAAAACGAGACCTGATTCAACCAAAAATCACACTTCTTCAACTTGGCATACAACTTCTTCTCCTGCAGAATCCGTAGTACCAACCTTAGATGGTTTTCATGCTCTTCCAAACTCTTTGAATACACTAGAATGTCATCAATGAACACCACCACGAATTAGTCCAGGTACTCATGGAAAACCCTGTTCATCAAATCCATGAACACTATTGGAGCATTCGTCAACCCAAAAGGCATGACTAAGAACTCATAGTGGCCATACTTGGTTCGGAAAGCAGTCTTCGCAACATCTTTTGATCGAACCCTCACCTGATGATACCCTGATCGTAGGTCGATCTTCGAAAAGACCTGCATCCCCTGTAGTTGGTCAAAGTGATCATCAATACGAGGCAAAAGGTAATGATTCTTCACCGTCACCTTGTTGATCTCACGGTAATCAATGCACATACGCATCGACCCGTCCTTCTTCTTCACAAATAGAACTAGAGCTCCCCAGGGCGAAACACTTGGTCGGATAAAGCCCTTGTCCAGTAATTCTTGCAATTGCTCCTTCAACTCCTGAAGTTCTACTGGAGCCATCCGGTATGGAGCTTTAGAGATTGGTGCCTTACCAGGCAGCAACTCTACTGCAAACTCCACCTCACGATCTAGAGGTAAATCAGGTAAATCTTTTGGAAACACATCCGGGAATTCGCTAACCACTCGAATGTCCTCGATCCTCAACTCATCCCACGGTGGTTCATTCACACAAGCTAGGTACCTCTGACATCCGTCCAAGAATAGCCTCCTCACTTATAATGCCGATAGAACCTGTGGTGTCGAACGCACACACAACCCTACAAACTCGTACTCTTGCTCCCCAAGAGGTCTGAATACTACCACCTTTCCACGATAGTCGATCACATCATAATTGGAGAACAACCAGTCCATCCCCAGTATGACATCAAACCCTGACATATCGTAGACCACAAAATTCGCCGGTTGCAACTTTCCCTGAATTACTACTGGGCAGTCTTCCAACATCCTCTTACAGAATTATACACTCCCAGATGGTGTAGCTACCGACAACTCTTCATTCATAACTCAAGTCTTAACCCCACACAATTTTACAAAGTTAGCAGATATAAAAGAATGGGTCACACCCGAATTAAATAAAACCACAGCTCTATTTAAAAGTAATGTCATAGTACCTGTCACCACATTCCCCAAATGCTCAGCATCCACTAGAGTAAGTGAGTATACCCTTACCGGAGCTGTGTTCGCCTAATAAGTTCCCTGGGCTACCTGATTAATTCCTTGATTCTAACTCGAAACGGGCATACCCATCTTTGGTGCATGACAATCCCGAACCATGTGACCTGACTGGCCACAGTTGTAGCAGTTAGTCCCAAACGACTGGCACTCACTGCTATGCCATCTGTGGCACCTGATACAACGATCGCTCGACTGGCTCACTTGAGAACCCTAATGCTCGGTATTCTGATGGTAACTCGAGGCCTTGTTCCTCTTATTCCATGACCCCTGATGAGATCCCGACTGAGGACCAGAAGGTACTGACCTCTTCTTCGATTCCTGATCCACCTCATCCTCTCGGATGTCTCTCGATCATCGTAGCCTTATCCACAAAAACTGAGAATTCACGAATCTGAAGCATACCCACTAGCCTAAGGATATCCTTTCTCAAACCCTTCTCGAACCTCCGAGTCTTCTCATACTCGCTTGAGATCAAACACGGCGCGAAGCGGGATAGCTCTATATACCGAGCATCATACCCCTGCACCGTCATATCTCCCTATGACAGAGCAGAAAACTCATCTGCCTTAGCATCGCGAGTGGAGGCCAGGAAGTATCTCTCAAAGAACACCTCCTTGAAATGGCTCCATGTCATCTCTGTAACACCGGCTCTCTGCTTCTCCAGCAGACTCACTGCAGTCCACCAACGCCCCGCCTCCCAAGACAGCTGGAAGGTAGCGTAGAGAACTCTCTCCTTATCTGTGCAGTGGAGGACTTCCAAAATTCTCTCGGTCTTCTCGACCCAATCCTCTGCTATCATCTGATCGGGTCCCCCAAAAAACGTCGGAGGGTGCATACGTGTGAACCTCTCGATGGTACACTCTGTAGCCGTAGGAGAACATTCGCGTATCCTAACACTCCGTCTGATCTCCTACATAACCTACCTCATCTGTAAACAACATACACCATGGAACCTCCTTTTGAATACTCTTAGTCAATTGGTCCATTACTAAAGCAAAAATATAATGACTCAAAGCAGATCCTTAATGTACACCTATGGTGATTGAAAATTCTCTAATTTCTCCATCTATAGTCCTTACACTAGTCATTACTTCATCGTGCATATCCTTAATGATATCGGTATACCTACTACATACACCTTTTTTTCTTTTCTTTTTTCTAAAATCCACCATAGAACTTCCCTAGGTATCCTATCATATGCTTTCTTAAGGTCAATAAATATCATATACAAGTCTATTGTCATGCCCCAAACCCAGAAATGGGACCTAGGGGTGAATTAGTAACCTAACTCGTCCATGTATCATACAATCATCAATGACACAACACAATGAATGAGGGTCCGACCCTGTGAAGTTCCCGTACACCTTATACACATTCATATACATTATAGATACACAGCGAAAAAAGGTCTTTCTATACATATTCGATACCATACTAGAGTCTATACAAAAGGAATCCAGGTTCCATAATACAAAACATAAACTCGGGTGTCCGCCCAAAACCACAAAAGACAACTCGATACAGTTCTAGTACTTACCCAAGTACTTCCCGCAGTACACCGACCACTACGCTCCTAACACAAGGACACTAGTTTCGATTACTCGAAGGACCTAAAAAAAAAGTACATACAGTAAGGGTGAGACACCTCTCAGTAAGGCAGATTCAAGTTATATCAGTGTGTGGCATTTGAGTGTTATCATAACACAAAACATATACAGTTAAATGCAATTTCAGTATTTTCACAAAATAGTTCCAATATAGTGCATACACGCACACACACATGATCAAGTAATCCGGTGTCGTCGCACCCTTCAGCCCGAAGCCGGCCCGCATTACACAGCGTCCCCGGCACATGGTGTAGCCCCAGGCTCCCATGGCATTGTACCGGTACGACTGGTGGATCCACACCCTTTAGTGATCAGCCGGTAAGGCTCACGCCCTCGGATATGGAGCCGGACACTCTTCCCAAACATAGCAGACGATATTTGACGCCCTCCGATATAGAGTCAGACACTCTTTTAGTACCTGAAATAATTCGAAACCTAGTTCCTATTGCATTTCAACAAAACACAACCATGCATGCTTATATAACCAAACAAACCACACCCATTTGGTAATCTAAAACCATGATTTTCCAAATATATATACAGTTTAAACAAGTCAAGGCACGACCATCTCCATAACACAATATATATCACAATATATTCACTGTTTTCCAACAAAACTAGAGATGCAACCCAATGTGTGACGACTTGCTTAATTTCCCCATATTTTTCTTTTTTTTTCTAAAATATAATAAAATCAATATCACAAATCTCAGCATATCATAATTCACCTAGACCTGTGGATACCAGGGATACATCAAAAACACATCACGGAAGCCTAAGCAGCAGGAAACATACAATCACAATATCATAATAACGAAAACATCCATCACGTTACCATAAATACCAGAGTCACTATTTCCACTGTATTGCAGTATATATATCTCAAAAACAAGATCTAGGGACATTTCCCATAAAATCCAACTGTCCCTACTAAAACTTACCCTTCAAAGAGGGCAGATAAACAACACTAGATCAGCGAGGCTTTTCCCGCTCTCCTATTAGGGGCTCTTGAAAAGTTTATAAAATTTTGGGGTGAGACACCTCTCAGTAAGGGAAATAAGCTAATACTAGTGTGTGGCAACATGAGTATTTCGTGTTATACATATACCGTACAAAACATATTCAGTAAACTGTTATGTTAGATCTGGGAAAACATATATATCATCAAAACATGGTAGAACATACTGCATTTTCATAAACATATATCATCTCATATAATAATAATACAATCACATTCTTGGTAGGTTAGCTGGCTATTGTCATGTATTACCCCCACATGACTAGGTTGTGTGGCCCAAAGGTGGGACCTGACAATGGTTGGCCGACCATTGCCAAGTCAAAAGTACAGTTTGTAAGTCTGATGGGTCTGCCTGACCTAGTCCGTACACCAGGGGCGCTCACACACTTCTTAAAGCCACATCGACCATCCAATCTCACACCACTCCGTACAGTAGCGTTAACACAAATATCATGATCATGATGACCATGGACACATAGCAACGGTACCGTGCAAGTGCTAGCCTAGACCAAGCCAACCAGGTTCTGATATCATATAACATATACTGAAATTGTGATACATGGATATCTCATATCATTAATTATCAGATCAATCATATCATTTTGCATATTTACGTATATCATGAAAAATCATTGGCCCGTACGTCGGTATTTCACATTTTACCATAGCTCGGCCCGTACACTGGAAAATCATAGCAAAGCACAGCTCGTATGCTAGAAAATCACATCCATAGCTCGACCCGTATGTTGGTACAATATATCCATAGCTCAGCCTGTACGTTGGCAAATCATACACATAGCACGACTCATACACCTACAAAACATATAAAAATCTTGGCCCGTATGCCGATTTTCTATTATAAAAATCCATATCATTAACACATTCCCATAAACAGTATTTCATATTAATTTCTACTCATGCCACACTAAATAGGTTTTTCGTATATTTAACATATCATCACTTTCAACAGCATTTTCCCAAATATAAATCATATATATAAATACATTTATTTTCCTGAAATCAAATGCTATAATAATATACATATTTTTCATAAAATACTAGCTTAGTTTATCCCCTTACTTGATTCCTGAAAAACCCTTAAGAAAATATGTCCCGCACCCTCAGGGTTCCCCGTTCAACACCTTGAAAACGGAATTTCATAAAACTAAAGTTAAGTAT